>NW_022900951.1:8333755-8347334 GCF_012274545.1 Fukomys damarensis
TAAAATATAGTTTTACAAAAGTAAGTAAACCTACATTTTTTTTAGCACTGGGGAATGAACCCAGGGCATAGGGCATAGTGAAACCTTCTTGGCGATAAGAAATTAGAATGATGAAAGAAGTCCTAATTTCTCTATATAACTAATATTACACATTTAACATAAGAGGAATGTAATTGTTTTAAAAAATATAAGACATGCATTGGCTCAATGATTATACCTACCATCCATCTGCTTTTGATACATCTTTTAGTCTTCTTGGTACGATTTCACTTGGGGTTGAAACTTGGCAAAGTCTTAGTCTGACAGCAATTTTTAAAATACAGAATGTGAGAAAAAGAAAAGGATCTGTCATATTTTTCAATTACAAAAGCACAGGGCAAGGAATAGCTCCTTTATCTTCTTTTCTTTTTTATGAACTTTGGTAAAAAAAAAAAAAAAAAAAAAAAGGATGGGTTGGAAGAATAAAATCAGCACCTTTCAGCTTTTTAAAAACTTGTGCTAGGTATCCAAATGAGAGAACTAACCTGTGACCTCTCTAAAGTGAAGGAGGTTGCTGTAATTTAAAGGTAAACCTAGAAGAATGCATTCTGTCATGATATTTTCCCAATGTCTGCTGTCTTTTAAAGCTAGCAGGGCTACATATTTCTTTCAAAGTTCAAAGAGGGCTCTGAGAGCCTGTTAATGCCATTGGGTTCCACTTAGCTTGCATGCTTCTGCCTAGTTAATCTTATCACTGATGGGTTTTACCTTCTTTCTTCTTTCTCTTTATCAAAGCAGTCGTACAGAATCAAGCGATCAGGACTAAATACTATTTCTATTATATTAGTTATGGTTTAAGTGGGAAATAGTCCCCCAAATGTTCATTGCATTGAAGTCTTGATCTCTAATGCAGCGATGTTCAGAGGTGGGACCTAGAAGTGATTGGATCAGAAAGACTCCAACTTCATCAGTGAAGGTCCATTGAGGAGTTCTTAGCTGATTGGGCTATTAGGAGGTGGGGCCCAGTTGGAGGAAGTAGTTCAGTGGAGGGGAATGCCTTTGAAGAGCATGACTTTTACCCCTCCATTCCTTCTCTCTGACCCCCTCCCCCCGACTTCCTGGCTGCCTTGCAGTGAGCAGGTTTGTTCCACCACACCCTTTTGTCACGTCAAAACCTCTGACATTGAGGCAAAATAAACTGTCCTCCTTTAAGCTGTTTTTCTTATGTATTTTTTCACAGTAATGAAAAGCTGACTAACAATCAATATGGATACGTTAGAGAGAGAGAGAGAGAGAGAGAGAGAGAGAGAGAGAGAGAGAGAGAGAGAGGAGAGGTAATCAGGTACACACAGTGTAGCCATATAGGAAGCAGAATGCGAGATGGGGCATTGGTAGGAGTGGCAGTGAGAAAGAGTATTATGGGATCAGGTGACACTGTAATTACGGAGCAAGGTTAGGTCAGCCAGGTGCTTACTTTCTCTCTTTGTGCCTTCCCTCTTCCTTATACCTGTCTTATTTCCTTTTTTACTCTTTCATTTCTTCTCTTTTCCTTTCATCTATTTCCCTTTCTTTATTTGCCCTGTTTCTTATTACTCTTCTGCCTTCTTCCCAGTGTCACTTGCTGTATGGTCTGTGGGAGAAAGTTGAGGTGCTTCTATCTTCAAGAAATTCCTCTTTTGATTAATATCTAAAATATCTAAAGAACTAAAAAAATTAACTCCAACCCCCCCAAAACAACCCAACTAGTCATTGGGCAGATGAATTGAATACCCACTTTTCAAAAGAAGTACAAATGGCCAACAAGTGTATGAAAGTGTGCACTATCATTAGGTGTTCGAGAAACGCAAATCAAAACTACACTGAGATTCTGTCTCACCCCAGACAAAATGACTCTCATCAAGAATACAGAGAACAGTGAGTGCTGGTACGGATGCAGGAGGAAAGAAGAACCTTTTAGACTGTGTGTGGGGATGTAATCTAGTACGAACACTGTGGAAAAACTACGGAGATTGCTCAAAAAACTAAAAACAGAAATACCGCTTGATCCAGCAATACCATTCCTTGGCATATTCCTGAAAGAATTAAAGACAGCACACTGGAATGATACATGCATACCCATGTTTATAGTGGTACAATTCACAACAGCTAAGCTGTGGAGACCACTTAGATGCCTGCCAATAGATGAATGAATAAAGAAAATGTATATGCACACAATGGAATACTATTCAGTCATAAAGAAGAATGAAATCATTCCATTTGCAAAGAGAGTAGATGAAACTGGATACTATAGTATTTGGTGAAGTAAGTCACTCCCAAAATTAAGTGACACATGTTTTCTTTAATATGAGAAATTTATTAAAGAAGGAGAGAGCAACAGAGACAGAGAAAGAAACAAACAGGGGAGAGAGAAGCGGGGGAGGCTTTTTCCCTTGATGATCACTGTCAGAACCAGTCACCATGAATACAACTGCTTCTGAGTTACAAGTTCTTCAAGCAATTCACTGAATGCATGGGTGGCCTAGGGACCTCTGAAACATACCAAAGATAAGTGTTTTTCTTGGCCCATCCTTGCTGTCTTCCAAGTGGTATTTAAAAGTCACATGAAGGGCAGCCAAAATTTTACCTTGTTAAAATTGCTACAACTTCCCACTGGGAAGAAATGTATTTTAAAATTAAAGATGAGGATGAGTGGAGACTATTATGTTCTAGGCACTGTGCTTAGTGCTTTCTACACATGTGTCATTTAAAATGGGGATCACCATTTCCTGGGCCATGGACTGGTAATTGTCCATGGCCTGTTAGGAACAGGGCCACATAACAGGAAGTGGGCAGCAGGCAGGCAAGACCGTGACGCTCTGTCTGTATTTATAGCTGTTCGCCTTCACTCACATGATGGTCTGAGCTCCATCTCTTGTCTGTTCAGTGGCCACTGTAAGTTGTCATAGGAGCTTGAACCCTACTGTCACCTGTACAAGCAAGGGTTTCTAGGTGGCATGCTCCTTTGAATGATCCTGAAGCCATCCCCTCACCTCCCCTGTCCGCGGAAAATTATCTTGTACAAAACTCGTCCCTGGTGCCAAAAAGGTTGGAGACTGCTGAATTCTATGAGGTAGTCATTATTACTTGTAAGTGAATGTGAAGTTGACTTACCCAATATTATGAAGATGGGAATCAGAAGAGGAGCGACTTCAGTGGTTTAGTTCAGTTTAATAAATATTTATTGCACAACTAACATATAGCATACAATGAGAGAAAATAATAAATGAAACATAAAACAAGTTGGGATTTGAAGCTAAGTCTTTTTGATGGTGAAGTTTATGTTTTTTCTTCTTAACGTTCATTATTGCTAAATCCCTTTTTTTTTCCAAAAGAAAATGAAAAATGAGGAAGCTTTAAAACTTGATTTTGTTTTTGGTTAATTCTTATTAGACTTTGAAATATAAAAGAAATATATGTTCATAGTTCAGAAAAGTACAAAGTGATAGCTAGGCATGTTGGAACGTGCGTATAATTCCAGCTATTTGAGAGGCTGAGGTAGGAGGATTCCAGAATCAAGGCCAGCCTGAATAATTTAGCAAGACCCTATCTCAAGATAAAAATCTTAAACGGTAAAAGTCAAAATCCACATCCCTTTTTAACAATTTCCCCCATTTCATTCCCTAATGTGAATCACTTTCCATTTTCCCATTGTCCCACTCACTCCCTAATACTAGAAGATAGAAGAAAATAAAAAGATAAGAGAGCAACATTACCTAAATTTAATCTTTAAAATAACAAATTACTTTCCTTCCAGCCTTTCTCAGCAGAGGCTAACCATCATAACTACCCATGACCATCCTGGACTGAATTTTCATTTCTGACTATGAATTATATTTTAGTTCATTTTAATCTAAAAAAGAGTTCTATTTCAATGATTTCTTTTCTGTTTTTCAAAAATACTAGCAGTCATTTCTTTGATTTAGGAGTCAGAAATACTTATGTTGACATTAGATTTTCAGGAAATTATTTTAGAATGTCCTTGGATTCAGCTTTTCTAACAGCTGATATTTTACATTTCTGCTACCCTTGATGTGAAAAATCTTACTCTCCTAGGGATGTGGTAAAAGAATAGTGCGGCAAAAATAGATTCCTGCTGAACTAGTACAGAAATAGGTGATAGTGAGTAGAAATGATAAATTATAGTCAAGAAAAATAGGGGGTCATGATTTAAATTAGGACTGGAAGGAATCTTGGTATTCACTCTGCATGTCTCCTCATTTTGCATGCAGGACTCTTTGTATTGTTAATGACTAAAATCCAGAAATGAATATTAATTTGCAATGATAGAATAGTGTTTTTTTTTAATGCTAGAGGCTATTTTTGTTTGCCCCTGCACAAGTATTCTGTATATGTTTGGAGAATTTGCAGCAGCCTACGCTGAATAATTAATTAGTAGAGAAGCTACTATGTTGGATCTGATTTGAGAGAATGGCTCAAACTCACCAATCTTATTTGTATAAACTTAAATCGGATATACTCAGTTCAAACTAAACATGAAGAATCTAGCACAGATGCTTTTTAAAATTAATTTTATTGGTACATTTTACGTATGCAATGTAATAACATTCATCATTGGAAATTTGTACCTTTGCATAATGTATCTTGGTTCTTATTTTTTCCTCACTCCCCTGCCCTCCCTTCAACCCCTTCACCCCTCCCTATTTACAAAGACTTCATTTCCATTTTTTCCTTTTCTCATATTAATTCCAATCCCTGATTTTCTTTATCCAACCCCTCCGACTTCCCCTTCCCCTTTGGGCCTTTTCTTCCTATTTTACATTATCTATTATACATTTATTAAATTGAGTTTATTGGTACATTCTAGGTATACAGCACAGTTACATTCATCATTGGGATCTTGTACCTTTACATGACAGGTCTTGGTTCTCATTTTCCCTTGTCCCTATTTTTTCTTTTCCCTTATTACCTTTCCCCTACCCTTCCCACTTCCCTACACCTTTAGCCCTTTTCTTCTTCTTTTACATGGTCAATTATCTCATTAGGATCTTATGTACTATTGTAGTTTTTTACACCAGAGAAACTATTCGGTATTTACACATGTGTGATTTATTTATTTCACTTAGGAGTATATCCTTAATATGTATCCATTTTCCTATGAATGACTCTAATTTCTCATTCTTTATGGCTGAGTATCTATTATACATTTTAATCTTTATTTACACTTTCAGTTTCTCATACCAGAGAAACTACTAGGTATTTACATGTGTGTCCTATTAATTTCACTTAAGAGTATGATTCAATGTGCATCCATTTAGCTATAAATGTCTCTAATTTCTCATTCTTTTTGGCTGAGCAGTACTCTATTTTACAGAAAAACCACATCTTCTTTATCCAATCTCCAACTGATGGGCAAATGGGCTCTTTCCGAGTTTTAGCTATTGCAAACGGTGCCACTATAAACATGAGTGCACATATATCACTGTGGTATGATTGTTTTAATTCTTTTGGAAAGATAACCCACAGGGGAATAGCTGGGTCAAATGGGACCTCAATCCCAAGTTTTTGAGGTATCTCCATACTGATTTCCACAGTGGTTGCACCAGTCTGCACTCCCACCAACAGTGGAGAAGGGTTCCTCTTTCCCCACAGCCCCACCAGCATTTGTTATTGGTTGAATTCATGATAGCAGCCATTCTTCCTGAGGTGAGGTGGAATCTCAGTGTTGTTTTCATTTGCATCTAATGTTGAACACCTTTTTTCATATGTTTATTTGCTATTTCTACTTCTTTGCCTGAGAAATGTCTGTTCATTTCAGATGACCATTTTTGAATTGGGTCTTTAAATTTGGGAAGTGTGATTTTTTAAAAGTTCTTCATATATTCTATAGAGTAGACCTTTGAGGAAAAGCTGGTAAATTTTTTTCCCACATTGTGGGTTGTCTCTTCATGCTGTTGGTGGTTTCTCTTGCTGTGAAGAAGCTTTTTAATAAAGATGAGATCCCAGTTGTTGATTTTTTGTGCTAGTTCATGTGCCACTGAGGTTTTGTTCATGAGATCTTTTCCTACACGAATGTCTTTCAGAGTTCTACCTGACCTCTCTTCTACATGGTTTAGTGTTTCAGATTTAATACTTAGATCTTTGATCCACTTTGATTTTAGTTTAGTGCATTGTGAGAGATATAGGTCTAGTTTAATCTTTGGCAAGTTGAAACACAATTTTTCCATCACCATTTATTAGAGAAGTTATCTTTCCTCCAGTGAGGGTGTTTGGCTTCTTTGTCAAAGATGAGGTGGAAGAGTGTGCCTGGAGTAGTTTCTACATCTTCTAATCTGTTCTACTGGTCCACAGTTCTGTTTCTTTGCCAGTACCATAGCATAGATTTTTTACCTGCATTCTCGGTACTCTGTATCACATAGAGAACAGGACCACCAACAGGAAAAATTGGAAGGTGATATCAGAGCTTAAATAAAAGACACAGATAAAAGGTCCCATCAGGATATTCATATTCAGGTGATGAAGAAGATAATTTTATCATTTACAAAATAAAAATGCTAGATTAAACTGACCCGGTGATATTCTTTGTTTCTTCTTAGTAAATTTAGTTTTATAACTATCACAACATTCTTATATTTTGTAATTCTATAGATTTTAAAATTAAAAATATTCTATTAGTACATATTTGCAGTACATAATGTTTACATTATTTATGTGGAGTGGCCACGTGTGTACAACACATCTTAATTCCTTTTCACACCCCCTTTCCCTACCCTCCTTCTCCCTTCCTTTCCCTCCAGCTCCTGATCCTTTTTTTTTTTTTTTTTTTGTACGGGGGCTTGAAGTCAGGACCTTGCGCTTGTGAGCCTGGTGGTGGCACCACTGAGCTAAATCCCCAGCCCCATTCCCTTTTCTTTTTGAGAAAGATCTAACTCCCTACTTCTTATTGCTTTCTTTTATTTTGCCCTTTATTTATCATTTGGGTTTCTCATATAAGAGTAACCATATGATATTTAAGCTTGTGTATCTGATTTATTTCGCAGAATGTAATGGTCTCAAGATTCATCCATTTATTTTGCAAATGACTTGTCTTTATGGCAGAGTAGTACTCCTTCATGTACAAATATCACATTTTCGTTATCCATTCATCTGTTGATGGATATGTAGGCCACTTCCAGGAATTACTTATTATGAATTGTGCTTCTATAAACACGAGTAGAAGGGTTTTGATAATAGCCATTCTTTCTGGGTTAAGATGGCATCTCTGTTGTTTTAATTTACAGTTCTGTAATGGCCAACAATATTGAGGATTTCTTCATGTATGTACTAGCCATTTCTGCTTCTTCTATGAAGTGCTTATTTGTTTCATTTGCCTATTTTTTGGTTGGGTCTATTATTTTGAAGATCTAATTTTTTTTTAGTTCTTTATATCTTCTAGATATGAGCCCTCTGTCTGAGGTATAGCAGGTAAAAATTGTTTTCCATTCTGTAGGGCATCTTTTCATTCTGTTGGTTGTTTCTTTTGCTGTGCAGAGCATTTTAATTTGATTTGGTACCTTTTTAGGTTCTTGGTACTATTTCCTGTGCAACCGAGGTTTCATTCAGAAGGTCCTTTCTATGCCTATAGTTTCAGTTTTACTTGTTTTGTCTTCTACCAGTTTAAGTGTTTTGTTCTTTGATCCATTTTCATTTTAGTTTAGTATACTGCAAAAGATATGGTCTAGATTCAGTCTTGTGCATGTAGATAGTCATATGCTAAGTGAAATAAGTCAAGCAATCACAAAAGACAGATACTTTATGATTGTTCTTATGTGAGATACTCAGAGTAGTCAAAAGTATAGAGACAGACAGTGCAATGGCAGATGCCAGATTTTGGGAAAAGGAGAACAGGGTGTAATTCTTGGTTAATAAATGTAGGATTTCAGTTTTGCAAGATAAACAAGTTCTGGAGATTTGACTGCACAAGAATATGAATATACTTATTATTAAACCATACTGTTAACATTGGTCTCAACATTGGGCTGGGGATTTAGCTCAGTGGTGCCACTGCCTGCCTCGCCAAGTGCAAGGACCTGAGTTTGATCCCTGGTACCAAAAAAAAAAAAAGGTCTCAACATTAAATTTTATGTTGTATGGTAAGTTAAATCAAACACAGAAGGCTAAATATCACATTGTTTCACTTATGTGAGAAACCCAAAGCATAAAGATAATAATTTAAAGGGCAAAATAAAAGATAGATTACAGGAAAAAGGGAGATAGGCCTTTTGCAGATGGGAAGGGGATCTAAGGAGAGGGAAGGGGAGGGAAATAATGGGAAGTAAAATGATTTTATTTATTTGGTACCAGGGATCAAACTCAGGTCCTTGTGCTTGCGAGGCAGGCGGTGAAACCACTGAGCTAAGTCCCTGACCCCAAAATGAATTTAGATGTGATATGTATATGTACCAACTCCCCAATATGAGTGTATTCATTATGCATTGCAAACTCATACTAATAAAAATAAATGAAATTTAAAAACAAAAGTATGCATATTTAATCATTTTAAGAAAAAGTTGCTGAAAGGAAATCAAGTGAGCCTCTCTAGTAGAAAATGAAACTACTGATGTTTAAGGCTCACTCTGTCCTGGTTGAACTAATGCACTAATACAACCATCCAGGACTAGGATGCGAAAATAGGGGTGAAAACAGGGCCATTTAAGAATCTTGCAGGCTCAAATCTTCTTACCTAAGACTCACTGGTTTTCATGAATAAATGCTACTCTGTGGTATGCCCATGATCTACTTTAAGAATGCTAAATGGCTATTTGACAGATTTGTCTAATTTCATAAAGAGAAACTTTGTGGACTTTCTCTTTACAGAAGTGAACCTGTTCCCAATGATTTTTAGACTTTAAAGTCACAGATCCTTTCCCCAATGAAAGTGTATCAGAAGCATAAACTGTAATAGTACATAAGATCCTAATGAGATAATTGATATTGTGAAATAGGAAGAAAAGGGCTAAAGGTGTAGGGAAGGTGGGAAGGGTAGGGGAAGGGTACTAGGGGAAAAGAAAAAAATGTGAGAAAATGAAAAGATGGAAATAGAGCGTTTGTAAATGGGGAGGGGAGGATGGGTTGAAGGGAGGGCAGGGACAAGAGGAAACAATGAGAACCAACACCTGTCATGTGGAGGTACAGGATCCCAATGAAGGTAACTGTGCTGTATACCTAAAATGTACCAATAAACTCAATTTTATATAAAAAAGAAAGTGTACCAGAAGAGTAAACAAAAGCAATACAGTAACTCTGGTTCTGTTCAATTGTCCCGTTATAGTCACTTTCTTTGTCATTTGGAAAAAAAAAATAGCTGACACCTGAGACTTAAAGGAGAGGTTTATTTGGGCTCATGTTTTAGAAGTTTTGGTCCATGTTTGACAGGCTTAAACAAAAAACAGTATGGCAGAAGGGTCTGGAAAGAAGAAAGCTATTCTCATAGAAACTAGGAAGTAGAGAAAGAAAGGAGGGCCTAGGCTGTAGATATGCCCTACCAGATCATATCCCCAGTTACCCACCTATAACCAGGCCCTACTTCCTAAAGGCAAATCATAACTGGCACTGCCATAGTTCCGTCACCTTCCAGAAGCCCCACGTCTGAACACAAAAGCTCTCTGGGGATGTCTAGATATAAACCATAACATTTCTGCCCCCATCTCTAAAAGAATCACGTGCATCTCTGTATGCAAAATGCATTTAGTTTATCTTTAAAAGTCACCAGAGTCTTAACATTTTCAGCAGTGCTGAAAAGTCCAAGGCCAGTGTCTCCTCTAAAACTTGAAACTCTTAGCTGTGAGCTCCTATAAAAATCAAAAAGAGAGTTAAACATCGTGGACACACAAAAACACAGGGTAAAAATTTTCATTCTAAGAGGGAGGATCAGGAGGATAAAGTCAGTGGAACCAAAGCAATACCAAAACCAAGCAGGGAAAACATTAAATATTATAGCTGTGTGTACACCTAGGGCAAGTTGTAGTGAAATGTGAATTCCAAATGATTTTGGTGGCACCATCCCTATGGCACTGCCTGCCAAAACCCCCATGGTCTCTCTTTTGGTGTGGCTTTGTCCATTGCCTGTGGCTTTTCTCACTAGATCTTCTAGATTTCAGGCATTTCTAATCTTCTAAAGTCTCCTCTGCATTTTCAGCTTCACTCTCACAGCTTCACACACTGCCCTTTTCGGGACACACTGCTTGGCCTCCCAGGCCTTCTTCTGAAATCTGGATGGAAGACTTCCTGACCCCACAACTCTTGCATTCTTACCCATAGAACCAGCACCGCATGAATGATGCCAAGGTCTAACACTAGCTCTGGCAGTAGCCAGACTCCCTTGGATCATGGCTGGAGCAGCCTCTGAGTGCTTGGATGGTTGAGCACTGTGAAACAAAACCTAGAAAATTGGCCGGGTGTCATGGCGCATGCCTGTAATTGCAGCACTCAGGAGGCTGAGGCAGGACGATCGATATGAGTTCGAGACCAGCCTGGACTACATAGTGAGTTCCAGGTCAATCTCAACTACATAGTGAGACCCTGTCTCAACAAACAAACAGACAAACAAACAAATCCTAGAAAATCAATTCCCTAGGCGGAGAAGCAGTTTGTCCAGGGCTCTCTTCTCAAATGAAAGGTCTACAGCTCTGTACCATTGAGGCTGTGATGGGTGGAGTCTTGCAGATTCTTCACAGGACCTCAAGGTATCTTTTCTATTGTCCTGATGTAAAGCACTTGGGTCATTTTAAATCTTTTCAACACCTTCACTCTCCAAGGCACCACTTGCAGGCCGTTCTTTTTTAGACAAGCTGAGAAGTTTTCAAATGGCTTTTTTTTCTTCTGACATTCTCTATAAACTTGGCTAAAAGCAAAACACAGTATCCATGCTTTATCCTCAAAATGGGCTGCCTTGAAATTCCCTCTGCTAGATTAATTAGTCCACACCCTTAATCTCAGTCTTTGGCAGTGTTTCAGGATATGAGCAAAATGTAACAAATTTTCTGCCAGTACATAACATGCATGGTATGGCGTCCAACTGCCAGTGGAGTCTTTATCTCCAACTGAATCCTCCTGTGCCTGGTCTTTACTGTCAGCCTTTTTGTCTGTATTCTGTTTTTCTGATCTCTGATTAGAATCTCCCATCAAACGTGGCATACTGCATTCTAGGGCTGCCTCTCTAGCTCAGCTCTGCAAACTCACTAAGTGCATCTCACAAGTCAGATTCAAAGATTTCTAAACTAGATGGTCAGGTAGCCTCAATAGCAGTGGTCCTCTCCTGGTATCAATCTGTATTAATCACATTCCTTATTGCTGGGACAAAATACCTAACATCTGCAGGGTAAAGAGGAGAGATTTATTTTGGCTCACATTTTAGAAGCTTCAGACCATGTTTAGCAGGCTTAAACACAAAATAGCATGGCGGAAGGGCCTGAATGGAGGAAAGTTGCTCACATCATGGTGGCCAGGTAGCAGAGAGAAAAGCAAAGAGCAGGGAGACAATGTGGTCACACCCCCAATGACTTTTCAGGTTATGCCTCCAGTGACCCATCTATAATCGGGCCCCACTTCCTAAAAGCAGTTCAGCTGTTGCACCCTCATAATTCAGTCACTTCCCAAAATCTCTGCTTCTGAGTGCTTGAGTCTCTTGGCAGATATTTTAGATGTAATCCATAACACTCTCTTTTGTGTTACATGCTCCACAGCTCTTGAATAGGAATGCAGTGAAACCCCAACAGAGTTCCTTGGCACCCAGTAGGAAATTCCCTTGACTAGACATTCTCCAAAACGGTGTCCTGTTTTAATATGTAAGTAGTTGACAGTTCATTTCCTCATGAAATTGTGTCCTATCAGATGGGCAAGATTATTTTTTCATTTTGGTAGACAATGGTTATTTCAGAAGAAAGTGTTACTCGATTTCTTATCCTATTGTTTAATTCCAGTTAGCTTGATGCTATCTCCCTTAGAGAAAGCAAATTACATGTATTTCTGTAAGGCTTTTAGGGACAAAAAAGAAGGAAAAGAATTTTTAACTCTTGAACTTTTCTTATGGCTTTTGTTAACAAAGAAATTTGAGGAAATACTTGACTTTCGCTTGGGTATGATGACAATAAAAAATTGGGGAGTGGTTGAACTCACACCTGAGAATGCGAATTATATGCAGTTTACCTAGAGTAACTCATGGATAGATATACCAAGACACCTCCAAGAGACAGTGAGGAACTGTTGTCAACTTCTAATTCCTCATTTGAGAGTAGTTAAGGAAATACTTTTATATGACTAAGAGTCTTTGCTTTGTTCTAGTGGTAAACTTACTTTCTCACAGATATTGGTTGAAAATAAGAGTTTAGCCCTTTAGGCTGAAAAATGGATGGTGAGTGGGTTGAGAGTTGAGATACTCCAGTGCAGTCAGTTTTGTGCTCCATGTAATCTAAGCCAACATCATGCCTTCCTTTTGGGAATTTCTTATATATCAGTCAGAGAAAGCAGCAGAGTTCATCAGTAATCTGGGCCATACTTCGCTTTCTCAGAATCTGTGGTCAGAGAATATAGTTTGTATACTTTCAGTCTTTTCAAGTTTATTGAGACTTGTTTTGTGTCCCTGTCTATAGTCCAGTCTGTAGAAATATTCCATGTGTACTTTATATAAGAAAGCTTAATATGAACTATGAGAACTCTTAGAGAAGTTGATTCTAATTAAAAAATATCTTGTGAAATGCACTTGCAATGAGTTCATAGTGTCCTTGTGTCAGTAAGTCTTCTTCATGATGTGTTCATGATGTAAATTATTAAGAAAGCAAATACTATGCTTATAGAAACCCTTAAAATGTAGCTGCCAAATAATTATGCACCTATCCTCTTTTCTAATAAATAGTTGCAGGTGTGCAAACATTTGTTTCCTCACCATGTTTGTCAACATTTGTGCACATAAATATAGGCTTATTAATGTCATTCCTATGCATGAACTGAACTATTTGACATTTATTTAATTAAAAAATTATTCATTTACCACACATGGAAAGAACTACACTTGCAAAGACAAAATTACCCACTGTATTAATTTTTATTCTCTGAAACATAAAGTTGTGTTAATAGCTAAAAGTAAGCAGCCTAAAAAAGTAAAGCAGCATAACACAGTGTTTTGAGGCTTTATTATGTGTTGTTAAAATTTTCAGGTTTTCAAATGATGAAGTTTTGTAAAATATACTTATCTTTGTTCTTTCAAACTTGGAATTTATTATTTTGAAATAGAATTTTGAGATAAGGTAGACATTTTTTAGGGTAATTAAAAATGAATAGTCGATAATGAAGGAGAAAGAAGTGAGCAGAAGGCCAGAGAAGGAGGCCTCTCTGCAGAGGAGGATGGTCAAAGGACCCGGTGTGAAATATTCCTCTTTTAATCAGTGACAGTTTCACTGATCTGAATGAAAAAGTTCCATACTTCACTCTGGCTGTAAAAATACTGCATTCCGCGGCGGCGTGCGCGTGAGCTCCCGGCCTGCGCGGGAGCTCCCGGCCTGCGCGACAACAGACCCAGGAAGGAAGGTAGCCGCGCGGGGGCCCTTGAAACACCCACACGACGCCC
>NW_022900951.1:8352168-8357196 GCF_012274545.1 Fukomys damarensis
AGAAAAAAATGTGAGAGAATGAAAAGATGAAAATAAAGTGTTTGTAGATGGGGAGGGGAGGAGGGGGTGAAGGGAGGGCAGAGGTAAGGGGAAAAAAATGAGAATCAAGACTTGCCATGTAAAGGTACATGATCCCAACAATGAATGTAACTGTACTGTATCCCTAAATGTACCAATAAACTCAATAAAAAAAAAAAAAGAAAAAAAAAATGAATAGTCATTCTAGAACAATAGAATTCTCCCATTTTGGGAAAAGTAAGGAAGCCCTTTAGGGCTTTTTCTTGTCTTTTCATGTTTTAGAAACTGGACAGTTAAATTTGCTTTGGTGTGTAGTTTGTAACTATGCTGGAAAAATCTTTGAAGCTCAAGGTCAGTGTGGAATCACTGAAGTGGTTTTCTACACACGTTTTAAGTTTTGCTCTTGGGGTTATCATTTGTATTACCCTGCTTCCATCCTTTCAGTTTCATTGATTTTTCCATAGAGTTGCTGTGTCCATCCAGTATCAAGATTGTAATCGTAACTCTCCCGCACCATCCACTCAATGATGGCCGTTACTGCCACTTTAAATGAAAAATGTAATTCTATTTCCTGATGTTTCTGCTCTTCCTGTGTCCTTCTTTGTCTTTGGAGGTATCTTCCAATTGTTGGATGCATTTGTCCTGCCTTTTATTCTTGATTAATTGAACTGCCACTTTTACCAAGTTTGCTTACATTTTGCCTTGTGAGTTGTAAATTCCCCCAAATTATTGTTGACTTAAATGGGTCAGATTATCAATTGAATGCAACAAGGAAGCTCCTTGGGACAATCTAAAATTGAGAATGTATTTGCTGGAGCAGTTGAAATCTATAATATACATACATTTGGGAAAGAATAACTTCTCAAGGTACTGGTTTCTCTGTAAATACTACTTCGTTATAAAAAGGACAATTTGATATCTGTAGGAAAATGGCTGCACCTAGAAAATGGAATGTTGAGAGAAATGAATCACATGCACATGCTTAAATACCCTATGGTATCTTTCATCTGAATAAGGCAAAATACAGACTAAGAGAAAAATAAAGGACAGAATAAAACAAGGGGATAGATTTCTTGCATATGGGAAGGGGTCCAGGGAATCAAGGGTGAGGGGGAAGGGTGAGGGGATGAGGAAATATGTAGATATATCAGGGAAAAGGTCTTAATAACCTCAATGAATGTGGATATCAGAAGTCATAAATATGAACTAAGATTAACAATATCAACAAGAATGAAAAGAGAGAGAGGAGAACTAGAGGATCAGGGAAGGAGGAGGAAGGAATAAGATTTTAAAAAGAAGCAAGCTATATTTTGTACATGTATCAACTCTCCAAGATGACTGTAAAATGCATGTACTACAAACATGTACTAATAGAATAAAAATTTAAAGAAAGAATAGGTTGCTGTAGTTCTTATTTTTTTTGGGGGGTACTGGGGATTGAAGTTGGGACCTTGTGCTTGCGAGGCAGGTGGCAGAACCACTGGGCTAAATCCCCAGCCCCCTCAATCACCTTTTTTATTGATGTATAAGGAGAACTTCTTGGTTGAGTTTTTTATTTTTTAATGGGATTTGGGCCTGATGTTCAGCTTCTTCCAGGGTATATCTGGACCATGTGATTGAAGTTACTCTGTGACATAAGGTGACATTTGCAGTCCTGATTCTCCCTTGCCTGGCAGAATTTTGATGCTACAGAATGTCTCCTGATTATCATCAAAGTTCCCTTTGCTTAGATATACTTGGTTTTCCCAGCAAAGGAGTTGCCAACTTAGAGCCATTTGGCACCCAACTAGCTATTAATATTGTGTTCTCCCTCCGGGTGTCAGCTCCCTGAGGGCTCTCTGCCAGTCACACTTTAATGATATTTAAAAGAGATGAATTGTTTTGGAGAGAAATGTTTCTGCCTTGGAAGCAACTTAGAAAGTTCTTAAAACCGGATTATAAATGAATTCACAAAAGAAACCGAAGTTTTCTAAGTTAGTTTGGATTTTTCCTAAACCAAGTTAAGAATACATGGTTAGTGCCAGGGATTTAGCTTAGTGGTTCTCCTGCCTGCCTTGCAAGTGCAAGGTCCCAAGTTCAATCTCCAGTACCCCCCACAAATACATGGTTACTTCCTTGCTGAAAGTGAGGTAGAGTTTTAGGGGTTGCTTATCCTGGGAAATAAAGTTTTATTAGTATTCATCGATCATTCATTGTTCCTTTTTTGAAAAGTTTTATCAGGTTGTCTATTCATGTAAGTCAGAATTGGTATAAATATTTTTTTAGTCTAGACTTTTGAATTTAGTTGAAATCCATTTACAATATATTTAAAAATATAGCATTTACTCTGTGCTATGGGACCCTCAAACATATACAGATGTTTAATATTTTTCTTTGTATTAGATACACACACACATATATTTACTACAATGAACAAGAAAGATATGCTCTGATATACAATTGATACCAAGATCAGTGATATCTGAGAAAAAGAAGATAGATAACCAAAGAGATATTACTAGGATCTTATGTTTAAATCCCTCTAAAAATAGTCATTTATTGGGTCAGTTTGCTATGTCAGCTAATTATACTGTGTGGATTTCTCCATGACTTCAGCAGAGATGACATCTCTTTCCAGGTCCGTTTTTTTTTTCTTCCCCCTTGAGTGCTAGGATAGATAATACTTTGGGTTTGATACTTCCCATTTATCTCATAAAGAAAATCAACACAAGCAAGAATAAGAAAAGAAATAAAAAGGTCATTTAGCTTTATTTCTAGGTCCTGGGTAGACAGTATGTACCAGGCCAAAATTTGTCTTTCATTAATTCATTCATTTGCTTATTCAGTTTACTATTTGCACAATTTTACAATCATATAAACTTGAAATGGCTGCAGTCCTTCCTGTTGTCTAGTGTGAAGCTAAAACTTGCAATGATGAAGGCAAGTAGAAAGCAAGTGCTCCTCTCCTCCCAAGTGCTCATGTCCATGAAGTCCCTGGAGGTCGCAAGGTTTGAGAGCAGCTTTGTTGGGGGAGGAGTTGAGAGGATGATGAGGGCAAGAGCTAGGGGTACAGTCTTAGTGGTGGATTAGCATGCCAAATAGATCTTAAAGAGCATGTTGGATCTTAAAAAGAGAACTCTGCATGGGAAGAAGTACTACAGGGAGGAGAATGTGCGAGGAAAAACATTTTGGTTACCAATAGAGCTATATGGCAACCAAGATAGTAGTTAGACTAATGTGAGATAATACAAAAAGAAGTGCTAGAAAATAGTTTATATGTGCATTAGGTGGAGATTAGGGAAAATTTCAATACCAGGCTCAAGATTTATTGTACACATATAAACTCTTTGATTTCTATGTGGGAGTGGTGTGCCCCCACACTGGGTCACACAGACCTGCTACAGTAGGGAGAAGTTGTCCTAGGGCTCTAGTTCTTGCCCTCTGGAATTCATTGTGGACCATGCCTGCCCGAGGCTGCTCCTTCCAGTGACAGCATGGTAACGATACCAAGATGCACCAATCCAGGAGACACCAACTCCTTTCTTGGTTGACCTTGGCTCAAGAACTTCCTGTCAGCACTGTGCAGCCTCTTTTGGATATTAAAGGACTCTGGGACACTGCCATTCAAATGAAGATGGTCTGTCATTCTTTCAGTCTTACCTGGCTGCATCCTCATTTCCTTTTACACAGCTATTTCTCCTAGAGAAAAGTCCTGATATATTTAGTCTCATCTTGGTGCCTGCATCGTAATGGACCAGAATTCACTGATGATGTTTGAACATAGCAACCTGGTTGGGGGGGCATGTGGCCAGGGCCCTACCTTAAGATGTTTTTTTTTGTAATAAGCTTGCTGCTTTTGTTTAGACCACATGTATGTTTGAGGAGACTTGGAAGGGAACCAGTGGGAGTCATGGCCTATGGCACCCCATGTGCTAGCTCTCCTGTAGGTAGCTGAGTCATTCATATTTTTTTACTTTTCACACACATGACTTTGACACAGTCATAAATTATGACTAAATTCAGATATATTATGCATTACTATTATGCATTACTGTTATGCCTTGGATATCATGGTAATATCCTGACTTTAGGCTGACTTTGCTGCAGGAGCTAACTAGAGGAGACAATAGATGGTATACATTACTAACAGATAATTCCAATGCTAGTGAATTCAGTGTAAACTAAAAAAGAATAAACAGTGATGATTTTTTCCTCCAGTAGTGCTTCTGACTTAGAGAGAACTGACATCTAAAAATGCTTAAAGTCAGCCTAGAAATTCTTTTCTCCATTATTTTTTTCTCTCAATATCATTTGAATACATTTTATGAGGAATTACGACATGACATACAATTTCTTTACTTAGAGTACTCCTGCTTCTTGTGAACGATCTATTCCTTAATTTGTGAAAGAACTCTTTTGACAGCCAGAAATTACTTTGCCTCAATTTACTATTAGTAAAGATGAATGTGGAAACATGAGCCTTATTACCCTTTTACTCAGCTTCGTGTTATTCTTTTTCTTGTATTGAAGTAATTCTGTGTTTAGGTCTGTGCCATTGGTTGCCTTGGATATCATGGTAATATCCTAACTTTAGGCTGTGACTTTGCTGCAGGAGCTAACGGGAGGAGACAACAGACAAGGCAGAGGAAAGGAAGATTAAATTCCCACAAATGCTGTGGCCTTGGCAAGGGGGCATACATTGAATAGTCTGTGAAAATAACATCTACCGGAATAAGTGCAATAAATAAATAAAGACTGTTCGGAAAGTTAACAAGAATGAATGGACAAGGGAGCAAGCAGAAAGGAGCCTGCTTGTGGACTGAGGGCAGTTTAAGGGCATTGCATTGACAGCACTAAAGGGGCACTTAGACATGAGGAGGGAGCAGGTCAGAGGAAGCCGCCTACAGCAAGCCAGAGCCTGGAGGAGTAAGCCAAGACTGCAGGCAGTAAGAAGGGAAAGAGAAACCACTGGCCAGCACATTTGATTTGCATACACAAGTGGAGAATAGACGCTTTCGGTAATGGGTGGGT
>NW_022900951.1:8357275-8385141 GCF_012274545.1 Fukomys damarensis
AGGGAGGGTGTGTGTGTGTGTGTGTGTGTTCTCTATAGTAAGTAACTAAGGGGGTTATACAGAAAATGCAAAATGGTTGAGCATCTTATTCTACTGTTACTGTGGGAATATTCTAGAGAATTAATGTCCTGTTTATCCATCAAGACTTAAACTTTTCTGCTTTTCCAAAGAATAAAGATGTATTCCAAAAGTGAAGAAGTTTAATGGACATTTCCATCGATATAACTCTTGATTTTGCTGACATTCTTGCCTTTTATGTATGGTAAAATGTATTTTTCTTCATAGTAAAATGGGCTTTTCTCAAATAAATGCCTGTTCTTGTGCAGCAGAGTGTGAAAAGGCCCTATAATTTGTTGTTTCCAGTAGTTCCATAAAATTAATCAATACTTAAATTGGGGGTGTTAGAGGTAGAGAAGTTAGAAGAGCATCCATTGCTGATGTTCCCAGAGAAATAATTCTTGCGCTGAGTAAATTATTCTGTTATTTAATAATGTGTAACAACTTTTATTGAAAGATCATTAAAACCTGGTATTGTATTAGGGACGCCTATTAAAACCTGGTATGTACTAGAAACTCCTTTGAAACTGTACTTTGATCCCTGTTTTACCTTTCTGTTCCTTCCCAGTCTTTTTTGCTGAGAAGCTGTTGTTTTCATCCACAAGCCCCCTCCTGGAACAAGGTTCAGGTGCCCGGACTGGGAGGGCAAGGCGTGGAATCACCATGCAGACTCTGGGGAGGTTTCTGGAAAGCTTCCGCTTTATTCAGCAAATGCACAGGCTTATATAGGGCAAGGCGGGGGTGGAGCCGGGGTGGTGCTATTGGATCGCGTAAGGCAGGTTTGGAGACAGGGTGGAGTCGGGATATTTGGCACATCATTATTGGCCACATGTTAGTTCTTGGATTGTATGTTTTAGGGGCAGAGGCGAATGGAGTCAGGACTTTAGAGGTTTTTGAGAGGAACAGTTTACCTCTACACACCCGAGGGGGTGGATTATTCCAGCCCTAATAGGCCTCAGAGTTTTCTCACTAGAGAGATGGGTGTGGCACTCCTGACTCAGCCAGACATGAACCTGATCCTCAGTTCCCCCTTTTGTCTCTGACGCCAGAGCCTCAGCCAGAAGGACCACGTTTTTATGATTTTTGTTACTGGCACATCTGATCTTTAAAGTAAAGAACAATAATATGTCAAACAAGGTTAATATATATGGAGATCCCAATATCAATCCACATATCCAACTACTCAAATTATTCCATCCAGCCTGAATTTTTGACCAAATGGTAACTCACACATTATTTAAAGTTATAACATCTAACGCCTGCATGTTAATTCCTTCCAAACCAAGTTTAATTGGATTTGTACATTGAGTACGGCTGACATCTTGAAATAGCAGGGCGGTCTTTTTGAAGGCTTGGGTGGTGGTTTTTGTTAGCCGGTTAGCTTGTTGCTGCTGTTGCCACTTGATTTTGTGAGGTGACTGTTGCCGTTATTATGGCGGAAATAGCTGCCACCATGGAAACGATGACTGCAATAAGGGCGGAAATTTCAAAATCTTTACCGCAGGGATGAAGCATAAGGTTAAAGAGTGGATCTGAAATTCTGCCGATCTTTTGTAAGCTTTACCAGAAGCCAAATAGAGGGAGGCATTTTAGCTAAATACAGATGAAACAAGATAGGGATAGAGGGGTTACATACTTGCAGATTTGTCCAGGGCCAAGTAGAGATCGAAGGCTCTGCCGCAAGAAGGATGTTTCTGGACGCACAGTAGCACCCCCAAGACCTCCCAGCACCAGCAGCCACAAGCCGGGGACCACACAGCCCCCGTCCCGCAGGCCTCAACCCCACGCGTGCTCGCAGCCCTCAGCCCCGCTGAGTCCCGGAGTGGGACCCTGTGAGCAGCTGGGATGACGGGATCCGCGGTGGGAGGCGAGGCGGGGACAGGGAGGCCGGGGAAGACAAAAGGACCTTTGGCCACTGCGTAGCTGTTAGACTTGGTCGACCAGGCTCCCCTCCCGGCTCCGGGCAGCAGGCCCAGGCGCCCAAAGCTGCAGGTCTTTCGCTCTGAAACTTTTCCGGAGCTCTCAGCTTCGCTGGACCGGGCTTTGGAGGAGGAGGCTGGGCAGCCCGGAGGCCCAGGACCCCGAAGCCACGCTAAGGCCCGATCAAAGGATTGTTCGTCCTCATCTGACAAGGCGGCGGCGCACAGGGTGGAGGCCGCCATCTCAGACGGGAAAAGGTAGGCTCTTCCGGATGACCATTAGTCCAGTGAGGAGGGGTTTTAGGGGGCCACGTCATCGACAGGAAGTGAGAGACCAGTGGGCGGGGTGACGCCTCTGGGGAAGAAGAAAGCAGAAGGCAGCCCGCCCGCGCCATCTTTTTTCAAGACGCTTTTGTCCGCCATCTTTACAGTGTTCAGGGGGCCTACACTCGCCTGAGTTTGGGCTGGAAGTGCCTCGGATGCCTTTATGGCATGAGAGCCCTTTACTAAGGCAGCCTGTACCGGATGTTCTTGACTCATGACATTACCCAAAATAGGAGGGATCCTTACCCGCAGCTTCATTATTTATCCAGCACACGCGAGTCCCCTGTTTGGAGGCCAGTTGTCGTTTTCGGCCTCAAGCCTGCTCACGGGCTGGGAGGGCAAGACGCGGAATCACCATGCCGACTCCAAGGAGGTTTCTGGAACACTTCTGCTTTATTCAGGAATTGCACAGGCTTGTATAGGGTAAGGTGGGGGTGGAGTCGGTGTGGCACTACTAGATCGCTATTGGATCGGCTAAGGCAGGCAGGTTTGGAGCTAGGATGGAGTTGGGATGTGTGGCACATCGTTATTGGCCACGTGTTAGATTTAGGATTGTATGCTTTAGGGGCTGAGGCGAATGGAATCAGGACTTTAGAGGTTTTTGAGAGGAGCAGTTTATCTGTCTAAGGTCAGATCTCTACACACCCGAGGGGTCAGATTATTTCAGCCCTAAAAAGCCTCAGAGTTTTCTCAGGAGAGATGGGTGTGGCACTCCTGACTCAGCCAGACATTAATCTGCTCCTCAAGAAGCTCCATGTAGGTGGCTAAGATCTTTTTTGTTTTATTTGGGAGAGGGTCTTGCTATGTAGTTCAGGCTGAACTCACTATGTAGCCCAGGCTGGCTTTGAACTTGCAGGGGTCCTTCTGCCTCAGCCTCCCAAGTGCTGGAATTACAGGCATGCACCACCATGCCCTGCTGGTGGTTAAGATCTTAATTTATAAATTCTGGTTAGACTTATAGAACCCAGAACAACTAGTAGTCTTTGTAACGCCCTTCATTAGATTTTAGTTAATTCAATGCAGAAAGTTAAAGTCCATTATGTAGGCCTGGCCAGACTAAAAAAAGAGGCACACAGGCTGGGGATTTAGCTCAGTGGCTCTGCAGCCACCTTGTAAGCACAAGGTCCTGAGTTCGATCCCCGGTACCAATCAATAAATAAATAACAAATAAATAAATAGACACATCTTTGGATGAAGAAGATCCTGCCTAGCACATAACCTTCCTGCTTACTGTACCTCCTTACCCCTCCCCATAACAGCATTTGGCAGGGGAGGGGAATTTAGTTCAGTGGTAGAGTGTTTTTCTAGTGTGTGAGGCCCTTGGTTCTATTCCCAGCATTCCTGGGGATGGGAGTGGGTATGCTGAGCCCTTGGTGCTCCTAAGACCCCAGAAGATACAGATTGAGAATCTAGTTCTTCTGTCTCCTTCATGACTGGCTTTGAATAAACCTGATTCCTTCTCACCTACACACATCTGCCAAGCTTTGGTCACTTTTAGTGGGGAGCCGCCCACAGGTTTGATTCTGATTAACAGTATCATTTATCTTATAGGTGGATGGAAAAGAGACCAAGAGAAAAAAATCAGTAATTTAATGACCTGGCTTTACTCAGAGAGTGGAAATTCAAATACAAGATTCCATACCCTCCCCTTCCTTTGCATCATCTTTGGAAAAAAAATACAGGTGAGTATTTATATCCATTTTGAGAGTTGACCTGGTGGCTATGAAACACAATAGCCACGTAGTGAAAAATTGTTTTAGTTGTCTTCCAAATATAATTAGGTTGGCAGTGTTTTCTTATTTGTGAAGGTGAAAATATGTGAATTGATGTTTTTTTTTAAAGTGTGTCTAAGTGGGTTGTATGTAACATATGAAGATGTGCCACATAGAACTAAATGTCAACCGTGAAGATGGTAACAGAAGCAACAGTGATGACTACAGCTCATTGAGTGCTCATTCTGCGCTGAGCATTTCACCCAAGTATGGCCCGTAGATTTCTAACTAATCCTTATAACAGGATTAATTAGAGTTTAGTATTTTCGGCCTTTTATGAACACGGACACTGAAGCATAGAGAGGGGAAGGTGTTGGCTATGGTTCGTTAATATCTATTGTGACTAGTCCAGGTTTGTCCTCTGCAGAGATAGTACTGTTATGTAGATTATATAGTACTGGGACAGATTATGTAGCTGGCAACTGAGTGGTGGTTAGGATTTGATTTTTCTAGAGGAATGTCCAAATTGTGGAATTTGTTGAGCCAAAATGAACCAGTTCATGAAAAAAGCTTTGGCATCTGATGCTTATATTGCCTGCCTTAGGGTGTCTTATGTTTATTAATCACTTGCTTTGGGGATGAGGACTTCAGAAAGTAGGTACAATTTTCACAAAAACCAAAATGTTAAGCATTTCAGAGATCGAATTGTGTTTATTAGCTATTTGTGAAGGAGGCAAGATCCAGTCTGCAAAATAGAAAAGAACCCTGAAGAGCTGAGCAAGGTGGGTGGGCTTTGTAGGCAGAAAAGGTGGAAGAAAGCTGAAAAGAATAACAAAATGTGGGGTGGTCATTTGAAAGTTAATTGCCTTATAGGGGATCTTGCTGGCTTAATAGGATTTAGTCATTCTTTTTCCCATTAAGTTTGTTGGTACGGAATAGTTTCTCTGGTGTGAAAAACTAAAAGTGTAACTAAGGCTCAAATTGTATAATTGATTTAGTCATTCTTTATCTCCTGATTTCTCAGAAGGTGAGATCTTACAAGTAAACTGCTTATGTTTCAGTTTGTTAATGTGGAATCTTAGCAAAAATGACTGCCT
The DNA here is from genome assembly GCF_012274545.1 of Fukomys damarensis. Lineage (NCBI taxonomy): Eukaryota > Metazoa > Chordata > Mammalia > Rodentia > Bathyergidae > Fukomys > Fukomys damarensis. Next base: position 8,362,385 of record NW_022900951.1, read on the forward strand.
TTGGGGGTGTTCTCTTGGGACCTAGTGTAAGAGGTCAGTCCAAATCAATAGGCTCCCATAAGTGTAACAGTTTTCAGGTCAACAATTCAAGTAATAAAGGACTGAGAACATTGGATATAGGCAGTCGTAGGAGAAATGAGGGGAAGAGGCAGAGTCTTTCATTCCCTGGTCACAGAAATCCACAGACAGTCACTGAAGTTCTTGGGTGGACAAGTTTTGCAAAATATAGTTGTGATCTTCAAATGCATTCATAAATCAACCCAGTAAGATAAAATATGGTACAGATGTTGATACACATGTGTGTCTATATATGTATATATCTTTACAAATTACACTTTACTACTATATATAATATATACACACATATATATGATATCTTAATAGAAGTTCTCATTTATTTATATATTTATTTTGGTTTTCTTGAAACAGAGTCTTGTTATATAGTTTAGGCTGGCTTTGAACTCACTGTGTAGTCAGGCTGGCCTCAAACTTGCAGCCATCCTCTGGCCTCAACCTCCCAAGTGCTGGGATTAAAGGCCACTATGCCTTGGTTTAAAACAGGTTTTTAAACATGTATCAAGTTTAGTAAAATTCTGTAAAGTTATGGACTGAATGTTGTCTCGTGCTTTTCAATAATACTGAAATATGGTAGTGGTTTGTTACATGGTCTTGATGTTTAGTTTTTAAAATATTTGTCAAATTTTGGTAGCTGCATGTCACCATTAGCCACTTTCTAAAGGGGGAAATATATTTCCATGATGAGACAGATGGTTAACAGTAATGGATGTTAATCTGTTTTAACTTATTAATTTTGATTTCTTGTGACTGATTTCTTAAGTAGGCCTGATTGTATATGTATTCTTCAAACTGTGTATCACAATCACCTGTAAGCTGATTATAAAATTAATGATACGTAATACTTTTAAATAAAATAGAAGACAAATGTTATAGTAAATTAATAAGTATTGCTTTGACAAGCTACTATTTTGATAATGTATCTGTATATTTACATGTCTATGTACGTATCTAAATACTAAATTATGGTGTTAAATGTGGCAGTCAAATGCTTTTGGTACTGTTAAAGTTGATCATCATTATTACTGTTTTATTCAGGACCTGTAGCTGTTGCATGAGGAGAAATGTAAATTTTACTATTTTCTTATTCTCCTTTGTCTTTGCATTAATTACCATTATTTTCAATCCTTGATTTTTTGCACAGAGCTCTTTCAAACCATTTGTGTATTGTGTGAGGATTTGCTTAGTTACAACTAGAGAATACAGTCTGGAACTTCACTTGCTAAGGCACGTATCAACTGTAGCAGAACAAGTGTATTGCAAGTGCCCTGGCAGACCTCTCAGGCACTCATTTCCCTCAGGAGATTTCTGGCAACATACCTGTTCATGATCTTCACCTTCAGATATCCTGACCGAGAGAAGCTGCCAGTGATAATCTTTCTATGACCTGAATAGCAAAACTTGATTTCTTTATTGTAGACAAAAAAAACCCCATTTAAATAAAAGTGCCAGTATTTCATCCTGCACCCCATGCTGTGTAGAGCATGCCCCCTACTTTGTAGACATTGGCTCATAGGCATGATGGCCAGGAGCTTCAGCTGTGCCTGTCTTCTGTTAGGACCTTATTTCAGAATACTCTTGTTCTTATTCACCTGCTCTAGTCTCACCACACTAAGTATACCAAACAAGTCCCTGCCTTAGGACATTTACACCAGTGGTTCTTTTTACTAAGCTCCACATAAGCCTTGGTCTTTGCCATCATGCTGGACTTTGCCCAGCAGATACCCCTTTAGAGAGGCCTTCCTTCATCACTGTTCATTTACATGCCCCCTTCTTTGTCTCCACAACCCTCATTTTCTGTTCCATTACTCTCTTTTGTGTAGTTTGTCACAATATGTTATCAATATTTACTTAATCTCCCTCATTCCACTTTTAACTTTTCTAGAAGAGGACTCTTGTCTCTACTGTTCAAGTCTATATTCCCAGAATGTTGTCAAGGCCAGTATTTGTGGAAAGATTCAGCAAATGATTGAAAACTCTCCTGTCCCTCTACTTCACCTGGGTCAGTCCCTTAGAATCTAGTCTTATTTGTTTCTGAAAGCAGTTCCTCTCCGTGACATCATTTGACAGAGACATTGTATTAGGAAGTATGGGAAGTCAGAAGATGAACTAAATCGCTGGAAGAAATTTGCATGAATTAGGGGTTAGGTGGGGAGACTGGTTCCCAGAAATCCTTATAGCTCACATTTGCTAATAAAATTATGAGATCACCTATGAATCTAGGAGCACAGACCTACAAATGCAGATTTTTTTGTTACTGGCCCTATAGAAAATCATAGTTTTGTGTCTCACAGATAATTTCTGTGATCAGAAATCTGATTTCCAACTGGAGATATTTGCTTGAGACAAAATTAGTAGAGATAGCAAAATTTTATCCTTCTAGACAAGGTACTATAGTCTAAACTTGGAGTCACCCATGTTGGCTACAGTGGAATTTTCTGCCATGTTGCCTTATGTCTTAGATGAATAAATGAATGAATAAATAAAAGGGATAAAATCACAGAAGCTGGATCTGGCCTGTCTCTGGGCTCGGTAAACTATATCCCAAGGGGCAATTCCAGACCACCTCCACTTTTTGTAAATAAAGTTTTGTTGGAGCACAACTACTCTCATGCTCATTTGTATAAATGTTATCTTATGCACAACAACAGCAGGGCTGACTAAAGGCAACAGAGATGATATGGACTACAAAACCTAAAATATTTATGATCTGGTCCTTTATTGAAAAAGTTTAGTGAACTGTGGGCTATAGAAAGTAACTTGGCTTCTCTGGGTATTGATTTTGACATTTTAAAATGAGTTGAATGGAGTTAATGGGGTCTGCCATCCTTTACAAAGATCCTGTTTGGGTTCTCCGGAATCTAAGATATATGCTTACAAAAAATTAAATGTGATACTGACTTAAGGTTACATTCACTTCTCAGATATGATTTTAAGAAGCTATGTTCTCATTAAATGGATATAAAGACTTTGCTACATAGATTTCCAAGACATGGAGTATTCCAGTTTGAGTTCATTTCTGTGGTTTGGTGTTTAAGTGCTTAGGGCTATCCACTCATTATGCTGTCTAGTATCTTCTGCCTGCTTTTCTCAGGGGCCTTAGTAATTGTAAAAGAACTCTGAGAACTCTGATAAATGGGTTCACTTATAATCTATAATGCTTTAAGTGTGAGTTCAGCATATTGAGTTAAGGAGTGAAAAATAATGTTAATATAACATTAAAATCCCAATTGAATTTCTTTGATTTGCTGTGAGGTCATTTATGGACCAAGCAAGAAAATTATTAATCAGTATCCCAGGAGAAAAACTGGTTTGTGAAGAACAATCTTTATTAAGTTAGAATCTTGATGGTTTTGTTTTGGTTAAAGTTATAAATGCTAAGTACATAGAAACCTTGTGGATAACTTTCAAAGATCATTAGATCTGCAGAAGTTTTGCTGAAGTTATAAAATTCGCATTGGCTGGTTCTTCCTGCACTTGTCATTTCTTCCTTATTACTATTAACTGCACCCTATATCATGGGTCACAGAATATGATCATCGCCATCAAATCATATAGTCAGCGGTTGCTAAGAAACTGTATAAGAAGAAGTGAAATTCTTTAAATTGCTCTATGATAAATAAACAATAAGGTTCAATCTAGGCGCTGTATCCTTCATTCATTAAGCATTTATTGAGCATGTAGCTATGTAACAGTTCTGTACCAAGACCTGGAAAAGCTCAGTTTCTTGTTAATTTTAATAGATGGCAAATTTATATACATGCAGGCACTCTGCACTGTGATTCCTTGATTATCATCCCAAATGCCAGGAGAGAATCAGACCTAAAATTCTGTTTACTTCTCTAGTTCATGTGGGGACTTTCCTACAGAAATACCAGAATTGTAGCGTAGAGAGGAGACTCCAGCTAGTACTGCCTGTAGATGTCTTATCTTCCTCCAGGTGACTTCTTGCTGTGAATGTTTTCATAGATGGGGAAGTTTAGGCATCATGTTGATCTGAGGATGGGGCAAGGAAAAAGGCAGTGGCATGGCATGGAGGCGGGACAACCTCTGCATACAAGATCCCGATTCCTGATGCACAACCCAAGCAGGAGGCTGGGTTTTCAACTCATGCTGAGAAGGGCTCCTTTGGGTTTCCACAATGCCCAGTCCATGACTGCTTTCCCCAAACCCTACTCAGAACAAAACTCAAAGAACTGCTTCTCCCATAAGATATGGAATAGTGAGACACTGGGTCTATGAAATGTGAAAATTCTTTGCAAATCATCCATCACTGTGCCAGGTGACCTGGCAATAGTAAAAATAGCATCTTGGTCAAGAAACTCTGTGAGCCATAATATTCCAATGTGTGATATAAAGGAATTGGACCTCACTGTCTTTGAAGTCTTACTGAGTTTTTACTTGCCATGGTTTTTGGACTTATATTCTACTCCCAAATTAATTCCGTTTATGCGAGGCTCATGCTCCAGAGATTTCACACTGGCAGATGCTGTCACTGCAGTGCCTGCTCACATCCCCTTGGCGCTTGCCATCTTTACTTACTGGCATTTGCTGCAAACAGCTATGACTCTCTGCCAGAGACATTCATTCGGCTTTGAGACACACTTGGGTAGAAATGCAGGGGAGTTCAACTCCCCAGGAGTGGCCCTCAATTAATGCCAAATGTGAGTTGAAGAAAGAAACCCCCAGCATCCTGTCCCTTGGTGGTGGGCTAACTTTTGAAGTTGGTTCTCACCTACACGCAGCGGTAACTTGTTAGTTAATTCACACTGTTGTCTTCCCTCCCTTTCCTTCCTTATGCTGTCTCTCAAATAAAACACTTGCACTCAGATCTCTGTCTGAGGGGCTACATCTGGGGAAATCCGACGAAGACAGACTCCGAGCAAGTTCTATTGTGATTAATCTAGGAGGAGCACGTGCATTATTATTATTAATTCCCACTGAACAGTTCCTTGGAGAACGTGTTTTATTTGCCCCATGAGGGTTGCCACATGAAGCAAATAAAAACACAGGACTTCAGTTAATCTGAATTTAATTTAACAACACGTAATTGCTTATTTTAAGTTTGTCCCATCCTAAATATTGCATGAGATATACTAAAAATTTCATTGTTTATTTGAATTCAAACATAATGAAATTTCTGTATTTTATCTGTCATATTTAATCCCAGCTCACACTGGTGAGACTGGACATTGCAGCTACATTGAATTCCATAGCTGGGGAAGGGGAGGGTGAGTTAAGACTGGATTAGAGGACACAGAGCATGCAGGGAGTGAAACACCCCTAAATAACCATGTCCAGGGATAAAGCTGGATGAAGAGTCAAGTAGATGGGTGTGGGCTGGTGGGTAAGGAGGTATCAATTCAAAGGCTTCAGACAGGAAGGCAAATACCAGGTATTAACAAAACTGCATTGTGGGGAGGGAAATGCAGCAGCTGCTGAATCTACACAGACATTATTCATTTCTCTAACTCTACCGCCTAGCACAGTGCCTGACTCATTTTTGTTTCTCAGTAAACATTGAAAGAATGATAGGAAAAGAAGATTGATGGAGATACGAAATTCTGCCACTGTGGGTTTTATGGAAAGTTGTGCGTGCTCACTGAAAAATCACAGGGTCTATTTGAGCAACGACTTGCATATGAATATAGATGGAGAAAAATGTGAATTAATACGTGAATTCTAAGTAATGGCTTTTCTAATCCTTTCCTCATTTTTCATCACAGGTATAATTCGACTTAAATCTTTCATGGCTAGACAGGTTTTTGAAAGCCACTTGTATATTCAAAGCTAATTTACTTAATAGCCAATTTATCTGAACCTTGAACAATATTACTGAAGCATGTATATTGAGAGAAAGAATTTGGGAGGAAAATTTCCCATTTAATTTCAGAAGACTGTCATCAATTTACGTTTTTAAATGGCATTTCCTTTTCTCTCTTCTGGGAAGGTAAAAGGAAGGATAAAAATCTCATTCTATGTTCATTAATTTGAACTATAAGTTCAAAGTTGAAAAGATTTTTTTTCTCAGCAAGCTATGTGGTATTTTTTTTTAATCTTACAGAAAAAAACAAAGGGACATAGAAAAATAAGTGACTGCATGTAGATGGCACAAAAGCAATGCCAGCGTTTCTTCAACTTTTGATAATGCCAACTTTAATTGTTACTAGTGAAAAATATTTTTACCAAACAGCAGACTGCTCCCCAAAGGGTAGTTTCAACTTAAGATAATTTTTTCTGTGGATGACATATTTTTTAAAGTTAACATATTCACTCGTGTCCACACTGTATCAGCCACACGAAAAAGGGCAATAATTTATATTAAAGCAGGTTCAGATGTTTGGACCCAACCTCTTGTTACAATGCATTTTCTTCTTTATTAAGTTTATTGGTACATTTTAGTTATACAATATGATGCCATTCATCATTGGGAATTTGTACCTGTACATGGTATATCTTGTTTCTTGTTTTTTCCCCATCCCCCTGCCCTCCCTTCAACACCTCCACCCTGCCCTATTTACAATGACTTAGCTTCTGTTTTTTCCTTTTGTCATATTTATTCCTTTCCCCTACATCCCCAAGTTCCCCTTCTCCTTTGGACTTTTTCTTCCTATTTCACATTATCTATTATACATTTTGGTCCTCTTTTACATTTTCAGTTTCTCACACCAGAAAAACAATTCATTATTTACACACGTGTCCTATTTATTTCACTTAAGAGTATGGCTCAATGTGCATCCATTTAGCTATACATGTCTCTAGTTTATCATTCTTTATGGCTGAGTAGTACTCCATTTTATTTTTAAAAATCCCATGTCCTCTGTATGCAGTCACCACTTGATGAGCATTTGGGCTGCTTCCAAGATTTAGCTATTACAAACTGTTGCGATGAACATGGGTGTGCATGTGTGTGTGTGTGTGTGTGTGTGTGTGTGTGTAGCTGTGGTATGATTCTTTTAATTCTTTTGGGAAGATACCCAGCAGAAGAATAACTGGGTCAATGGAACCTCTAATCCTAGTTTTTTGAGGTATCTCTATAATTATTTCCACAGTGGGTACACAAGTCTATACTGCCACCAACAGTGGAGCATGGTTCCTTTTCCCTACAGTCCCATTAGCATTTGTTATTGGTTGATTTTATGATAGCATTCATTCTTTCTGAAGTGAAGTGGAACCTCAGCATTGTTTTTGTTTGCGTCTCTTGAATGACCAGTGATTTTGAACATTTTTTCATATGTTTATTTGCTTCTTTGTCTGAAAAATGTCTGTTAATTTCAGAAGCCCATTTTTGGATTGGGTCTGTAAATTTTTGAGGTCTGATTTTTTAAAGTTTTTTATATATTCTAGATAGCAGACCTTTGAGGAACAGCTGGTTAAATTTTACTCAATTGGTGGTTTCTCTTGTTGTGAGAAGTTTTTCAATAAAGATGAGATCCCAGTTGTTGATTCTTTGTGCTAGTTCATGTGCCACTGAGGTTTTGTTCATGAAATCTTTTTCTTTGCCAATGTCTTCAAGAGTTCTACCTAACCACTTTTTCAGCTGGTAAAGTGTTTCTGTTTTAATATTCAGATCTTTAATACATTTAGATTTTAGGTTAGCCCATAGTGAGAGATATAGGTCTAGTTTTTTTTTTTTTTTTTTTTTTTTTTTTTGTACCGAGGATTGAACTCAAGTCCTTCTGCTTGCAAGGAAGGCAGCAGAACCACTGAGCTAAATCCCCAGCTCTATAGGTCTAGTTTTAATCTTCGGCAAGTTCAAACCCAATTTTTCCAGCACCATTTATTAAAGAGGCTGTCTTTCTTCCAGTGAGGGTGGTTGGCTCCTTTGTCAAAGATGAGGTGGCTGAGTATGTCTGGAGCTGTTTCTTCATCTTCTAATCTATTCCACTGATCCTCAGGTCTGTTTCTTTGCCAGTGCAATGATGCTTTATCACAGTAGCTTTGTAGCATAGTTTCAAGCCGGGGTTTGTGATACCCCCTACCTTGTCTTTATTCCCTAGAATGGCTTTTGCTTTTCTAGGTCTCTTCTGATTCCAAATGAATTTTTGAATTATTTTCTCTAGTTCTGTGAAATATGTTGTTGGAATTTCAATTAGATTTGAATTGAATCTATATAGCAGTTTTGAAAGTATAGCCATTTTTACTATATTGGTTTTTCCATTTTCTGATATCCTTTTGGATCTCTTTTCAGAGTGCTGTAGTTTTCAGAGTAGAGGTCTTTGATTTCTTTTATTAGGTTGATTCCTAGGTATTTCATTGTTTTGGATGCTATTGTGAAAGGAGTTGTTTCTTCAGTTCCTCTCTCAGTGAGTCTTTTTTTTTTATATATATATACGGGAAAAGCTATTGATTTTTGCGTGCTGACCTTGTATCCAGCTATTCTACTGAATTTGATGATTAAGTCTAGAAGACTTTTGGTGGAGTTCTTGGGGTCTTCTATATAGAGTATCATATCATCTACAAATAATGACAATTTAACTTCTTCATTTTCTATCTATTTCCTTTTTTTTCTTTTTCTTGTCTAATTGTTGTGACTACTGTTTTCAGAACTATATTGAATAGGAGTGATGATCGTGGACATTCTTGTTTTGTTCCTGATTTTAGCATGAAGGATTTCAGTTTTTGACCACTTATAAAATGTTTTTTTAAATAATGAAATTATTGAAGAGCTAACAAATTTGTAAAAATGAAGCAAATGTAAAACAAGAAGTGTTGATGAAGATGTGGATAAATCAGAATCCTTATGCACTGCTGATTTGGCATATGGTGGTCACTGTGGAAAATGGTTTAACAGTTCCTTAAAATATTAATCATAGAAATTCTATATGACACAGAAGACCTGCTCCTAGGTATATACCTAAAAAGCTGCACCTCTGCAGAGTGCAAAAATATTTTCTCTTCATCACACACTGTTGAAGACTGACTGTACTTTTGAAATTTTCATAACATTCATTCTGTCAACTTTTTGGACTATTTAAGAATTCTTTCCCCCTAAGATCAAGAGCAAAGCAAGGATTTCCACTTCACCACTTTGTTAGAGTTCTGGCCAGTACATTAAGGCAATGATAAGAATGGAATGGATGTAGGGAAATGGATGCACCTTCAGACCATAACATTTAGTAATATAAATCAATCATACCAGCTTAAATATTGTATGGTTTGTCTTATATGAGAATCCCCAAATATAAAGAACAAAATAAAAGATAATCTAGAAAGAGATGGAAGGAGAGGCGAGTTAGGGAACAGAAAAAATGCAGCTGGGAGGGAAGGGAGAGGAAGAGGATGGAAGAAGAATTAAGATGTGTTATGTGCACGTACGGACTCATGATGAATGTAACCAATCTGTACTGAAAATGTGTAATTATAAAAAATAATATATGTGTATCAGACCAATTGAAACAGCAATGATTAATGAAATTCATATCCTACAAAAATCGATTCGAAAAGGAAGTAAAGTAGTTTTCAGTTGCAGGTTACAAGATGATGTGGAATATTCTAAAGTATCTTAGGAAGCCTACTAGAACAATAAATGAGCTTGACAAAATTATAGATACAGTGTCACTATAGTAATGAACAATCAGAAATTAAAAGAATAACATTCTATAGTAACACCGGTATACCTAAAATGTACCAATAAACTAAATTAAAAAAAACTTAAAAACCTAAAAAAAAATATTAAATAATGCTAAATTTAACAAATGATGTATACTGCTGCGTGTGGAGCACTATACAGTATTGCTGAGGAAAGCTACGAAGACTTAAATAACCAGGGAAACAGACTATATCTCTGAATCAGAAGACTCAGTATTCTTTAGATGTCAGCTGATTTACAGGTTCCACACAATCCCAGTTACAATCCACCAGGCCCTTTTGTAGAAATGAATAAGCTAATTGTAAAATAGATATGGAAATGCGAGGGGCCCATAATAGTCTGAACAACTTTTAAAAAGAATTAAGATGTATTATGTACATGTACCAACACCCCATGAAAAATGTAATCATTATGTAGAGCACACATAAAGCAAAATTGAGGGCCAGGGATATAGTTCTGCGGTAGATGAATTGCCTAGCAAATGTAAGATATTTTTTTGTGGGGGTAAGTACTGGGGATCAAACTCAAGACCTTGCAATTGTGAGGCACGTGTGGTGCAACTGAGCTAGATCCCTGGCCCTATGCAAGGTTTGTATCCTTAGAAACACCAAAACCAAAACAACAAAACAAAAAAAGTTGTAGGACTTAGACTATTTGACTTCTAGGCTGCAGTTACCAAGACACTGTATTACTGGTGAAAAGATAGGCACATGGAATAAAGTAGAGTTCAGAAATAGACCTTCAGATGTGTGTTTAATTCATTAAAAACGAAGGTGCCAATGCAACTCAATGTGGAAAGGATAATTACTTTAGCAAATGATGCTGGAACAACTGGATAGCCAAACCTGAGAAAATGAATCTCCACCCATATCACATGCTATATTTAAAATTGAACTCAAAACAGAGCAAAGTTCTTGAATGTAGGAGTAACAACTACGGAAATCTTAGAAGAAAACATAGAACAAAATCTTAGTGACCTTGACTTTGGTAAATATTTATAAAACGACATAAAAGTAAACATTATTAAAGACAAAAACAGATAAATTGATTACATTTTAAGAGATGCTCTGCAAAAGATACTGTTAAAAATTTAAAAAGGCAAGTAAAAGAAAATATTTTCAATGTACTTACCGAAACACGTGTATCTAGACTGTATAAAAATGTTTACAACTCAATGACATGAACGTAAGTCATTACCAAATATACTTCATGAAATAATATCATTTGAGAGCAAATATACATATAAAAATAATGAAAATAGCAAGATACATAGAGCTGAAGAAAATCATTAAGTGAATTCAGGTGTAGTTTTAAGGAAACATATTTCCTCACTTCTATGTTACAACAATATTTTGAGCTATATGCCACATATTAAACACAGCATGACATGGTGGGTTTTTGGCCTTCTCAAAAACTTATAATCTGGTAGGAGAGGAAACAATTTACTTATTTTGATTTTTTTTGCTTTTGAAAGACTGCTATGGGTTAGTCTGCTGTTCTAGTTTATGTGTATGATAAAAGTAGATAGAGTATTACTTTTGTGGTATGTGAGCCCTACCAGAAGTAGTGAACCCAGTAGTGAAAGGGAGAGGATGATAGCAGCTTTTACTGAGGTGTAGAACTCTTCAGAAATACTGAGGAAGGGAGATTCATTCCCTTAAATAAAGCAGGAAGTATCAGAGAAGGATGAAACGAAAAATGAAATAAGGCTGAAGAGAGAAGGCAGGGGCCTCCCATGGCTGGCTAGGGATTAAGGACTTTATCTGAACAACTTCAATTCTCTACACTTTCCTTACAGGGGTTATAAAACTATTTCACAACTGTGAAAAGTAGTCTTATTTGTTTTTCTATTCACAGGTCCAAAAAAAGGTGATTATGTTCATGAATAACTTTAAAAGCAAGCAATTAAAATATACCTCCAGTTTTTAACTAGGCAACATAATCCAACTTTATGAAAACAATAAAAATGAAATAAAAAATTTCAATTGTACTGTACATGGAGTGTTTTCTTATCATTGGTATAATCCTAAAGTAAATAAAAAAGAATAAATAAAGAAGATAAATAAAGTAAGAATAAAATCTTTTAGGGTGGGAACATGTGAGCTAATTCTCTTATGTTTGCTGTCATTCAGGCCACTTGGTAGGTGTAACCAGCTATGATATAAAAATGCAGTTATCCAATTGGTAGCTTTCAACATTATTGAGAGATGTTTCCAAGTTGAAACAACATCAACAAAAATCCCCAACATACAGCCAAGGAATAGATTTGGGAAATATGCTTGAAATAAGAGATTTGGTTTGTCAAAGCTCTTTCTCTGCAGACCCAGCTTCAAGCGGAAGGTCCATCTCTTCTATCTGGACCACTCTGAACATCCAGGACATTTCCCCAGCCAAAAGCTTCCTCTTCCTAGAATCCAGTCCCTACTAGGGAGCACAGGTCACCTATCTCAGGACACCATTCTGATGTGTTACAGTCTCTTTTCCCCATCTTTTCTCAAAGAAAATGAAACACAGCACCTCTCTTTCCTGTCCACTTAATTTCATTTTCCCACAAGAACCTCAAAGCACAAAGTACAGTCCTTTAGCAATGGATTGTCTACGTTAATCTCCAAAGTAAGCCTTTGAGAGGGGCAAAAGCCATGCTGCCATGCTTTACCAGCTGAGGAACTCACCTTCTTTTTGATTACCCACCCCTACTCCTAGCGCTGCTTTCCCCTCGGCACTGTTTCTGCCTCCTGCATGTCATTCTTCTTAATGAGATACCATCACCTGTGGACTTGCTGAACTGCACTTTTGCTTGGAAAACCATGCAGCTAATTTTCTCAGTGTTAGATTTAAATAGACTGCTGCCAGGGTATTTAATTGAAAGACTCTTGCCCCCCACCTTTTTTGCAGGAACCTCAGGCTTTTAAGGAAGCATCCCAACTAGGGTTGCTTAAGGTCACACAACTAGGCAGAGGATTTATGTCCTGATTATTGCTGCCTTGATTTGCTCTTCTATCAAAGATCATCTGGGAATAGTTTGCCAGAACAAACCCTGCTATGACAGAAACCAAGGTTAAAGAAAAAAAGAATATATGACTAAGGAGAAACAAACATTTTCCAAATGTGTTTTGGAAATTTGGAAACTTTGGTAGTGTGAAATTTGGCAAATGTCACTGGAGAGTTGATATTCTCCCAGCTTTAGTGTGTCTCCATTTTGACAAGTAATTAACCACCTGCACTTGAGCATATGAGTCCTGTGTTTCCCTCAAAGCCTTGACTGTTTACCTACCATCTGCCTTTGGCATGAGCCCATCTCCAATGTAGCATTCCCATGGAACCCCTCAGTGACATTCTCTTTTTTTTTTTAACAACTGAACTGAAGAAATATGTCTAAAGTAGCATTTTCTACTGGGGCATTCTGCTTCCCAGAGGCTTTTTGCCCATGTCTGCAGACATTTTCCATTTTCACAACGGAGGAGATGCGACTAGTAACTCATAGGTAGAGATGAGGGATATTGCGAATGCTGCTGCAAGGCACAAGCCAGCCCCCAGAAGAAATAAACATTCAGCTCCAAACATCAGTAATGCTCTGGTTAAAAAATCCTGGTCTGGAGAAAAAGGCATTTCCTCTTGCCCAACAGAGTATACTCCAAATGGGAAGCTGATGCTTTCTATGTGCTTTTTGGACCAGCATTTTCCCACTGAGTTTAAATTACTGGGTAGGATCTAGCATTAGAATTGGCAACTTTCAAATAGCTTTAAGGTAGTGTGTTAAATTTCAAATTTGGATGAAACTCAAGAAATCCAGGGGAGAAGTTAAGCAGCACTTTGAAATCTAGGAGGGGTGTATGAACTGAATGCCGGTGGCTCCTTTCCAGTTTGGAGAGCCAAATATCCCATAGTGAATTTTCCCATGGGGAGGAGCAAATACTCCTTTTCATCAAAGGCAAGTGCTATAACTGCAGCATAGCCTCTGAAGACCTTCTGAAGTTGCCACTTCATTCCCAGTGTAATACCACTTTGACTTTAGCTGCACGGGCTGTCCTGATTCAGAGGGGTTCATGGCAGCACTGCGACCAGAACTCTTGTCTCTGCACTTGTTCGTTTTTTGTGCTCTGTGCACAGCCTGTCTTTTTCTTAAATGAGTAGCCTGTGCATCTTTGCTTGTGGTCAGAGAAAAAGTCCCTGTTAATAATTTACAAAGACAGAGCTACTCATCTTTTGCAACCTCGAGTCTCTCAAAGCACGTGATTGTTTAAGCGTATCTGGTTTCCAAGTAGCTGGGTGATGAAATATGATTGGTCTGTCAGTATTGATAGCTCCTTTCCCTCCTCCTCTCACTCTTCTTGGATAGCAGTTGTTTGTTACGACACAATCGTTCTTCTTATAAAAGAGTTAAGAAGAGGATTCTTTCTTTCCATCCTCAGGAAAAGGTGGGTTCTTTTGGATTCCTACCATGGAAGAGGACCTTGAAGGAGAAAATTGGCAGACCTTCTCCATTCCCTGGGGCTTCGGCAAGGTGGCAGAGGATGAAGGAGAACATATTTGCCAGTGAGTAATGGTCTTCAAATAAAAATATAAAAAGTCTTATCATTGTACTCTGAGATTAGCTGCTGCTATTCAGTAGGGGGAATTTATTTGGACAAGGATTGAAAGGCATGTCTCAGAATTCTACAAGAGCGATGTCTTTGAGAGAAAGGTGATGAGGTCTTCTGTGTTTTGTTTATAAAGAGTACTGGAAGTGAGGCAGGAATAATATCCTGCAAAACAGAAGGACAAAATCAAACACTACTTTGGTTTTTATTTCGTAAGAATAAATGTCCAGAGGCACTTTTGGGAAAAGAGAAACTGATTTTATCTGCTTGCTCTTATGTATGGTATAATAATAGGTTATAATTCACACTAAACTTTGGACTGCAGATTTTGCAAGGAAATTGGATTGTGCTCTGTTTATTTTCTTTTAAAAATGGTATCTTCTCAGTGACAAATGTGTCTGTCGGTATGAAACATTTTGATTTTTAAACAAAAAAAGTGTTAAGGCTGACTGTGCAAATTGGTTTGTATTTAATTGCTTATTTATGTTCAATGGTCCTGATAAGTTTTTCTCCTTTGAGAAAAAGTACAGTTTTATAGAAAGTTTAGATGATTGCCGAGTGGCTTATGTTTTTTTATAAATATGTAATTTTTTTCTTGGGGTTGTCTAACTTTCAAGTATGAGAAATTCATCAGTAGAGCACACACTTTGGAATACTGATTGGGAAGTTTCCAGTCATTCTGCTATTTAATGTTTTCTCTTTAATCACTGGCACTGTGTATTATAAGCCATTTATGAATCTGTTTAAAAAGTTTTTTTCAGTGGATTCTGTGATTACTGAGTGTTTAAACACTGCAGTAAGAACATTATATGCAAGTCGAAGAATAGAAGAGCTGCCACAGGCTAAGAGAAGCTCTCCAAATTCACAAAAAATCATTGCCTTTTACTTTTACTATTTGGAACTTTGAACCAAATAGTGTTTAGAGTTGCCATAATTTTCTATGACAATAATTACTTGGTGGCACTATTTGTTTAGAACAGTTTTGAGATGAGAGCAAATGAACCCTCTTTCTGCTATTCCATTCATTAGAAGTAAATTTAGGAATTGCTATTGTATTGGACTAAAACATGTGAGTCTGACATTTTTGAACTAACTTTGAACCTCAAATGCTATAATTTGCTTTTGAAATAATTTCATTGGATAACTTTCTGTTCAATATATACATTTATTTCCTGATTTTATACTTGAGTGGTGAAATAACTGAATATTTTGCCTATGGAAAATGACTACTTAGAACATGGGATTCTAGTATCTGTGCCTTTTTTCTTGCCCAGCTAATAGTATTTGAAGAAATAGATTCAGCTTCAAGCTCACCAAAATATATTGTTTATGGTTTTGGGAGAAAGTAGGTAACAAAAAGGGTAAGGAATATTTGAAATAAAAATATTAAAGCCAAACCACTGACTCTATTTAGTGAAATATCTTATGTCTTATTCTATTAAAATTATTGCTAGATATGCCTCTAAAGATGAAAGTTCTTTTTTAATGTTGGACGTGCTTTAACCATTGTATAGTTAGAAGATGATCCAGGTTGGTATATTATTTCTTTTGTTTTTATATGCAAAATTCTGTTTTATTTTTATGAATCAACATAAAAAACAACCATTATTATAACTTTGGCCTAGGCCTCCAAAGGTTGATGTTCTCAAGTATGGTTCTAAGTAAATGTGGTTTGAGATTGAATGACAGGTATAATAATCATAGAACCACAAGAGATGCTACTCCAGTTTGCTTTATATGCCGGAAAAATTTAAAATGTATAACAGAAACATGGCAATTTTGGTGTATAATAATTTAAAACATGAGCAATAAGAACACAAGTTTCTTTTCCCTTGAGAATTTACAGGTTCAGTGAGAGACAAATAAAAACACAAATAAATATAATGCAGTAGAGTAAAAGTAATGATAAAGACGTGCTTAAAGCAGAGCTTCTGTCAGTGTGACATGCCATGCTTGTGGGCCACGAATAGGTGACAGGTGATCCTGTCCCTGAATAATATTTGCTGCATAATAATTGTGGGGGCAAGAGACTTAGGCTACATACTTAGAGCTATGTACAGCCTAGTCCATTTACCCACAACTATTTTCTATGTTTTTCAAGATACAGAAATGTTTGGAAAAGTGTCAGTTCCAGGGAGAGCATTGAGAGAGAATACTTTGCCTGGGATGAGGCTTCATGGAACACTTGCACTGGAAATTAAAAGATAAAGAAGTGGTGGGTAGGCTAAAGTGAGCCTCTCTGGGGATTAGGGAGGATATTTCAGCACAGGCACAGTGAAAAAGTGCAGTATGAGTGTGTTGGGGCTCTCGGGTATTCAAGATTACAGGAGTACCGAGTGGGATCTAGGGCTGCAGAAGTAGGACTGTGAACAGATTTATAGATGACCTTGTATAATAAGGATTCCTTGTATAATATAGATGACCTTGATCTATGATAGTAGATTTTGAGCATATGTCAATGTTGATGGGGATGAGGTAGCAGAGAGGGCAATTTGATAAGACAAAAAGGAGACTAAGAGGATAAGACAACAGGCAGAGATACAGGGTTTGGTCTTAACAGTTAAGTGGTAGAGAACACTCTTGTAACTTGTGTGACATTAATGGAAGACTCTGCCTTGTGGAGAGTTGTTCATCTGTCTGTCCGTTGTTATTTCATTCCAGAAAATCTTTATTGGGAACTACTGAATGCCAGGTGCTATTCTACGTACTGGGATGTGAAAGAAACAAAACAAAGGCCCAGTTCTTATGGAATTGCTATTTTCGGGGCTAATGGAGCTATACTTTGAAAATTTAGAAAGTAGAGGACCTTTGAGACACCCAGGTTAATACCTAATAGATGGTAGCTGTGAAGAGCAGCAGGCTGTGCTGAAAATACAAATTGGGAGTCCCTGGAACAAACATAGAAATTTGAGACTTACAAGTGGGTTAGATAATGTATTTTTTTTCACCACAGTTCTCAATGATTTTCCATCAGTTGGTCCTAATATGGTATAAGAGATGCATCTAGTTTATGCCATCCTCTTTGGATAGTCATCTACCCTTACTCTTTTTTAAATGACATGCTGATAATGAGCTCCTTAATCTGTGGAAGAGATCATCTTAAAACTAACAAATATCTCTTGCTTGAAGACAGTTACGCAAAACTCTAAAGGGAATAGAAATTAAACAGTAGGCCTAGTCCTTGTTCTGAAGACATTTAAAGTCTACATAGAGAGATCACCCCTTGGTACTTTATGAATCTTCATGGTACTTTAGAATGACCATAAGGAAACAGGCTGAAATTCTAGGCTAAAAAGACTTAATCTTCCGGTATATATATGTACAGAATTGTAAAGCAGTTGCCAAGGATGCATCCAAAAGAGTATGTTCTGAAGCCAATACTGGTGACCTGAATCCACAGTGGCTTGGAATGATGTGGGCCAAGTTGTTTGGTTTGACTTTGAATAATATAGGTGGGCACATGGGTTTGGAAATGCTTATTTTAATGAAAAAAATTGATCATCTGTATTTGTCAGAGCTATTGTGACTCGAGTATCCATCAATGATGCCTTGTTGAGATAGACCAAAAAGTAATTCATTAGACTCCCAGCTGTTCTGATATCCAGGAGATTTTTAAGGAGCCTTTTCTTCATTCTAAGGCATCCTCCCTGTGATGGAGTTGGGACAAATGGCGAATTGGAGATGGGATGATGAAGGAGTAGGGTTCAGGAACTGTTTGGCCGGCAAACACCCATGACAGGTGTCTCCTGTTAACTCTTGCCCTCATCTCATAAAGGACTTTTTATCAGTCTGAACTGAGGGACTGCTGATTCTTGGTGATATCATGGACATCTTGAGTGAATACTCTATATTAATCAATTAACTTCACCCTTAATATTACCATGTTTCTACTTGTTTACATTCAGCAAAGAATTACCTTTATTCAAATGAATGTGTAGTTTATTTCCTCTTCCTTATGATAATTGAGTTTAGACATCTCTGTTCCTTTGAAGGATTCTTGACACTCAGTTTCACTGACCAGAATTATGTTGGACACTGGAGGGAAAGGGGAGGTGGAAGTTATATGTCCTTATGCTCAGCTCCATATTGCAAAGAAAGTCTTCAAATATGATAAATTACCTTTGGATTGATGATTTTAAGAGATAGTTGAGATACACCTGGAGACTTAGTCCTAACAGACTACAGATCTTTATTTTCTTTTTATTAAGAAATTCACACTTGTAAGAATTTTAAAAACTACTGAGATGACTAAAGTAGGAAGTGAAATCTGCATAACTGAGGAGAGGTTCAGTATAGGATAAGGACCAAGGATGTCTGTTGTGCGTATGATTTGATAATGAAACTCCAATTCCATATTTTGGCGAGAGCCTTTTGACAAGAGTCCTGACTCAGAATTGCTGAGTTAGCTAAGTATGGTGGAGCACACCTGTAATCACAGCCTAGGAGGCTGAGGCTGGAATATTACAAGTTTGAGCCCGGCCTGGGCAATTCAGTGACATAGCAAGATCCTATCTCACAACATAAAAAGGAATATGGATATAGCTAAGTATGAAGGCGCTGGGTTCAAACAGTATTGTCAAAAAAAAGTGAATAATAGTGTTTCTTGTATCCAAAGGGCTCATCAAAATGGCTACCTCAAAATATGCGTGTCATAACACTTCTAGGTATATTCCTCAAAGACTTGAAAATAGAGTCTGGAAGAAGTATATGAACACCCTTATTCATACATAGTATGAAGTAGATACAGCCCATATGCCCATCAGTGCGTAAATGAATAAGCAAAATGTGCTTATCCAAGACAGTATGTCTCAAGACCTCCACAGCAAATGTCTGAAACCTCAGATAGTACCAATTCCTATATGTACTGATTTTTTCTGTACATAAATACCTGTGATAAAGCTTAATTTAGGAATTAGGCACAATTAAGAGAAATCAGCTAGTGGCAAAATAGAACAATTATAACAATATAAGGTACAGTAAGTCTTTGCCTTAGGAATGAGTTCCGTTCTGGGGGAACATTTGTAAATCAGATTCATTTGTTAGTCTGACAAAGTGGATCTTCATGGTTATTGCTTTGAGCTTCTTAGCAGAGCCTCCAGATCACCATACTTATCCTTTTGCTTCCGGACATCCTGGGTTCTGACTGAGTGCTGTACGACTGTACACTATCACATGTGCAGTGAGCACACAGCCTCACAGCTGTGACAATGTCCGGCAGATGCATGAACTACTTTTAAGATTTGTTCACATCTACAAATGTTCGTAATGCAAGGTCCATTCATATCTGTGAAAGTTTGCAACTCCAGTGTTCATAAGTTGGGGACTTACTATGCTTAAAGTTATTTACAGTTTATGAATTGTTTACTTCAATAATTTTCCATTTAAATTTTTATACCATGGTTTACTATAGATAGCTGAAACTATGGGAAAGAGAAAACATAAATAAAGGTGTTGAGGGTACACTTACATATAACCAATGCAATATTACTCAGTTTTTAATAAAAGGAAATTCTAGTACATCCTACAACATGCATGGACCTTGAGGAAATTTTGCTGAGTGAAATAAACCGGTCTCAAAAAAAACAAATACTGTATGATTCCACATCTGTGAGGTATCTAAAGTAGTTAATTTCACAGAAATGGAAAGTAAAATAGGAATCGCCAGGGTTTGACAGGAGGAGGAATGGAGAGTTGTTTAGAGGGTGTAACATTTCAGTTTTGCAACATGAAAGTGTCCTGGAATTGGTTACAAAACTATGGGAATAAACTTATGAGTACTAAACTATACACAAAATATGGCTATTTGATACATTTAATGTCATACATATTTTACCACAACTTTAAAAGTCATTGTGTTAACCAACACAACCTGATGGGAGATACATAAATATATATATCGCGCCTCTAAAACTTTTTTTCTAGTGTCACGCAGACCTGAGGTCTTAGGACACATTTTTGGTCTTCTGGTGTCTCTAAGACAGAGAGCTTTAACAGTAGACTCAGGGCATCCATGAGCTCCTCTGTACTTAATGTAAATCCTTATCTGGTTAGGCATTTTTCCAGGGAAAAGGTCCCATCACTTTCTTTAGTTCTCAGAGGCATGCAGTCCCCCCCCCCACCGAAAAGGTTTAGAAGCACTGCTTAAACCAGGCATGGTGGAGCACACCTGTAATCCCAGCATTTGGGAGGCTGAGGCAAGAGGATCACCATGAGTTCCAGACCAGTGAGTGCAAAGCGAGCCTGAATTACATAGGGAGACACTGTCTCAAAACAAAACAAACAAACAAAAAACAACACTGCTTAGTAGATGGCTTCTATTCATTCGACCTTCTTAAATTGACTGCGTAAAAGCTATTATTTCAAAGCTTTGAGCTGAATATATACCCAAATAGAGCAAAATCTTATTAAGGCTCATTAATGCTATTGATTATTCCACCTATATTTTTAGTAGCTGGAATGATTTTATGGCCAAACACTTTTAAAAGCCAAAATGCCTTTGTAAGATGCCCGGCTTAGAGTGCATTTCATTCTGCAGGACTGTACATACTCCTGAGGAATTGTATTGGTTAGTTTCTCAGCTTTTCCTGCACACATCAAGGAGGGGTAACCAATGGTAACTAATGCTTCGGTCTCCACTCATCTGTACTCCCTGTTTACACTGCAGTTTTCTAAGATTTTTAAGGTGGCAATTGGGGAATTTTCTGCCGTTTCAATAAAGTGGATTTCCAGAAAGAAACAGCTGGGAAATGTTGAAATTATAGTGAGGAGATCGATTTAGACAAACCATTTTTTTCTCCTAGTTTCAAAGAACAGACAAACATACTGCTTTGCAAAACAAACAGAAATGGCAGGAGGTCTTTCCCTAGGCATTCCGATTGCGCCTGAAGGATTCTGCGTTAACAGTTGACTGTGCTTTGCCCTTTCCCGGGCCACTCCTAGGTGAAGAATGTTATTCTGTATTAGCCGTAATTGCTGACAGGATTAAACACTATCCTCCCTGAGGAACGGAAGCTAATGAGTTAGAAATTCTGCATCTTTAATGTGAGAACTCCAAACCCTCAAATTGAAGAATATGCAAACACACTCTTACACCCAAAGCCAACTCCAGTAATCATATCTTTAAGGTTTTGTGTATTTTTATTTTCTGTTTTTCTATTTTATTATATCGTTTTTGGTTTGTATCTGATAATTATATCTTTGGACAACTCTGCTTTCTGACTCAGGACCAACTGTGCTAACTCTTCTCTTTCCCTGGCATGTTCTCTCCCTCCTGTCTTGGACCCAGTGTCTCCTTGAAGGAGCCTTCCTGACTACCTTCCCCAGGTACTAGCCCTGCCCACTACCCTTCTGCTGAGGTAGCTTTTGTTTTTTGCCTCAGTACTTATTATTATCTAGCATTCTTATGTATATATTAGTTTGCTTTTTGTCTGTTTCCCCCCAAGAATATCCCTTTACTTCAAGTTTGGGTTACTCTAATATTTGAAGGAAGATTTAGCAAGAGATTGGAACAAGAAAAGGAAGTCCTATCATTTCTTCTCACTTTCTCTACCTAAGGTGATATTGGAGAAAGCGTGCATGCATTGGATTTTGTTCATTTGGTGTCTTTCTTGAGTGTTAACTGTGTGCCTAAGCACTGGGGGACCACAGCAGTGTGTCACAACGAAGCCAATCCTTTGTTTTCTTGCCAAATACACTTGACTATGGTTTTTGCTTGGAATTTTCATCCAAAACACGTATTATTCTGAAGTCTCAGATTATCAATATATCAGAATTGGGTTCTTCCCCTTTGGATTTTCATGGAAAAAAGGTAGCAAAATGATAGCACATGCAAATAGAGTTTTGAGAAGATCCTTACAAGATGAACACTTCTAAAAATGGCTTATTTGTGTATTTATTTATTTATTGGTACCAGGGATCAAACTTGGAACTTTGCGAGGCAGGCAGTGGAACCACTGGCTAAATCCCTGGCCCTGGCTTACTTATTTATTATCTGGTAGAATTAAAGCATGATTTATGAGTGCCCAGTTTCTTTACAGAAAATGCTTATAGAGTATTATTAAAACTAGTATAATTTTATTTTTCCTTACATCTTATTCTTAGCCAATGAACTCATTTTATTGGGATATTAGTGGACATTTTAAGTTCTGAGATGTCACATTACCAATAACAGTCACTAAATAAAAAATACTTATGCAAATATTAAAACACATTAAACCTGAAACACATTAAATGACACACATTAAAACTGAAATCTGAGTGAGAGGGCTAAAGGCAATCAGTACATACATCAAACCCTTGACAGTTATTTCTCTATTCTGTTTTTGTGTACACTTTTCTCCTTAAAAATCCTGTGTTGTCACTTTTAGGCTTTAACACAATACTTTTACAATTTTTAACCTGTATTCCAGTTCTGAAATTTTACTATTTCTATTTCTGCAGCATATATTCTACAGTATTCTTCTGTCCCCACAATTTCTTTTCTCTCTCTCTCTTTTTTTTTTTTTTTTTTT
>NW_022900951.1:8385307-8385638 GCF_012274545.1 Fukomys damarensis
GTACTGGGGATAAAACTCGGGAGCTTGTGCTTGTGAGGCAAGCAGCAGAACCACTGAGCTAAATCCCCAGCCCTGTCCCCACAGTTTCTAATTTAGTGAGGTTATATGTGTCATATAGTAAATATTTATTTAAAGGTCTATTTAAAATTGTCATCTTTGTTTTTCTAGAATATATTTGTCAATAGTAGCGACTTTTTTATTTTTGTGTAGAAAATTTGAACACCATTATTGAACCATTACATACTTCTATTTGTCCCTCCATTTATCCAGGTTTAGCTGTACTTCCTTTTTTGAACTGTTCTGTCATAACTCCAGAAGACCTGACTGAAGT
>NW_022900951.1:8387051-8392567 GCF_012274545.1 Fukomys damarensis
AACTCACTATGTAGCCCAGGCTGGTCTCGAACTCACAGCGATCCTCCTGCCTCAGCCTCCCAAGCGCTGGGATTACAGGTGTGCACCACCGTGCCCGGCTGGTTAGAATTTTATTGTTGATATTAAAATATCTTAAGTCTCAAATATGTTTAGTGCATTGTTATTAATGCTCTCTAATTATTTTCATGTTACATACTAGCATTCCCAAATATATTCCAATTTCTTGGAATTACATCCCCCTCTTTTCTCACATTCCCATTGTCTCTGAATAAATTTTTATACAATTCAGTTGAATACAGAAGAGAGGTTTTCATTAAGAGCTTTATAGATACAAAACTCATCTTTCAGCATATACTCTGCTCTGTAGTTCACAGGTATGTTTCTTTATGAGTCTTCCATGACTTCTGGCTTTTAAAATTTCTCTTGTCTTTGATGTGCATAAACCATGTATATCAGCTATCCATTGTTAGGTAACCAGCCACCCCAAAACCTTGTGGCTTAAAACTGTGAAGATTTATGATTTTTCACAATTTTGTGGTTGGCCACAGCAGGATGTTTCATCTGCTGCATGAGATCTTCGCTGGGATCTGGCATGTAGGTACATAAAGCTAGGAGGTCAGCTGGGATTGGACGGTCAAGATGGCTAGCTCATGTAGCTAGCACCTCAGCTGTACTGCCTGCTAGAGCTAGGGACTGGCTGGGTCGCTCTGTTTTCTCCTATAGTCATCTAGCCTGAGTTGCTCTCCATGGCAGCTGAGTCCCAAGAAGGTTAAAACGGGAAAGCTGACAGGCTTCCTAAGGCCGAGGCCTGGAAGCCACACAGCTTAGCTTCTGCCACATTCTTCTGGTGTAGTGGTGGTCACAGGACAACCCACATGCTGGGGAGTGGGGTGTTCCACCTCTCCATAGAAGGAGCTGCAGGCACGTTACAGAAGGCATTAGGTGTGTGGGTGTTGGGGAGGGACTGTTGGCAGCCATTTTTTTGCAGATGATGAATCAAAACATGGTATCATGAAAGGAACGTGAAATTATTTAGATAAACTTGACAATTTTGCTTCTGAGAAAATGAAACGTAGAAGAGAGTCTTGCCCAGTACACTGGTGGTTTCCCAGCAGCATCAGCACTACTGGGAGCTCATTAAAATGCAGACTCTCAGGCCTTGTTAAGAGGAACTGAATCAGAATCTGCCTCTTCCCAACATCCTCAGGGGCTCTAAATGCACTTGAAAATGTACTGGCAACATTGTTGCTCTTTTTACTTACAAAACAGAGACAGGAGATCTACCATTCACCAAAGGATGTATTGCAGTTATTCTTAAACCAGCGTGTAAAAAGCTTTGTTTTCCTTAATACCTATCGTCATTTTAAAATTCTTCCTCTTAGCGCTTTATAAATATTATTGAATTTAATCCTCACAATAGCCATGAGCAGTAATGATTACAACTTCCCTTTTCCAAAATGGAATTGATGCTCAAAGGCAGGTCAACAAGGAACTTAGCAGATCATCCTTACTTGTGCACGGAGACCCAGAATTCAAAACTAGGGCTTTCTGACTCCACTGTGTTCCTGATCACAGTATTGTATCCACTGGCAACTGCCATACGGCTGCAGCGAAGGAGTTTAAATGTTTAGAGGGGAGTGGTGGCATGCGGCTGGCTTGGTGAGCTGTCACTTCTGTCCTGAATGCCTCCCACTCCCAACTTGCCTGAAGTGAAGAGGCTGGCACCGGTGGGTGACAGATGGCACAGCCCCGTTCTGCCGTATGTGCGCTGCTCCCTGTTCCCGGGCGCCCAGCTGCCTGACACAGACTCTGCCAGTTGGGGTGTCTCCAAAGGCCATTGCTCAGAGAGTGTGGTCCAGCATTTTCTCCCCTTCCTCCGTTACACACATCTTCCCTCTGCGTCTCGGGTCTCCACCTGGGGCAGAGAGCTTTGTTTGGGCTGTGACAGGGGGCCAGTGCCAGCCCTTGAGCTGTACATGATAAGTGGCATGTGGACAAAGCTTATCTGAAAGTGGGGGAGCCAGAGGAAGGAGTAAGGAGTTCAGGGCTCCTCCTGGATTCCCTCTTCTGGGAGAGCTCAGTGCCTGCCAGAGCTGCCTTCCAACAGCTGTGCGTGGGATGGAAAGGCAATTTCCTCCTTGCTGTTCCCTTTCCAGGGATGCGAGAGGAAGGAATGAGGAACGAGGAACAAGTACAAGGCAAGGGCACTCTTCTTCATAGATCCAGAATCTATAGAAAGAGGGGCCAAGAAGGAAACCTTGAGAATCCTTCCATACTGGAAGGAAAGACACTATTTATGTTTATTTTGGTCCAGTCAACACATTATGCCACCACAGTAGAAGCTGACAGTTGACATCTTACACTGAATGGGCAGAATTAGGCCAGCTCAGGTAATGTGATTACTCTTTCTGGATTAAACCTGATATGGTATTGCTTTTACTTGGGTCAATTATTTGAGCTTCTAAAGGCATTCTGGACATTAGACGTGATAAGCAGCTCTCATGATTACATAAGCCAATTCCTGTAACAAATCCCTATAATTTGGTTCTGCTGTTCTGGTTGAACCCTGACTGATGGAAACCCTCATAATATTATGTTGTTGTTCCCATGTTGTTTGTGTCTAGAGAAACAGAAGCACAGAGAGATTAAATAACTTTCCCAAGATCACATGATCGGTAAATGACAGTTGGAATTGAAACCCTTGAAGTTCAGACCCAAGGCTGGGCTTTTGACTGCTATGTGATACTGGCTCTTGGATAGGCATTTGAATGTACAAATGAGAGGCCAGTACCAACTATTACAAGAGGGCCCAATACAGGTTAATGGTTTTCAACCTGGGCTGCATATTAGAATGTCATGGGGAGCTGTAGAAATCCCAATGCTCAGAATGAGACCCAGCTCAACTGCATCAGACTCTCTGAAGGAGGGACTTGGATATTAGTGTCTTCTAAGCTCTCCAGAAGATTCCAGTGCATAGCCAAATCCAAGAATCACTGCTTTTGACTAGAGTAGCATATCTCAGACTTTGCAGGTTCTAACAGTAGGTCTGGTTGGGGGCAGAGATGCTGCATATAAGATTCTCCTCCTAAGTGATGCCCATGCTGCTGGTGGGTAGTGAGGCTCTAGAGTGTTTCAAAGTTAATACTTGAAAGGAGAAAAAGGTGTCCTCTGTTGCCAAAATAGGATATGGAGTGATCCGTGTGCCATACATAAGGGAAAGAATTGGAGACAGATAAGCAAGTGGAGTTGCCTGCCTGATGGTGGGGGGGTGTCCAGGCTGAGTGTGGGAGCTGGGGGTTCAGGGAATGCTACTGGCAAAAGGTCTTTTAGTGTCTTGTCAGACACATAAGCTCAAAGGACCAGAAAGATCCCCACATGGTTATTTGGACAAGATGAGTTTTATTCTTACTTGAACAACAGAGTAGTGCACAATTTCTTAATAGCACCTACTGACATTAGGAGCAATTTATTCCTTTTGGAGGTTTGTCTGTGCATTGGAGGATCTTGAGCAGTATCCCTGGCCTCTACCTACTGGATGTTAGTATCTGTTTCCAGTTGTAACAACAAAAATTTAAAAAAATCTCCAGAGGTATAGTTTAGTGGTAGAGCACTTGCCTAGAATGCTGTGAGATCTTGGGTTCTACTCCTTCACTGAGTCTATCTTCATATCTCTATATATCTATCAAGTATATATGCTCAGAATCTACCAAATCTCTATATATCCACAGTCTATCTCTGAATTCAGAATATTTATATTTCTATCTCATCTTTCTCTGGATGTGAGTAAATGGGCCCTGGGGGGAAAATCACGCCTAGATCAGAACCACTGGAATTGACTGAAGTTTAGCAGGGATGTCACGCGGAGTTCCAAGATTAAGTGTTTAGAGTATTCACAAATACTGTTAGGAAGAAAGAATGGCTCACAAATGCAGTTACTCTGGAGAACAGGGAGCACTAGGTCCAGGGGGAGAATAAAATGAGAATAGTTGGCTTTGGCTTTAGCCAATGTAATTAATAAGCATTAGTTTATTAAAATCAGCAGAAGCCTTCCTGAACTCCAAAATGAGGCAGTTAGAGACTGAACCAGGATTGTTCTGCTATTGATGGTAACATCCCAAAGAAAGGGGGATGAGAAGATAAACTGTTGGAATGCACAGGTTCATTTTACATTGTATTAAGACTGGAGATGTCTTCTTCATTTTAGTCTTCTATTTGCTGTTTACCCAGGGCCTGTGCACCTTCTCGTTCTAGAAACCGTTCAACCATGTAATAGGTAGAGCTCCACCTCATATAAGTTGTTTTCTTCCTGCTGCTAGGTCAATGTTTATGTTTGTGTAAGCATTCTGAGATTTTGTAGTCATTTAAAAAGTCACTATTTACATTTGTACCTGAACACTTTTTCTAGATTTTTTAAATCCCCTCTAATCAAGCTATCTTTTCTGCTTTAGAAGAATATACGAGAACTCGAAGATTCTTTTCTTTAAAGGAACCATCCCTTATTGATGTTGTTTGATGTGATTTCTTAATTTCAGGCTTCTGGCCATTGAGCTCTGAGTGATTTCCCGGTGTAATTATGCAGACACCCTTCTTGAGCTCTTTAGGCTATTGTAGTATCAGGTAATCCAATTAGCTTTCCTAAATCTCAGAGGCATAGTAAAATATTTTAAAGAAGGGAATTCAAACTCAGTCACGTTGTTTGTTTCTTCCTGCAGTATTCCTTATCTTTCAGTTTCTAGTGCCACACTACAATATTTTGAAAGAGGCCATGGTGCTGTGGTCTCAATGTTTGTGTCCCCCCAAATTTATATGTTGAAATCTAATCACCAATAGGATGGTGTTAGGAGGTGGGATCATTGTATGTGATTAATTTATAAGGGCAGAACTCTCACGCCCGGGATTAGTGCCCTAACAGAGAGCTGTTGCACACTGCTCACCATTTGAGGACACAGCTGCAAGGCAGCCTATAAACCAGATGGTGGGTCCTCGCCTTACTTGATCTTGGGCTTTCTGAGATTCTGGAACAGTGAAAACTAAATTATTGCTGTTTACAAGCTTCCCAGTTTATGCTATCTTGTTATAGCAGATTCAACGGGTTAAGAAATCAAGGTGACATTGGGATTGCTTGTTAAGTTCATGTTAAGAGACCCATAGCAGTGGTCTGGTGTTCCCCAAATGTTATAGTCTGAATGTCCCCCATGTGGAATGTCCCCCGCAGCCTTATGTATTGAAGGCTTGGTTCCCAGATGGTGGTGCTGTTGTATTCGGAGGTGCTGGGAACTTGAAGAGGTGGGGCCTAGTTGGAGAAAGTAGGTAATTGGGACCCTGTGCCTCCCCGTCTCTGCTTCCTGGCTGCTAGGAGGTGAGCAGCTTTACTTCTCCACATGCTCCCTGCCATGATGTTTTTCCCTCACCACAGAGCCAGAAATAAGAGCCAAGTAGCTGGGGATTTAGCTCAGTGGCACTGTGCCTGCCTCATAAGTGCAAGGTCCTGAGTTCCATATCTGGTACCAAAAAAA
>NW_022900951.1:8392647-8399387 GCF_012274545.1 Fukomys damarensis
AAAAAAAAAAAAAAAAAAAAAAAAAAAGAGCCAAGTGACCATGGACTGATACTCTTAACTGTGTCTGAACTGTGAACCACAGTAAATCTTTCCTCCCGTAAGGTGATTTTATCCAGTATTTTGTCACAGTAACAAAACTAACACAACTGAGCTGTGAGCTGATTTTTCCCAAATTGCACATAAACTGGTGCTTCTCAAACTTGAAGATACCAATAAATCACCTGGGAATTTTGTTAAAATACAAATTCTGATTTATATAGGTCTGGGACAGGGCTTGGAATTCTGCATTTGTGGCAAGCTCCCAGGGGATGCCAGTGCTGCTGGTCCTGGGACAGGCCACTTTGAGTAGTGGGAATTTAAATAGGTCTTACGTGTGGAGGTTGAGGAGTGGCTAAATTCCGTATCTGCATTCCTTTGAGTATAAATTACTTAACATTTTCCTCACCCCACTTTCCTGGAAAACCTTGAAAATGGTGGATCCAGTTTTCCACTTTAATATCTGATATGAAACATGGATGAATTACAAAAATATTATGCTGAGCAACAGAAGCCAGGCACAAAAGAGTACATATGGTGTGATTGCATTTGTGTGAAATCCTATAATAGGCACAATAAATATAGAGTGGCAGAAATCAGATCAGTGGCTGCTTGGCTTGGGGTTAGTGGTGGTGCAGTTGTGAGGTTGTCTGGATTTGGTAGGTGTGATAATGACCTTTATCTTTTAGACAGATTCTGATATATTTAGAAATGAATGATGTAACTTTGGGGACCAGCTTCAGAATAATCGGCTAGGGGGGCAAGGGAAGGATCAGAACTAAAACAGAAGTGACTGTGTGTTACTAATTGTTGGCACTGGGTGTTGCCTATGAGGCTCTTATTTTACATCACCCCCTATATGTGTGTGTGTGTGTGTGTGTGTGTGTGCACATGTGTGCGTGTGTGCGTGCATGCATTTCAAGAAAACAAACGTAGAACAAAGCAAAACTGGATTTCATTTGAATGTTTCTTTTGATAAAAGCTTTTTATTTATTCAGGAGATATTATTACCAAAGATTCCTTTCATTTGTTTATTCACTATGCATTCATTTTTCATAATGTGAATATAGCAAAGAGCAAAGTACCCCCAAACCCCTACAGTCCTGGCACTTGCATTGTGGTACAGAAGACAGGCAGTAACCAGTTAATGCAATAAATAAGTAAATACTTTGTATATTAGACATAAATGCCATGGGAAAACTAGAGCAGGGGAGGGAGATTGGAAATGAGTAGGGCAGGTGAGGGTCCATTGAGGAGTTGCTTTGATGTTGGCTTCATGTCCTTAAGATAGTTAAAGCTTTAGTCCCTACATCTAACTTGGGTAGAGCATTTAGGCAAAGAAGGACCAGTGAGAAAGCCTCAGGCAGGAGTAGTCTAAAGATCTTATGGAAGGTCCTTGTGACTGAGGTCAGGGCACGAACAGGTCTGGATCAGTCACTAAATGACTCTGACTGGAGTGTTTTGCACAGTATTGTGCAACCTGACCGCTCTGTTGAGAATACATTAGGGAGGGAGGGCCGAGGGAAGTGAAACAGAGACAGGTTACTTACTGCACTCACTTCCTCTGTCCCCGGTGTCCTCTCACATGTGTTGCATGTAGATTGCTTTATATCCTCTTATTCACAGCCTTAGTACACGTTGTTTTCCAGGCTCTCCCATCTTCTCAATACCCTCTGCTCTGAAACACACTCTGCCAACCCCCAAATGTGGTCCCTAGACCAGTAGCATCAGCACCATCTGGAAGGAGCCTCTGGCATGCTGTACAGTGAGATCCTAATAAATGATAGGTAAGGGAGATGGTGGATATGCTAATTAGCTGGGTTCAGTTAATATTGTGTGTGTGTATATCAAAGCTCATGTTGTATCCACTAAATGTACACAATTATGATTTGTCAATTAAAATACTGGATTCTGAACTATTCTTAATGTAGAGTCTGCAAAATTTCCTAGATGTGGTCTGCAAGAATAAAAAGGAATGAGTGTGTCCACAACATTTGGAATCTGAGTGAATGGAAAGATGAAGATGCCCAACTTCAGAAGCCTGCTTGTGGTGTCCAAGCAAGGGCTTAAAGGCTGTTTTACAAACCCTCCATTCTGCCCTGAACATAACATCCAACTTCCTCAAAGCCGGTCATTGTATTTGTGCAATAGCTTCCTAAAAACTGCAAAAATGTCTTTCTCATCGAAGCCAATTTGAAAAGGCATTGAGGAATACAGAACATCAGGACTGTAAATTTGCAGGGCATTTTGTGTGATATGAGCCAGCAATATGCTCCACATTCTTTGTGGAACCCTAATATTTCATGCCTAAAATGCACCTGGGTGACTGAGAATGTATTTGCTTCCTTTCGAAATCTGGCTGGTGACTATAGCAAGAAGAATGTTGCCGAATAATTTGTTATTACAGAAGAAACTAGCTGAAGGGTTTATTGTAGATTAATACCTGGCATCAGTCCTAATCTTGTTTTCACTTGCTGTGACTCACGAATGATGTTGACTTGCTTTGTAGATGACACTTTGTACTACTAGCTTCCCCTTTTATTTGTTTTCATTTCTTTTATCATCACCTCATTGGCATCTTTTTCTTCCTTCCTGGGAGATAAAAATTAAGATTTAAATCATAGGTAATATACTATGATAATGATTGCTTAGCCATGGTCACTGAATTACCCTATGATGATTTCATTTTTATAAGGGATTTGAATAGCAGCAGCACACATTCTGCTAATTTGACTATTTCATGAAAGAATTTTTATGGCTTTGCTACTGGGTCATTTTGTGCCAAAGCAGAGAGCACAATTCCAACTGGACAGTATTTCTTCCTTCTGCCAGTTTTCTATTCACCATCAGTGTAGCATTATATTACCCTCATTTTCTGCTATTAACACAACCCATAATAGTACAAAAGTATCAGATATTAATAAATTATCCAAATGCATGGGCTTTGAAAAAAATGCTGCATTAATGATTCAGAGGTCCATGCTTCTGAATAATTTTCCATAGTTCAGTTTCTTTGAAGTCTGGCAGAAACTGATTTATTTTTTTCCTTCTTTTACTTTTCCATCCAACTGTAAGCAATTATATATGGAAGATATAGTAATTTGACAGATATTAAATTACTGTTTTATTCATCTCAAGCTGCTATTAATAAAATACCACAAAAGAAGATGTTATAAAACCGATGTTTATTTCTCACACTCCAGAGGCTAGAAGTCCTAAATGGGAGGTACCAGCAGATTTGATTTTTGGTGAAGGTCTTCTTCCTGCCTTCTCACATCTCACAGGGTGGGGGACACTCTGGTCTGTTCTCTTCTAATGACTAATTGTATCATGGGGGCCCTACCCTCATGACCTCATCTAAACCTGATTACTTCCTAAAGTTCACTTACCGAGTTAGGACTTAAACGCCTGAATTTGCTGTGGTGGGGGTGGGGGAGGAGTTGCCTTTCAGCCTGAAGCAATTGCCTTTCAGCGAGATTTGTTATAGGAATCTCCTTTGTAGCTGTTTGCAGGTGGCTTGGGAATGTCCCTTAGGACTGAATTGGAATGAAAATGTCAGAGGCCTCTAGAATACCCAGAAGAGAAATGAGTGGCTAAACAAAGGGCAAGGGTGACCTGTTAGGGTTTATTACAGTCATCCAGTGGGGTGTCCATGGGGGCGCAGACCCCTGGGCTGGCTGTGGGGATTTAGGAGGCCGGTAGGTTCTGGGTGAGCTTTAAGTAGGGGGCTCATGGGATTTGCTGACAGATAAATATATGATGTGAGTCAAAGATGACTCAAACATTTTTGCCCTGAATAACTGCAAGGATGCGGTAGATAGGCAGAGTGTTCTTAGAGGCCTATCATAGGGAAACTGAGGAAGGCAGGTTTGGCAGACCAAAGTGTCATTCAGCAGCAGAAAGCTGCCATTCATTTGTTTACAGTCTCTGTGATTACTAATCTAATCTATCACTGGATATTTTCCAGATTTTTCTACTAAATGAAAAATTCTGGGAAAGAGAAATGCTATGTGTTTATGTGCTGGCTTTGAGCACAGACTTCAACCCCCAAATGGAATGTATTGCCCTGGTTTTCCAAATGATAATATTTTTGATTTTAATATTTATGCTAATATACATTCATTGGAGAGCAAATTGAATCAAACTTTAAGAGCAAATTAAAGCGATGCACATTTATATACAATCTAAATTCTTCCAGCCAGGTTATCAAAATATCCAGTGAACCTATTGAATAATGAGGCTGATGAATAAACTACAAAGAAATCCATTCTTGGTTCTTTATAAGCCCTACTTCCTCTTCTCCAATTTAAACTCAAACCACACTTCTATTTCATTCAAATTCCATCTTTTTCATTCCATGCTATTTTGTTCAAAGTCAAGACATTTTAAAATTATAAATTTAAATTAAAAATTTAAAAATCATTAAACTTTGTTAGAATCCTAGTACTTGAATCATAATTGTAAATTTAGATTCTATGTTTTGCAGTCAAAAGTCCCCAGAAATTTTTCTTTGTAGTCCATTAGGTAGGAAAGGGTCCTTTGTTTATTTTTGTTAATGACTGTTATTTTAAGTCTTGTGCTAGTTGAGTTTTAACAGGCTCTGATTTGTGTCTAATTTTGAGAATATTACATGAAACATCAGGCTATTGTGGGAGCATTGTTGAAGTGGCTGGATTTGTCCCCCGTCTTTTGCTTTCAACTGGGCTGATGCAAGTGACTATCATTTGGTGTGAAGTATTTCCACTTTTATGCAGTGTCGGTGTCAAGTACAAGCACGCCTCCCTCAGGAAAGGTGGACCTCATAGTGTTGTCTCACCTACTGGAAAGGACTTTCCACTAAGCTTCAGGCTGCAGAGAGTGTACCTCTCGTCCATCAAGCCCTTTTGATCCTTGATCCTATTGACTGAAGGGCAGGGCATACTGTTAAAATGTTGACTGTAAGGAAGGTAGAAGTTTGATTTAGGTTTTAAATTTGTCATTTGATTTTGTCTTACCAGCGACGAATGCAGTGAGCTTTGTACAATTAACTGAAACGAATACTGAGTTTCCCATCTTGCTCCGCTTTCACCTTTTTCAGGAAGCTAGTTGCCATCAACTCTGCATTGGCCTTGTCCTCCAAGACCTATGGGAAGTCAATACCCATCAGCTTCCTTTTAGGGATATCAACAGTGGCCATCCTAGGCCAGAGTCACTATTGATCCTTTGACTGCTTTTCTCACTTTGATGTCAGGGATCTGAAGTCTTGACCTTGAACCTGTAACCCTTTAGCTTTCAATAGATGCTTATTTGTAATGATACAATGGTATTAATCGACATGGAGGAAATGCATCTATTTTTGGTGATTATGGAAATAAGTCCATCCTCAAACAGCAAGACTGTTCTTGTGTGTTTTCCTAATACTTTCTGTGACAGATACGTTTGCTTGTATCCATAACAGCATTTCTCCTTTTTCCTTGCCAGTAGGGACTCAATTTTATTTATTTGGTAATGTGTACAACTCCCATGGGATGAGTCTAAAACAAATGTTCTAAACTGATGATTTAAATCAGTGCGTGGCAATTTCATTTACCTTAAACAAATGCTCCCTTTTCTAGCCCCTCTTGCAAATTAGGTGGCCATATGAATTTTGGTCAATGAGACATAAAAGTAAGACTGTTGTAGGACTTGCAGGAAATATTTTATTGCCTAACAAAACGGTTTAGAAGGACACTCCTCTCCTCCTATATGTCTTGTCTGTGACTGTAGGATATGATGCCTGGATCTGCAGCAGCTGTCTTGCAACCATTAAGTTATAAACCTAAAGAAAAATGCTGAGGATAACAAAGTGGGAAGATGAAAATGAGCCTAGGACCTTGGACACATTGATGGTCTAAGAAGACATTGAACCAGGAATTCCCTTTTTGTCTACTATTTTGAGATAACAATATACTGTATACTTATTGTTCAAGTCGTTGTTAATAATTCTGTTTTTCAGCAAGAAACCTTGTGTAGTACCCAACCTAAAGGAGCCCGGAGTACAGCCCAGATTTGGGCTCTAGTCTCAGTACATTTATATTTGAATGCCTGTCTTCATCAGATACTATGATGCATATCGGGAATATTAAGATTGATAATATATGCTCCTAAAAACAAGAGATCTTATAAGCAAATGGAAGAAATTGGCTTTAAACAGGTAATTTTCATATAATGATACAAGTATGATAATGGAGGTATAGATCAAAAATTATAGCAGCAAAAACTGAGGTCATGGACCCCAGTGAGACACAGAGAAAGCTTCTGAACAGAAGATTTATTGTCGTATAATTTTTTAAAAGAAGTTTTATTGAGGCATCATTTATAAACTATAAAATTCACCAGTTTGTAATGGAAATGGTATGAACAATTCTGTGTCTGTGTTTTTGTTTTATTTTATTAGATCAAAAATTATAGCAGCAAAAACTGAGGTCATGGACCCCAGTGAGACACAGAGAAAGCTTCTGAACAGAAGATTTATTGTCGTATAATTTTTTAAAAGAAGTTTTATTGAGGCATCATTTATAAACTATAAAATTCACCAGTTTGTAATGGAAATGGTATGAACAATTCTGTGTCTGTGTTTTTGTTTTATTTTATTTTTTTGTTTTTTGAGAGGGTCTCACTATGTAGTTGAGACTGACCTGGAACTCATTATGTAGTCCAAACTGGTCTCGAACTCACAGTGATCC
>NW_022900951.1:8399691-8524003 GCF_012274545.1 Fukomys damarensis
GTCTAAGAAGACATTGAACCAGGAATTCCCTTTTTGTCTACTATTTTGAGATAACAATATACTGTATACTTATTGTTCAAGTCGTTGTTAATAATTCTGTTTTTCAGCAAGAAACCTTGTGTAGTACCCAACCTAAAGGAGCCCGGAGTACAGCCCAGATTTGGGCTCTAGTCTCAGTACATTTATATTTGAATGCCTGTCTTCATCAGATACTATGATGCATATCGGGAATATTAAGATTGATAATATATGCTCCTAAAAACAAGAGATCTTATAAGCAAATGGAAGAAATTGGCTTTAAACAGGTAATTTTCATATAATGATACAAGTATGATAATGGAGGTATAGATCAAAAATTATAGCAGCAAAAACTGAGGTCATGGACCCCAGTGAGACACAGAGAAAGCTTCTGAACAGAAGATTTATTGTCGTATAATTTTTTAAAAGAAGTTTTATTGAGGCATCATTTATAAACTATAAAATTCACCAGTTTGTAATGGAAATGGTATGAACAATTCTGTGTCTGTGTTTTTGTTTTATTTTATTTTTTTGTTTTTTGAGACAGGGTCTCACTATGTAGTCAAGACTGACCTGGAACTCACTATGTAGTGCAGGCTGGTCTCAAAACTCACAGTGATCCTCCTGCCTCAGCCTCCCGAGTGCTGGGATTGCAGGTGTGCGCCACTACACCCGGCAACAATTGTGAATCTGATATGAAAATCAAGATATGGAATATTTATATTACTCCATAAAGTCAATCTTCTCTCAAAATTCTCCGAGAAAAATACTGACCTGCATACTGTTCACATAGTCTTGCTTTTCCTAGGATGAGAAATCATGGTCCTTATTTCCCTTTCATTTCTAAGTTGTATTTGCTGGATGTAAAATTCTTGGTCAGAACCCACCCCTGCTCCATTGCTTTAATTTCATTATCTCATGACTTCCTGGCCTCTCTTGTATCTGATAAGAGGTTAGATTGGGCTGGGGATTTAGCTCAGTGGTGCTGCCGCCTGCCTCATAAGTGCAAGGACCCGAGTTCAATCCCCGGTACAAAAAAAAAAAAAAATCTGATTCATTGCATTGTGTTTTCCACTGAATAGAATGAGTTCCTTTACAGTGTTTCTAGGTGCAGATCTCTGTGTGTATCTTGCTTGGGGTTTACTGAACTTCTTGAGTCTCTAGTTTAATGTGTCTTATCAAATTTGACAAGGTTACGACAATCATTTCTCCAAATATTTTCTCTCCTCTGGCATGGCTAGTATGGGTAGGTTGGTATACTTGATAGTGTGCTGCAGGTCTCCAAGTCTCTGGGATTTTTCTTTAGTTTTCTCTGTCTTATTTAGATTGGGTAATTCAGTGATCTATTTCAAGTTTAGTGATTCATTTTTCTGCCATCTCAGTTCTGCTGCCAAGCACATGTAAGGAATTTATCATTTCAGTTATTGTACCTCTCAAATCCAGAATTTCCATTTGGTCATTTTTATCATTTTAATGTAGCTTCTATTTTTATATTTATATTCCCAATTTTTTGAGTCATTGTTGTTACATTTTTCTCAATTTCCTTTAATTCTTTGAACACATTTAATAACTGGAAGTCTGCTGAATCCAGGAACTAGATCTATTTGGAGTGTTATTATTGTTGTTGTTATTATTATTATTAGTATTATTATTATTATTATTATTATTACTATTGCTACTGCAGTACTGGGGATTGAACCTAGGCCCTTTTCACTAAGCTACAGCTGCAGCCCATTATTTATATTTTATATTGAGATAGGTTTTCCCTAAATGGCTAAGTTGCCCAGGCTGGGCTGGAGTTTGTGATCTTCCTGATTCAGCTTCCTTGAGTGCTGGATTTACAGCTACACAACACTAACTCTGGCTTCAGAGCTCATTATTTGTTTATTTTTAACTATGAATATAGGTTACACCCCCCTCCCCCCCTCCTTCCCTCTTTGCTATTGGAAACTGGATTGAAAAATGGATGTTTTTAATAAATGACTCAGTTCAGGCTGCTGTCCATGACTGATAAACAACGATAATTTATCTGTCATAGTTCAAGATAAGAGTGTTAGCATGGTTAGGTTCTGGGCGAAAGTCGTCTTTGAGTTGTAGACGGCCACCTTCTTTCGTCCTTA
Source organism: Fukomys damarensis (assembly GCF_012274545.1). Taxonomy (NCBI): domain Eukaryota; kingdom Metazoa; phylum Chordata; class Mammalia; order Rodentia; family Bathyergidae; genus Fukomys; species Fukomys damarensis. The sequence goes on from NW_022900951.1 coordinate 8,401,830, forward strand.
CATGATGAAAGTAAGAGAGATACCTTTAGGGTCTATTTTATAGAGGCAATAATTCCATTTATGAAGATTCTACATCCATGAGCTACCTGCTCATAAGCCCCTTCTTAATGTCTTCTTATTGAGGGTTAAAATTTCAATGTATGAATTTTGCTTTGGCTTCTGAGCTGTTTCCCTTTATGGTTGTTGTCTTTCTAATTTTTCTGTTTTGGTTTTGTTTAGTAACATGGTTTGCCTTGATCTGTGGACCTTTCTGCTCCTCCCTCAGTCCGCAGGTTTATGGCTGTGATGTTTGTGCTGTTTTATCATTTTATTTTCTTCTTATTTTTATTATTAACTTGTCTTACTATGGGTTACTCTTTTGTCTCTGTAGTTTAGTTGTCAGCCAGTATTTAGACGGAAGTTGTGCTTGACAACTCGAGCCTGTAAGAGTTCTGCTTTCTGCTGATGGTTGTCTATAAATGTAGACGTGCCTGCAGAGTTAAGAAAACTTTCAGTCTTCTTTAATTTTTTGCTGGGCCTCCTTGTATTTTCCTGGCATGTGCAAGCAACTTCGTAGTTATCTGTGAATGGGTGGAGAGCTTGGCCCCACTCAGGTTTGCCCTGTGCCTGTACACAGCCTCCTAATTAGACAGGATTTGTGTAGTCTTTTTAGCCTTTCGGAATCTCTAATTGCCAGGATCTACCTGTTAAATTTCTGGTTTTTCACTGAAAATCACTTCCAGTGGGAACACAGAGGTATGGGCAATCCCCTTTTGTTTCCTATTGAATTTGCTGTTTTTACTGGCAGCCCCACTGATCATAGGTTTTTCACCCTGTCCTCCAAATCAAGATAGCGCCACCTAGTGGCTAATCTTCTGTTTTACACTGCCAGCTCCACCTGACAATACAAAGCGGCACTCCTTTGCTGATTGGTCTGGGTGGGTGGATGGGGTGTGTGCGAGGCAGTGTTGCTACAGATGCCCCTATTTTACTTAAAATTCCCTAATTTTTCATGAATGAATACATCTAAAATTGTTATTGTTATTATTATTTTTTGGTTAAGTCAAGGTTTCACTAGTAGTCCAGACTGGCATTAAACTTACTGTGTAGCCCAGGCTGGCTGCAAACTCCAGATCCTCCTGCTTCAGCCTCCCGAGTGCTGGAATTTCAGGCATGTGCCACTACATTTGGCTGCCTTTGGTTTGAGAGCCTTAAAATGGTTGTCCATGTCAATTTTGTTCAGTGTTATAGTCAGGTTTTGGAAAGAGGTTTCCCAGTCGTGTTACTTTGCTGTTACTGAAAGTTTTTCTTTTATAGTGATTGAATGTTTTGGATGTTAAATTTTGTGTTATTAGACTGAACCTTACTTGGTCATTATATATTTTATATATTGTTATATTTGATTTGCTAACATTTCATTAAGGATTTTCCTGTATGTGTTCATAAAAGATACTGGTTTTTAGTGTTCCTTTCTTGTAATATCTTTGTCTTATCTTGGTGTTAGAGTAATGCTAGCATCATAAAATGAATTGGACATATTCTTCCACCTTCTGTCTTCTGGAAAAGTTTGTGTATAATTGGCCTTTTTTCTTTTTGGTAAGTATTCCTGTAGGGGGATTATCTACTCTGTTTGTGCCATGAAAGCATATTTTTGGCTTTCTGTTGTTAGTCCAGTCCAGAAGTCAGCAAATGTTTTCTGTAAAAGGATGCATAAACAATCATTTAGGGTTTACAGTTGCTATGGCAACTAGTCAACTTGCCTGTTGCAGTACAAAAGCAGCCATGGACAGTGCGTGAACAAATAAGCATGGCTGTGATCCAATAAAACTTTATTTACAAAAAAGACTGGAAGACCTGATTTGGCCCAGTGCCTATAGTTTGGCACCTGGGGGTATATGCAGTAACCGCTGTTTTTCCTCCTCCAGCTCTAACACTGATTTTTTTTTGTCTCCAAACATGTGCTTGGCAATTAGAAAGGTGATAGGGGGTTCTGCTTAGGGAAGGGAGATGGAAGAAAGATGTTAGAATGATCATTTGGGCTGGTTTTGAACTCCTTACAGTGAAAACAGTATAGAGGTTAAGGTTAACAGAATCATCCAAGAGGGACTTTAGGAAACGCTGGATTCAATTAGAAGTGCATCATTTTGTTGGGGCCTGATAGGTGCTAGCAGCAGAGAAGCTTCTTTTGGAGACAAAATGAATAGGGGATGGAGGCTGAGCTACAAAGAGCAAACAAGGAGAGAATGAGGGAGACATCTCGGATGGTCTATAACTGGCAGACAGTTTTCATGGACACAGGGGACACATCCTTTTGAGCACTGAGAAAGATTATGGTGGCAGTGATAGGAGAGAAAGCAGAGGCTTTAGTGCAGTTGTTTTGCAAGTGTGTGCTGTCAAGCCAGAAGATATTTAGCCAACCAGAGGGAGATAACTCAAGTGAACCAAAGTGGTTTCATAGCCAGATTTGGACAGACAAGGGAAATCAACAGGCACGACGTATCTATCACCTCTCAGAAGACACTGATGATAGAAAGGAGGTATTAGCCAGCCTCTGTTGTGGTTAAACTGACTGGCTGGTTATCAGGAAGAGATTAGGGGCCAAAGAGAGAAGAAAGCTTTCACAGGCTACTTCAACTGCAGACACTGACTCCTCCTACTCAGAAGCAACCCAAGAAGAGGAAGAACATGCCCTTTGAGCCTTTCAGCTGCACTTGGCAGCTAGAATGGAAATGAACTTCTGGAAGATGCTCCCAGCCTCTTTGCTTATTGTTTTGCCTCTGAGTTTGAAAGTTTTAGTATAACCAGGTTAGTTTCCTGTCTTCATATGTAGCTCAGCCTTGAAACATTACCCTTGGAAAAAAATCCATGCTTCACACAGGATAAATTTTATTCTCCTCTTAGAGATCAAAATAGAGATCATTTACTGCAAATATATTTTCCTCCCTGTCTTCTCCCTAAATGATACAATGAACAAATGATTTTAGCCTACTACTGCTTTCATAAGTTAGATGGCAAATGGCTTGTTAGTATAGTAGCACATAAAAGAAACATAAAGGCTCAAATTCCTCCAAGGACAAAAATGCCACATGACGTATGAGTCAAACATGAAAAGGCAGGAATTTAACCTGTGGAAGAAAAAAATCCTAACAAAACAAGATTGGAACTGTGCCTATAGATGGCCTTCCTCTGTCTTTGTCAAACACCTTTTAAAAGCCCCATCTATGCTTGCAATTTTAAAGAATATGTGGGATTACTTCTTGGATATGAGAATAAATTCTTATTTTCTGATATTTATAACAGAATAAACGAGATTGCAAGACAAGACTTTTCTTCTAGACAACAGGAAATTGGTGAAGGGAATTTATGAATCACCAATGGTATGGGTTATGTATTGTGTTTTATTGCTTCATTTTATTTCATTTAATTTGGAAGTCATTATTCCCATTTTAGGGATTAAGAAATTTAAGACTAATGGAGGTTAAGAAACTTTAATGGGAGTCTACAGTTTTTGGTGGCCTGGTTTAGACCTAAACCCATGTCTGCATCCAAAGCCAGTCTTCCTTGGAGCTCTAGATTGGCTAGCCTGAGGTTCACACTGTCAAAGCACGATCCGTGGAAGAGGGCTGGTCTGGACTGAGGACATCCATGCTACCTATACATTGAATCATCCAGGCGGTTTCCAATACCAATGATTCTTTGGGCAGGGCCAAGGCAGCAGTGTTTCAATGTGAAGTCCTGTCCTCGCAGCATCATGGTAATTGTGCTGGACAGTGAGGGTTGCGACTCTCTGGTCCAGCTAGTTGTGGTTTCAGCCTCCTCACTGAGTACAGGCTGGCAGGCTGTCCTTGCTCCTCTGTGCAGATATAAACTATTGGTCTCCCCCTCCAGAACTATTCCAAATACCTGCTACTTAAAAGAAAACAAATTGACATTGGAAGCATCGCTCGATTTCCTTTTTAGAATTAAAAATTCAAATATCACTTTCTTCTTGGCAGAGAGGCAGAATCACAGTACCCACAGATAGAATCTGATTTTGTTTCAGCACTTTCTGTAGAATGAAGATTGACAATGCCCCCGAAGCTGGACTAGGGTTGTAGCTCAGTAGTATCGCATTTGCCTAGCATACATGAGAGAACACAGACTGAGAGAAAGAGAATGATGATAGTTTTAGATTTGTCAAACATAGTCATTGTAACATTATCAATGACAGTTGCCACTCTGTTCTAGAATTCTAGTTCTCTGTGACTTGAAGAACATACATGATCTAAAGCTACAGTTCTCTGTAGCCCACAAGTATCTCTTGGTTGAATCAGTTACAGATTTATAGAAGATTGACAGATGCAGATGCAGAAAGTGAATTCGTCCTTGTTTAAAGGATGAGTACATCTTGCATGGGGAACTCTTGGTGTGTTGCATTTGATTAGTGCTTGCATAATGTCTTTCAATTATAGTGTCACTTGAATACTAACTTGATAGGAATATGACCTTTGTTTTTGGAGTGCTCTGAGCTCCGGTAATGGAATCCTCCCTAACCAGATGTTGAAAACTCAAATGCCTGTGGAAGCCAGGCAGGCAGCCTGGCACAGGGTCTGGGGCAGATGAAAAAAAGGAGCATGGAAATGTGGAAAGTTCGTGCATGTGAGTCCTTTCAGAAAGCTTTGAAATATACATTAAACAAAAAGTATTGTTCAGGCCACAGAAAACACATCTGAGGGCCACTAAGGCTGGTTGATATGCTATTGCAGGCTTGCATTTTTAGCTTTAAAGCTATAATCCCTTGACTTATTTGATAATCTTTTACAGCTTTCCGCATGCTATTTTGTTGCCAGGCTTTCTTCTCCCCTTGAGATAGAAAACAAAACTTGAAACAAACAAACAACCCTGTGTGTTCTTGAAACTGAAGCAGCGGTGGCTATACATATGAGAAAAATATATTTCTATGGCTATTACTATTCTCGGTGTACTGTACCTGGTTGGAGAAAAAGAAAGTTTTTCATGTATACATTGAATAACGTGGTATAGGCACAACATATGCTGCCTTTGTCGCTTTCACATTTTCCCACTGTTTTTGAATAGTGTTCAGAAATTTAAATTAATTTCACTTCTCGATACAGACATCTGCCAAAGTTTCTAAGGAAAAATCTCAATAGGATATGTAATTTTTAGGGATAAAAGAGAAAAAAGAACTTTCTAGCAATGCAAAACAAAGAACATTCTGGATGTTCTTATTTTTACTGGAGTTTTTAAAAAATTTCCTATTCCTTGACATAATATGCTTACCTTACAAATGTTATTGGATGTTGACCTTGTAAATATAAAAAATTGTCAATAAGTGAAATTATATTTCTGAACACAGGACAGGTTCTCTTCCATGCTGCATGAGGTTGCACTGTGAGCTTTTAGTATCAGAAAGTCTAAAGCAATTTTGAAGATCCATTTTCAATTAGAGTGGTTAACCAAATTTTCTAATAATAGGGACTGTGTAGCCCATGCTACAAAAATAGGAACGCAGCAAAATAATCTCATCCCTCAGTCAAAGTGGTGGAAAAGCTGCTCTGCATTGTTTATGGCAGAAAAGAAGATAAGTTTGGCTATTTCAGTCTAAGCTAGGTCCTGGGGGCAGCTGGTGCATAAGGAAGTCCCTACTTCCCTGTGAGGAAGCACGTGTCACAGAACTGTGCTGCACCAGACACGTGTGGCTGATTGAATTAAAATTAAATTAGCATTTAAAATTTAGTTCTCACATCACACTGGCCACACTACAAGTGCCCAATAGCCACATGAAGCTAATGGCTCCTGTATTGGCTAATATAGGTACAGAACATGTTTGTCTTCATAGAAAATTCCTTTGGATGACACTGGTAGAGATCATTAACTCACTGCCATCAAACGGACTCAGTTTGAAACTCAGCTGTACCACTTACCAGTTGTGTGAGCTCACAGAAACTCCTTAAGATTACTCTGCCTCACTTCCCCCATCTGTAAAATGGAAATTACGTTTATAAGAGAGTTACTCTGAGGACTAAATGAATTAATTCATATGAAATACTTTTAAAAGTGCCTGGTCCGTGGGAAATGTATAGTAGGTACAGTGGAGTTGTTCCTTCATAGGGGGTCAACAGAACTTTCTGAACACCCAGAAGAAGGAACAAACTAACTTTGGCCCAGTGAGGCTTAGCAAGCTTCAAGGGGATGGGGGCATTGATGTTGGATGTCGAGTAGTGATTTTTAACAAGGGAAGGAGGGATGTGGGTGTCGAGGAAGGGGCTTGTAGGCTGGCAGAACCGCCTATGCAAAGCATAGAGGTGCGAGATGGTGTGGGAGATCTGGGTAATGCCATATCTCCTCCTTTGTCTGTGGAAAGGGAAGTGACAGAAGGGCAGCCTAGAAAGGCAGGTGAAGGATTGTGGTAGGCCTTGCATGCCAAGCTGAGGAGGCCAGATTTTATTTTATACAAAAATAAGGAACCAGTGAAGGTTTCTGACATGATTGTATCTAAGTTTTGGAAAGATAACTAAGTTAATATTGTGAAGATGGATTAAAGTGGGGGCTCAGCAATGAAAAAAAGGGGGGTGATAAAATCCCCAGTGGAGTCTGAGATCTTGAACTAAGGCTGAGAGAGTGTGGAGGTAGAAGATAAGGGAATGTTGATAGGTCTTCAAAGTGAATTTTATGTGAGGAGGTGGCATGAGAGGATTTGAAGACAATTCCTTGGGATTCTGCCTTAGATGGAGACTTCAGGAAAGGGGCTCAGCATCTCACCTCCATTAAGGTTTCCTGGACCTCTTCTCAAAGTGCTGACAGCACCTTGCTTTGGGCCTTCCATTCCAGCTCTAGACAGTAGCAGCGAACAGCCAACAGCCCTGTGTTCTGCTTGTCTGATTCTTCCTGCGGTAGGCTGTGTTTTCCTGCAAGAAGGACCAGGCAGTGTCTACACCATGAGGAGAGCGCTAGACCATGTCCACACAGTCATTTGCCTTCTTTTGAATCCTCCCACACCCTACTTCTTGCCAGCAGAGCTCTCTTCCCACTGAAATGCCAGATGCCTACATTCCCTGATTCCTTTGCAAAGAAGGTATGGCATGTGAGTCCATCTCCACTAACGTGAACTGCAGAACTATTAGGGCTGGAACCGAGCAAAACCTTTCCTTCCTGACAGAAGGACAGAGCAGAATGGAAAGCTTTCCACCCCTTCGTACTTTAAGATATTGTTCTGTGAAAATGTAAATTAAAGCTGTGGCTACCATATTAGTAATGGGAGCAAAGGCGGGCAGATCTACAAGTGGCCTCTGAGCTCTGATATTGCTAAGGCTCTGGATTACATATGGAACCACCTTTCTCACCATACCTTCCTCCCTTACTCTACACCCACTTTAGAATAGGTGTTCCCTTTATTTTAGTTGAAATCACTCCCATGTAAAAAGGACAGTGTGTATCCAGTACTTTCACTGTAGCAAATATGTACTTGTGTCTTACGACATGTTCAAGGTCAGTCGTAAAATTGGGGTTATTAATAGGGAGTCGTGTGTATCATGGAGGTAACCAGTTTAGTTTTGACTGGTTTTATTTATTGCTGCGTCACTAAAAGGGGCACAACTGGAATGAATGGACGTTTGAATGTCAGGAGAGAAAAAGTGACTGAAGTTATAGGTCTAAGTCTTAAGTCACATATGTGTGCAACCTGATGCTGTGGGAGATAAAGCCATCCAAATGAAGTGTGGGGCAGGTAATCTTAAAAGGGGTTGTTTTTTTTTTGTAGAGGTTGGGGGCAGAGAGTAGTGGGAAAGAATGAAGATAGTGACAGATATGACAGGAACCAGGGTAAAACAGATGGAAGCCAAGGGAGCAAGACATTTCTGGAATGAGATGGCAATGCCAGGTATCTGACAAGGTTCCTTCCTGGCCCACATAGTGATGATGGATGTCTGTCCTGTGAATTCTCTTCTGGTGACCTTTCCTTTTTTTCTCTGTCTCCCATTCCTTTTTAACAAAGTCAGTTTGATAGAAAATAACTTTTCTGCTACTTGCTGGGGTTTTGCCATTATTCATCATCTTCTAGACCATCTTCAAGATTTCTCAGTGTCAGCATTGTTGACAATTTAAATTGTCTTGCGAGGAACACGGGGCTTAGCAGCATCCATGAACTATACCCACAAGATTTTAGTAGTACACTGCCCCTCCCAATTGTGACAACCAAAAATATCTACAGGCATTGCCTAACAAACTCCAAGAGATGAACCTGCTCAGTTGAGACCCTCTATTCTAGGCAAAGATTTTGACTATATGCTAAAATCTGAAGGACAAATAGCAGGCAATACACAAATACCTATTATGAATCATGGGTGAGCCCATTGGAATCCCACAAATAGCCTTGTAGACTGGATGGTGAGGAGGACAGGGCCCATGGGGAGTGGGAAGCTCTACACAAAGGATCATGGGTGTGCTGTAGGAAGGATTATTTTGGTTAAAATATTTCAGGGATTTCTAAGGAGCCAGTAGGAACACCAAGAAATCCTACTTGCTGGTTTTCATTGGAGAGGGTCCACTAACAGTTCCTGCCTACTTTAGAGATGGCTGTTTGGGAAAAGGTCTCCCCCAGTCAGGAGTTACACCATGACATTAGCTTGTGTTTCAGATTCAAGGTTATTATTTGAAGTACTCTTCTTATACTCAATTCTTTAGGTTTAAAAGACCAAATGCCATAGAATATCTTTAAAAACTCCCTCCCTCCTCCTCTTCAGAGATTGCCAGTTTACATAGGTCAAGGAGCTCGGTATCTGTGACAGCACAGCAGGCTATCTGCTGGATAAGTATTACACTATTTTGGAATTAGTAATGAGTTACTGAAGGACAAAAGGCAATGAGGAATAAAGGAATGGATATTTATTAGCAAGTAAATCTCCTTTTAGCCCTGTAATTCCCAAATTAAAAACAACACAGCTGGTGTCTTTTTATGAAACATTAGGCAAAACATACTAAACTCTCCTCCATTCCACCAGCTAAATTCCTGAGATAATTTTCAAGGTACCTTCCCCCTTTTTGCTTTCAGTAAAAATAGAGAAGTTTTTTTCTGAGCCATTGAGATTCTATACTGATAGGACCAGAGGGACAATAAGAGAAGGGAGAGGAGAAGGGAGAGGCCAAGGGGGGAGAAAAAGGGAAGGAGGGAAGGAGGAAGGGAGAGAGGGGGGCTTCTTTTCAGCTTTTGCAGTAACGGTGGCCTTTAATTACAACTGATGATTGACATTAACATCTTTGTTTAAATGCCAGAATTGTTATGACAAGTAAACTCCAGTCAGCTGCAAAGTAGCCTATTAAATAAATGCAATACATTGTTGCCTGCATGTTGGGTCCCAAAGCCTGGGTCATTCCTGTCTTATTTCTACTCTCTCCAGTTCACAAACTGTTAATCACATCTTCCATATGGTAATTAGTGATTTTTAGAAAAAAAGGAATGTCTCTTTTGAAAAGACTGAAACATGCCAAGCTTTAACTTCTCCTGAGCATGAACTTCCTTAGTTCCTAAGAGAAGCCTGGGAAGAAATAAAAATATCATTTAATGAAAGTCTATTCTGTGCTAGGATGATCTCTGTTATTTGCAGCATCCCTGAGAAACAGTTAACAGTATTCTTGTTGGACACATAAACAAATTAAAATTCAAAGAATTGATGAAATTTGTCCAAGGCCACAGTGCTAGTAAACGTTGAAATCTGAGTCCAAGGACACCTGCTGTAGCTATGATACCCATCTCTGTCCACTGCTCTTTTCACTGCTCTTAACTCTATGAGGTCTCAGACTGAAGGCAGCCCCTGGAAAATTGGAAAAAAGAATGTTTTACCTTTGCCCTCCTCCACACACAACTGCCTGCTACACAATCATGAGGCATCTGAAGCTTGCCAACTGCTTCACAAGCTTCCCCAACCTCACTGGTGTCATGTAGTAGATGGTTTCATTGTCCTCAGTAGCTTAGTCTCCTATTCTTTGGGAAGATTCTCATCCTTGTCCATTGTCATGTAACCTGCAATGCTTCTCTATGGGGATGTATTAATTTGCTAGAGCTACTATGACATTAGGTGGCTTAAACAACACAAATTTACGATACTATAATTCTGGAGCCTGGAAGTCCAAGATCAAGATGTTGGCTGATTTAACTTGTCCTAAAATCTCTTTCCTTGATTTGTCACTCTCCTTACATGGTCTTTTTTTGTCTGTGCATGGGCACTCCTGCTATCTCTTCTTCTTATAAGGATGCCAGTCCTATTCGATTATGACCTCATTTAATTTTACCTCCTTTAAGGCCCTATCACCAAATATAGTCACAATTTCACCCTATGAATTTGGGGGAGACACAGTTAAGTCCCATAATAGGGAGTAAATAGAATTTCTACCCTATAGACTGACCAGTGGACAAGTTTTGATCAGTGGAATGAGTGGAATGTGAACAACTTTAATGGATACCACATCTGAGAAAAAGCTTTAAGGCCTTGTGTCATAGCTCCTTGTTGGTCTATTTGCCGTGTAAACAGTATGTCCCAAATAGGAGCTGATCCTTCAGCCTAAATTCTGAAATATAGGACATATAAGGAGCATAGCCACAGCCAAACAACAGGTAACATGTAGTATGAACTATAAGAAAAAAGAAAAAGCAAACTTTTGTTAGCGTAACTATTAAGATTGGGGAGGAGTAGCTTGTTACCACACCATAACCTAATAAAAGCTAACCGATAACACCTAAACACAAAAGTATATTTCTTGCTCAATTACATTTAATGCTGGTTAGAAATCACTCCTTTTCATCTTCCTTTCCAAAGAGTGTCTCAGCAAAGTGAACCCCTTGCAGCATGAGGTTGTCCTCATTTCAGTTGGAGACAAGAGAAAGCCAGTGATTTCTTGGGCAATATATGCCTCTATTTATGACACAATTGAGTCCCAAAGAACCTATCATATGTTGAAAATACTACAAGTTGAAATGCACATAGGTAGCTAATCTACTGAACATCATGTCTTAACAGCACAGCACACTGTAGCCCTCTGTTGTTTTCCTCTTGTGATCAGAGGGCTGAGTGGGAGCTGAGGTGAAATGTCATTGCCCAGCATTCCAAGAGGATGAAGGCGTATCACTAGCTTGGGAGAAGACTCCACGTCGAAATTTGTCCATCTTCTCCTGAATACATATTGCTTTTGTGGTATTAGAAAACCAAAAAATATGAGTGAAGCTACTATAAGTCGGGAACCATCTGGATTATCTCTCTGTCTTCATTTTTTGAGAAGAGTCAATCACATAGTCTGAACTTAAGTACAAGAAAGACTTAGAAATATAGTTCTTCAGAATACCCAGGAAAAAGAATTATGCCTGAGCATTTACCTCACTTCTGTTGCGAACCTATGTGTAATTCCTTAGACAGTTCCTCTTCTCCAGCTGTTAAGTGGCTGTGACATAACTGTTGGACACATGTCTGATTTGACAAAGACTAGAAAGTGTTATGAGCCCCAAAGGAATAAAATGCCAATGATCTGACACATAAGGGTCTATCCTATGTGCATCTGTTCATAAGGCCGGGCCTGACCCAACTGGTCCAGGGAGTACTTATTACTTGTACAACTGAGCTGGGCCATGGTGCTCTCCATGTGAGACCCTATACAATGTGCTGTGGGAAGTAGGAAGTGACTAACTGTGCATATGAGATACTAAGAAAGTTGTTTGGAAGATGTGATGTGACATTTGAGATGGCTCCAAGGACTTTAGACAGTCTGAAAATATAAGGTGGCGAATGTTGTGCTCATGAGAAGGGTACCATCACCTGAGCACCATTGTACAGCCACATGGAAGAGCGTGTTATGTCATGGAAAGTCTGAGTGCTTAAAGGTATCTAGGTCATAGCCTGCTTTGGGTCAGGAAAGGGGAGGCGACATGAAAAAGTAGAGAGGGGGGATTAAATGGTGGCCCTCCAAGAGATACTATGTCTACCTGGAACCTATAGACATGACTTTATTGGAAAGGAGGCGTTCACAGATGCAAATGAGTTAATAAGGACCTTCAAATGAGATTATCTTGGATTATCTGAGTAGGCCCTAAATCCAGTGACTTATAAGAGGAGATCACATACTTGTAGAAGAAGGCCATGTGAAGATGGAGGCAGAGCTTGGAGTGATACAGCCATAAGACCAAGGGATACTTAGAGCCATCAGCCACTGGAAGAAATAAGGAGGGATTCTCTTCTAGAGGATTCAGAGGGAGCCCAGCCCTAGAGATCCTTTCATTTCAGACTCTGGCCTCTAAAACTGTGCTAGAATAAATTTCTATTGTATTAATCCACAAAGTTATTTTAATTAATTATAGTAGCTACAGGAAACTAATTCCTGAGGATTTAAGGAATCTGAATCTATAGTCTTCCTGAGGGGTTGCAATGGCATCCTGTGAGCAGAGGAGGCAATATTGAGAATCTTTAAGATGAAATTAATATGACCAGAAAGGCAACTCTGGTGGCTCTGGTTGCTGTTAGTTTGCTTCTGCTTTGGGGAATGGGACAATGATGAGTCTTGAACTACAGACGAGGTGAGCAGGGTCCTCTTCCATAGTCATGAGACTCCACAGTCACGTTCCAACCCAGCACTCTCTAGGGAAATGTTGAGTGGGCTGACTTTATCCAGCTCCCTGAATGACCAGTTCATTACCAACCAAAGGAAGGAAAATGAATGCTTTTCAGTGATTCCCTTCTAAAAAAATATCCAGAAATTTTGTAATCATGTGGGTATGAATTGCCTTTTCTGGAACACTGACCTCAGAAATACAGCATTTCAAGTGGAGTGTAGGGAAGTGTAAATGTATGTGATCCCACACAAGGCTCGGGTTTTTCCCATGGGTAAGCCTCCAAATTCCATTGAGGCTTCTTTATTTTTTTGCTACTGCATAGGACACACTGTAAAATATTATGGTTTAAAACAACAGTTGTTTAAATTCTGTCTCATAGTTTTGTGACTTTACTGTGCTCAGCTGGCAGCTCTTCTGCTGGCCTCCATGGGAGTCTCTCATAGTTGTAATCAGATGGTAGCCAGATCTAGAGTCATGTAGAGGCTCACCTGGGACACTGGGCTGTCAAGGGTTCTCCCCTTTCCATGTAGCCTCAGTATTTCTCCTCTCGATATGCCTTTCTCATGTGATCTCTCCAAAGGGTACCAGGACTGGGTGTTTTCAGGCCTTAAATGTGAGAGTTGCAATAGAGATGAAGTAGAGACTTCTACTGCTCTTAAAGGCTGGGTCAGAAATTGGGACAGTTTTACTTCTGCTGTATTCTTGTGGTTAAAGCTTTCACAGTAACGTAGATTTTGTGAAGGAGAAATAAGCTCCATTTCCTCTTCTTTCTCCTACTCTTCCTTCTCTTCTTCTCCTTTTCCTCCCCATTCGCTCCTCCTTCTTCTCTTTATCCTCTTCCTCCTCCATTTAGTACTTGAGAGTGAACCCAGGGGATACTAAGGTACATCATCAGCCCCTTTTAATTAAAAAAATTTTTAGACAGGGTCTCACTTGGTTGCCCAGGCTGACCTCTAACTTTGGATCCTCCCGCCTCAGCTTCCCAAGTAGCTAGGATTATAGGATATACTACTGTGCCTAGCAAAACTCTGTCTCTTAATGAGAAAAGACAAAGAGTTGGCAACCATCTTTAGTCCCCCACAAGACAATGTTCGAAAAATTGTACTTTTGCCATTTTCCTAAACCAGGACAAAGGGAAGTGGAGGAGGCATAGTAGGTAGGCAAGGTAGGCAGTACACATTTGCTGGATGGATTGAATGAATGCACAGTTGCACACATGCCAAAAAGTTGGCCATGTTTTAGAATTGATAAGGCACCTTAACAAAGGAATATGTGAATAGTAAGGACAAGTTTCTGAAATTGCACAAGAATACTGTGTTGGAGTTAGGTTAGAAAAAAAAAGAAGAGGTCTATGTCCGATCAAGAGCTTAGTCAGCCTGGGCCAGTGTTATTAATGCAGTCATGTTATTAATCACAAAATCAATCCATATATCACAATACTGAAGCCAAGGAAGACTATATTTTTCCACTCCATTGCCATTTAAGTAGAAAACTTACTACAAAGAAATACTAAGGATAGTTTCTTTTTTATGAATTATATTCTACAAGATAAACCTGCTACAGACATGAAGTAAGAAAGATGTTAGTCACTTAAAATTTAAAGAAATTAAAAGATTTTAAATCAATATGTGCAAAAATGTATAATTCTACACTCATAAATCATAGTATTTTCTTTGCTTAACATTTCCTAATATTTACTTTTCTGTCTTTCCTATGGTAGTAATCTTGAAAAGTTTACATTTTCTAATTAAAGATACTACTACTACTGATAGGATGTTATAAATTAAACACTATCACGGATCTTGGTGAGGCTGTATAAATATGAAATAGTTTCTCTGGTGTGAAAAACTATAATGGTACATAAGATCCTAATGATATAATTGACAATGTGAAATAGGAAGAAAAGGCTAAAGGTGTAGGGGAAATGGGAAGGGTAGGAGAAAGGTAATAAGGGAAAAGGAAAAAAAATGAGAAAATGAAAAAAATGGAAATAAAGTGTTTGTAAATAGGGAAGGGGGGGTAAAGGGAGGGCAGGGGTAAGGGGAAAAAATGAGAACCAAGACCTGCCATGTAAAGGTACAAGATCCCAATGATGACTGTTAACTGTACTGTATACCTAAAATGTACCAATAAACTCAATGAGAAAAAAAAATTAAACACTACCAGTTATTTTAATGATTCAGGTACCATGATGAAGGATGATGTCATGGATTCACAAATGATGAAGGAAATCCCAGTAACTTTTTTTTTACCCCCACGGGAACGTTCATTTCTTTTTTTTAATTAACTTTATTGGCACATTTTAGCTATACATGATGATCACATTCATCATGGAGAGTTTGTACCTGTACATGATATATCTTAGTTCATGCTTTTTCCCATGCCCCTGCCTTCCCTTCCAACTCACCAAACCTACCTGTTTACAAAGGCTTTGTTTCCGGTTTTTCCTTCTTTTAGTAAAGAAGGGATGAAAGCTTCATTTCTTATTAAAGGAATTCTAAAGTACATAACATATTTACCTGAACAATTAGTTTTGAGACTAATTTAATAATTTTACATGTTTCTTTATAATTTTAATTTTTTTAAATTAAAAAACTGTTTAAAAATTAATCTTATTGGTACATTTAAGGTGTGCAATGTAATAACGTTCATTGCTGGAAATTTGAACGTTTACATAATCCATCTTGGTTCTTATTTTTTTCCCATCCCCCTACCCTCCCTACACCCCCCACATCTACAAAGACTTTGTTTCAATTATTTTTTCATTTTGTCATATTAATTCCATTCCCTTCTTTCCTTTTCCCTACCCATCCCATTTCCCCTTCCGCTTTGTTCCCTTTCTTCCTATTTCACATTATCTCTTATGCTTTTTGGCCTTATTTACACTTTCAGTTTCTCATATCAGGGAAACTACTCAGTATTTACACACGTGTGCCCTATTTATTTCACTTAAGAGTATCACCTCAATGTGCATCCATTTAGCTATACATGTCTCTAATTTCTCATTTTTTATGGCTGAGTAATACTCTGTTTTATAAAAAAGCCACATTTTCTTTATCCAGTCTCCCATTGATGGGCTATTGGGCTGCTTCCAGATTTTAGCTATTACAAATTGTGTTGCTATGAATATGAGTGCACATATATCACTGTGGTATGATTCTTTTAATTCTTTGCGGAAGATACCCAGCAGGGGAATAGATGGGTCAAATGGAACTTCCAATCCTAATTGTTTGAGGTATGTCTATATGGATTTCCACAGTGGTTGCACCAATCTACACTCCCACCAGCAATGGAGCAGGGTTCCTCTTTCTCCTCAGCCCCGCCAACATTTGTTATTGGTTGAATTCATGATAGCAGCCATTCTTTGTGGGGTGAGGTGGAATCTCAGTGTTGTTTTCATTTGCATCTCTTCAGTAACCTGTGATATTGAACATTTTTTCATATTTATTTGCTACTTCTACTTCTTTGAGAAGTGTCTGTTCGAGATGCCCATTTTTGAATTGGGTCTTTAAATTTGGGAGGTCTGATTTTTAAAATTTCTTTATATATTCTAGATAGTAGACCTTTTTCTAAGGAACAGCTGGTGAAATTTTTTTTCCCACACTGTGGGTTGTCTCTTCACACTGCTGCTTGTTTCTCTTACTGTGCAGAAGCTTTTTAATAAGAAGACATCCCACTTGTTTATTGTTTTTGCTAGTTAATGGGCAACTGAGGTTTTGTTCATAAAATCGTTTTTTACACCAATGTCTTCAAGATTTCTACCTAACCTCTCTTCCAGCTGGTTTAGTGCTTCTGTTTTAATATTTAGATCTTTAATCCATTTCAATTTTAGTTTAGTGCATAATGAGAGATATAGTTCTAGTTTTAATCTTTGGCAAGTTGAGACCCAGTTTTTTCTGCACCATTTATTAAAGAGGCTATCTTTCCTCAAGTAAGGGTGTCAGCTCCTTTGTTGAGGATGAGGTAGCTGAGTATGTCTGGAGTTGTTTCTGCATCTTCTAATGTGTTCCCCTGGTGCTCAGGTCTGTTTCTTTGTCAGTACCACGATGTTTTCATCGCAGTGGCTTTGTATTATAGTTTCAAGTTGGGGATTGTGATACCCCCTACCTTGTATTTATTACCTAGAAATACTTTTGCTATTCTAGGTCTCTTTTTTTATCCAAGTGAATTTTTGGATTGTTTTCTCAAAGTCTGTGAAGTATGCTGCTGAGATTTCAATCGGGATTGCATTGAATCTGTGTAGCAGTTTGGAAGTATGGCCATTTTCACCATGTTGATTCTTCCTACCAGGATCAAGAGATGTGTTTCATTTTCTGATATCCTTTTTTATCTCTTTTTTCAGAGTGCTGTAGTTTTCAGAGTAGAGGTCTTTGATTTCTTTTGTTAGGTGGATTCCTAGGTATTTCAACTTTTTAGGTGCTATTGTGAAAGGAATTGATTGCCCCATTTTTCTCTCAGTAAGTCTGTTTTTCGTGTACAGATAAGCTCTTGATTTGTGTGTGTTTTCCTTGTATCCAGCTACTGTAATGAATTTGGTTTTTAAGTCTAGAAAACTTTTGGTGGAGTTTTGGGGGTCTTCTATATAGACTATCATGTCATCTGCAAATAATGACAGTTTGATTTCTTCATTTCTTATCTATATTCCTTTTATTTCTTTCTCTTATCTAATTGCTATGGCTAATGTTTCCAAAACTATATTGTACAGGAGTGGTGATTGTGGATTTCTTTGTCTTGTTCCTGATTTTAGTGTGAAGGAGTTCAATTTTTGACTATTTAGTACGACATTGGCTGTTGGTTTCTCATAGATGGCTTTTATCAGATTGAGGTAGAGACCATATATTCCAATTTTCTGCAGTGTTTTTTTTATCATGAATGCATGTTGGATTTTGTCAAATGCTTTTTCTGTATCTGTTGAGATGATCATATGGTTTTATCCTTGGCTCTATTAATATAGTGTATTGCAGGTACTGATTTACATATTTTGAACAATCCCTGAATCCCTAGGATGAACCCCACTTGGTCAGGGTGTGTGATCTTGATGATCTTCTGTATTCTCTTTGCCAGTTTCTTATTAAGGATTTTTACATCTATATTCATTAGCGAGAATGACCTATAGTTCTCTTTTTTGCTTGAGTCTTTCTCTGCGTGTGGGATCAAAGTGATGTTTGCTTCCAGGAATTAATTTGGGAGTATTGCTTCCCTTTCAATTTCATTGAAGAGTTTAAACAGTAGTGGCAGTAGTTCATCTCTAAATGTTTTGTAGAATTCAGCATTGAAGCCAGCAGGTCCTGGGCTTTTCTTGGTAAGATTTTAATTACATTTTCAATTTCATTGATTGATATTGAGTTGTTTAGAATTTTTAGGTCATCTTCATTCAACTTTGGTAATTCATATGAGTCTAGGAATCTGTCCATTTCTTCTATCTTATTGGTGTAAAGGTTCTCAAAGTAGGTATTGATGATCCTCTGGATTTCTGCTGGGTCCATTGTAATTTCACCCTTTTCATTTCTAATTGCATGGATTTGGGCCTTTTCTTTCCTTCTTTTGATACAGTTGGCTAGGGGTTTGTCAATTTTGCTTATTCTTTCAAAGGACTAACTCATTGATTTTTTTTTATATCAGTCTCTTAGTCTCTGTTTCATTGATTTCTGCTCTGATCTTTACAATTTCCTCCCTTGTATGAGCTTTGGGTTTATCCTGCTCTTCTTTCTCTAGAAGCTTGAGGTTGAGCATAATATTGTTTAATTGCACTCACTCTGTTTTCCTAATATGCATATTCACTGCTATGAATTTCCCTCATAGGACTGCTTTTCTTGTGTCCCATAGATTCCATTATGTTGTATTGTCATTGTCATTTAATTGTAGGAACTGTCTGATTTCTTCTTTAATATCCTCTGTGATCCATTAGTTTATTCAGAAGTGTGTTCAATTTCCATTTGTTTTTTAAATTCTTGTGGTTTCTTTTTCTATTGATCTCCCATTTCATTGCACTATGGTCTAATAAAATACAGGGGATCACTTCAATTCCTTTCCATTTACTTAGACATGTTCCATGAGTAGTATATGGTCTATTTTGGAGAACAAGCCATATACAGCTGGAAAGAATGTGTATTCTGGTTTTGTGGGGTGGAACACTCTTTAAACATTTGTTTAGTTCATTTGTTCAAGAGTTATATTGAGGTCTAGTGTTTTGCTGTTTATTTTCTGTTTAGTTGATCTATTTTTGACAGTGAGGTATTGAGGTTCCCCACTACTTGTGTTAGTGCTTATTTGATTTTTCCTGTCCATTAGTATTTTCTTAATATAGTTGAGCACACTAGTGTTTGGTGCATATATATTTACGATTGTCATCTCTTCCTCTTGGATTGTTCCCTTTACAAGTAGTAAAGTAGTGTCCTTCTTTGTCTCTCTAAATCAGTGTTGGTTTGAAATCCACTTGATCTGCAAAGAGGATAGCTACTCCTGCTTTTTTTTCTGGTTTCTGTCACATGGAATATTACCCTCCCCGCTTTAACTTTCAGTCTATGAGTTTCGTTTTAAATTAAGTGTGTTTCTAGTATGTGGCATATTGTTGGATCTTGCTTCTTAACGAATTCTGCCAGTATATTTATTTTGATTGGTGAAATGAGACCCTTAACATTGCTGCTTATAACTGATATGTATTGACTTATCCTCATCATGACTTTTTCTTTTTGTTGGATTCTCTCCCTTTGCATTTAATTTCCTGTCATGCTTGATGGATTCATTCTGTTGGGCTTCCTGGGGTTGTGGTGTTGATTGTCTTTTCCTAGGATATTGTTTAAATTTTGGGGGGAGTGCTGGTTTGATATCCATGAAATTGCTGAGTTGCTCTTTGTCAGGAAAGTACCTTATTTTTCCATCATTTTTGAATGATAGTTTTTCAGGGTACATCAACCTGGGTTGGAGGCTGTTTTCCTTTAGGGTTTAAAATACATCACTCCAAACTCTTGCCTTGATGGTTTGTGTTGAGAAGTCTGCTGTGATTCTGATAGGCTTTCCTTTGTATGTGATTTGTTTCTTTTCTCTGACTGCTTGTAGAATTTTGTTCTGTTGGGTTTCTGGAATCTTAACTATTATATGCCTATGTGTAGATTTTTTTTTATCACAGCTAGTTGTAGTCCTATATGCCTCTCTTATCTGTATGTCAAATTGTTTTTCCCTACTTGGGAAGTTTTCTGACATTAGTTCTGTGAACAGTTTTTTTTAATGTCATTTGCATTCTCTCCTGTTTCTCCATTGATTCTGATCAGTCGTATTATTCTTCTTTGCATCATCTAGCAACTGTTGGATTGATCTCTCATGTCCCTTACTATTTTTAAGAAATTTTTCTTTTCTTGGTCACTAATTGTAATCCTATCTTCTGTATCTGATTTTTTTTTTTTTTTTTTGGTACCGGGGATTGAACTTGGGTCCTTGCGCTTGCGAGGCATGCTACCGAACCGCTGAGCTAAATCCCCGGCCCTGTATCTGAAATTCTATCTTCTCATTGGTTCATTCTGCCTCATAAGCTTTCAGTGGAGTTTTTATGTCTACTTTTTTTTTTTTTTTTGGTACCGAGGATTGAACTCGGGTCCTTTTGCTTGCGAGGCAGGGCAACAAACCCCTGAGCTAAATCCCCGGCCCCATCAGTGGAGTTTTTAATCTCCTGGAAATCTGTTTGCACCTGTTTTATGGATTTCATTTGTTTCCTATATTGGGATTCCATCATGTTACTCACCTCCTGTATTTTTAAAAATCTGTGTCTGCTCTAGATTTATTAATTATGTCTTGCACTATGGACAAAATCTCTGTTGTTATATGAGAAATTATTTCTGATTTTATTTTTTCTAGGTTGTTTTTTGTTGCCAGTTCAGAGGAGTCCAGGCAGTTGTGTATCATACTATTCCATCTCATTTCCCTCTGGGGTTGCCTTAGGTGATCTGGAAGTATGGTTTTGGGACTTGTTTCTATGTTCTTCTCATTTCAGTAGATGCAGCCTGCTGTGCATTTGTTGAGACAACTTTTTGTTTACCCAGTGGTGTTCAGTTCTCAGCAGGCCATGGAGAGGCCTTTTCTCTGCTGCTTACCCATACATCAATTCTTGGCTTGAGAATGGTGGCCTTCTGGATCCCTGAGCTCATCTGTTATCTGGGCAGTCTTCTGGATGGGGCCTGAGCACACTTGGGATGGTATCTAGGTGTGCCTCTTATTCTATGTACCTATTATCTGAGAGGGCCTTTGGCTGGAGGCTGTGCTCCCCAATTCCTATTGTCTGAGCAGGCTTCTGGCTGGGGTCTCCGCCAGAGAGAGTATGGGGGGCGAGCCTTTGACTGCAGCTTGTGCACCTGTGTAGCTACTTCCTGGGTAGACCTTGGCTGGGCAGGTTTGCCTGAGCCTCTAGTGTTGGGGCATCCCTGGCTCTATAATTTTAAATATTTGTGTTTAAAAGTCCTGTCGTTTTACTCAACCATGATGTATCTGTTTTTTCTTGCAAGCTGTTGCCATATAAACTGCTTCTGTATTTGCCTTAGTTAGTCTAAACCTGATAACTTTTTAAAAAATATTGTTCAAATTAAGAGATCGGTCATCTGTCCAAATGGCCACACCATAAGCAAGAATTGACAAATGTGCAATGAAATTGTTCAACATTTATTTCTTTGTGTTGGGTATGTTAAACTGTGAAGCAGGGTTTAAATGCCAAAAGCAAGTATTGTTCTCTCATTTGAACAAAGGGCAGTACTCAAGAGGACCAAAGAGTAAAACAAGAAGCATTCAAAAATGCCTTCAAATTGATACATATATTTCTTGATGCTTTGACTAGCCCACTCTTTTCCCATATCTTTCATCTTCTTTTGTCCAAAACACACATCAACAATACTTGCCCCTGGTTCTATTTGGAGACTTGCTTAAAGTAGTCTGTCTTGACCACCTTTGCTGTAACAGTATTCCTGTTTTTCTAAGTTTCTTCATGGTATTTACATAAAATTTTTGATATCTTGCTTATACTCTGTCTCTCCACTGGAAGCAGGAGCATCGCTTTTCTCACTGTCAGCCCTATAGTATTTGCCACATAGCAGTTACTCAATAAATACTGTGGATTGCTCCTGAGACCAAGCCTCAAAACATCAGCTTGATAATGTAATAAATACACAGAAACCAAGACAGACATTCCAAACTCAGATGCATATTTCTACAAAAAAGAAAGATCAGTGCTGCTGATTTAGGAACTAACCATACATTTTGTGCATAGAGACATCTACATTCATTGTACAAAAGGCTGCCAGTTCCAGATTAGCCTCATTGTTCATGGGTCATGAAAAATCAGTGCTTATGGTTTCATATTATCCATGCCTTTTATAGTTCTCTTAATGAAGGCAGGTTTCCTACTCTTCCTGGCACTCCCCTGATGCCTTTCATTTTTGTATAATAATCTGTAAGCCATCTCAACACCCTCAAATGATTGGTTGAAAATATTCTTCATTTGGATCACAGAAAGTTTTCTAGATGTGTGAAGAAGCAGTAAACCAAGAAAAAAAAAAAAACCCCAGAAAAATCAAACATTTTATTTTATTGCTGCAGAATAATTTCCAGGCCTTCTTACACTCCAAACAGTGCTCAGCAATCACAAAGGTTCAAAAGCATCATTGGTTCTCAGTGCCTCCACTGCCAATTCTATTTCAGGAACCAGTTGTACCCACTCCTAATTAGGAAGAACAATCATATGCATTTGTAGACTTAAAACTAAATTTCCAAAATATTTGGTGACATTATTGAGGTTAGCTCTGAGTTTCTTTAGGGACAATCAGTATCTCACTCGAGTAAATGTAGCATCAAATTGCATTATTTCAGTGGTAAGGCTTCTAATTATGATTCAGTTGATAAATCTGGTACCAAGTATGCAGTAACCTTTCCCCTTCATTTATGTTTGCCTTTGTGCTAATTTTCTTTTTAAATTAAACTCTTCAGGAGAGAACTGAAGCTGTAGAATTTTTATTTCTCTTAAATAGTCTTAACTTATTCATGGTATATACCTGCTCTCCTGGTTCATATGTCCTTACCAGTTATTCCTAAAAGGATGAAGAGTTTATCAAGATGGTTTGATGTTGGCAGCCAACCACCCTACTACTTGATAATCTCAGTTTCTATGAATTCAAAGTTAGATGTGTGGATTTTGTTTTTTTGTTTTTTTAGCTCTGAGCAGGTAGATGGGAGTACCAGTGCATGCTTCTTGTGCCACTGCACTGAGTTTTGAGACTTGAGGGTAAGATTAGGTCTGTTTATTTCCCTTACTTGGGCCTCCACTCTTACAGCAGGAAGTATTCTTGAGGCCTCATGTAAGTCATTCTGCCCATGAGTCAGTCTGCATAGAAATAGGATATTAAGTTCAAAAGGGACCTTGACTTCCAGTTTCTCCAAGCACAACATTGATATGAAAAGTTATTGAAAAATGGAGAGCATCTCTGAATGCTTGGGACAGTCTATAGGTACTCCCAGGAAAGTCTCCATCAGGTGAGAGTGGTCTAGTGGATCATCCTTATAAATGTAGAGAGGATTTGGAGAATATTTTCTGTTCCTGTGTGGAAAAATATCATGTTTCTGCTAAATATTATTGGGTGATATTTAGCATTTTGGGAAAACTACTTGATAAAGAAGCCCTTTTCATTTCTAAAGCAATTATGTGTCATTACTGATATGTCTATTTTCAAGATTGCAAACTCTGTAAAATGATAAACAATGTTTTTCTCTCCCACTACTCTATCTCCAAGACCTAGAACAG
Organism: Fukomys damarensis; assembly: GCF_012274545.1. Classification (NCBI taxonomy): domain Eukaryota; kingdom Metazoa; phylum Chordata; class Mammalia; order Rodentia; family Bathyergidae; genus Fukomys; species Fukomys damarensis. The sequence goes on from NW_022900951.1 coordinate 8,425,178, forward strand.
AGTCTGATATGTGGCAGAGGGTCGGTAAATACATATGAATTGAGCAACAAAGGAATGCATAATCTCCTGGAAGATAAAACAATTATTACCCCAGATCACATTTTTTGGTTGAATTTAATTTGTTTGCAGAGGAAGAAAAACCTGCATCATAGTATGTGACCAACAAAACCACAGGCAATAAAAGTTATGTATAGTTGTTTTTTTCTTGTGAATTTGGACGGTCAAGGTTATATATATATTATATATATATATATATATATGTCACTTTATTAATGAACCTTGGCCACTATAACTGGATTTCTATCAGTACAATAAATTGTTGGTAATTTTTTCACAGTTCTGTGGGGAGATTTAAGAGGTCATTATTATGAGAAATTCCATATGCTTACCTCTGGGTACTTCTGGTTTTTACTTGGAACTACATTCCCTATAGCCCCCCAGCACTTAGTAAAATATGGGGACATTCTTCACTTCCTCCCCCACAGTTAGCCAGATGCTACTTTATATCTGCAGGTACTTCTTGCACAACACTTCCTTGTAGATAGGGAGAACAGCTCTCATACACAATGGCTAATTCCAGAACAAGAAGCATGGGCAGTGCTTAATTTGTTTAAGCAATACTTCAGTCTCAACTATTTAAAAGCTTACAGAGAACATTGCCTTTGTTGGAATATATCCAGTATTTAAAGTTTGAAGAAATCCAGTTGGCTTCAAGAAAGTATCTAGATTTATCTCATAGTTTAAAAGACTTATGCAAGAGAGACTGAAAGCATGGAAGCATTTTTTTTGCATTACTGTAATTGTGGAGGTCCATGTTTCTTGTTGTGAAAGTTGAGAAAGTTTTTCTGCTGTACTTAAAAATATCAGGTCCTCTTTCTCCTTCCTGAGGCCTACTAATCACCTTGTCAATTGTCACTTATCAGTTGTGGGGCTTCTAGGAAGGGCATATGCAGTAGATGTGAAGAAAAGATGAATATGAATATTAACACTTTGATGATGGACAGAGGCTAAACATGATTACAATTTAGTTTCTGATTTTTTTTTTGGTACCGGGGATCGAACTCAGGTCCTTATGCTTGCAAGGCAGGCGGTGGAACCATTGAGCTAAATCCCTGGCCCTAGGTTCTGATTTTGATGCATATAAATAGCAAGGTAAAGGCCTATACTAATCTCTCCTAAGGAGAACTTATGCTTAAAAGAGCTGTATTTTAGAAAAACTTTATGTGAGTCTTTATATTTCATATTTTTTCTTTTATTACTACATGTTTGCAATACGTGATGTTTACATTCATCTTGGAGAGTGAATACGTATACATAATACACCACATTTTTTTTAGTCCCCTTCCCACCCACTTTCCTCTCTTGGTCTCTAAATTTTCTTTTTCTCAAATGAAAACAAAGTATTTGTTAATAGGAAAGGGAGGAGGGGGTGAAGGGAGGGGAAGGGTTGGGGAAAAATGAGAACCAAGATCTGTCATGTAAAGGTACAAGATCCCAATGATAAATGTAACTGTACTGTATACTTAAAAGGTACCAATAAACTCAATGAGAAAGAGATTTTTCTTTTCTCATTTTCATTTATGTTATTACTATTCTTAGCTCATATTTATGACATGTAGTCATTACCTTTATCGAGGTTATTAGGTTCCTGTACATGGAATTTTTTCCCATTAAGTTTATTGGTACCTTTAAAACAATACAGTTAAATTTATCATTGGGATCTTGTACCTTTACATGATATGTCTTGGTTCATATATTTTCCCCATGCTCTGACCTCCCTTCACCCACTTCACCCTTCCCTATTTACAAAGACTGTTTCCATTTTTCCTTTTTTCACATTTTTTATTTTCCCTTATTTCCTTTCCCCTCCACTTCCCACTTTCCCTTTAGCCATTTTCTTCCTATTTCACACTCCCAATTATACCATTTGAACCTTATTTACACTTTTAGTTTTTCACACCAGAGAAACTATTCGGTATTTACTCAAGTGTGTCCTATGTATTTCACTGAGCATAGCCTCAGTGTGCATTAATTTAGCTATAAATGCCTCTACTTTCTCATTCTTCATGGCTGAGTAGTACTCCATTTCATAGAAAAAACACATCTTCTTTATCCAGTCTCCAGTTGATGGGCATTTGGATTGTTTCCAAGTTTCAGCTATTAGAAACTGTGCCGCTATAAACATGGGTGCACATATATCACTGTGGCATGATTCTTTTAATTCTTTTGGAAAGATACCCAGCAGAGAAATAGCTGGGTCAAATGGAACCTCTAATCCTAGTTCTTTGAGGTATCTCCATATTGATTTCCACAGTGGTTGCACCAGTCTGCACTTCCACCAAAAATGGAGAAGGGTTCCTTTCTCCCCACAGCCCTGCTAGCATTTGTTATTGGTTGATTTCTTGGTAGCAGCCACTCTTTGTGGGGTGAGGTGGAATCTCAGTGTTGTTTTCATTTGGATCTCTCTAATGATCAGTGATATTGAACATTTTTTCATATATTTATTTGCTGCTTTTGCTTGTTTGTCTGAGAGATGTCTGTTCATTTCAGATGTCCGTTTTTGAATTGTTTCTTTGTATTTGGGGGGGGGTCTGATTTTTTTTTTAATTTCTTTATATATTCTAGATAGTAGTTCTTTGTCTGAGGAGTAGCTGGTAAAAATTTTTTCCCACATTGTAGGTTGTCCCTTAGCTCTGTTGGTGATTTCTCTTGCAATGCAAAAACTTTTTAATGCAATGAGTTCTCAATTGATGATTCTTTGTGCAAGTTCTCATGCTGCTGAGGATTTGTTCATAAAGTCTTCTATGCCAATGTCTTTGAGAGTTTTGCCTAATTTGCTTTCCAGTAAGTTTAGTGTTTCTGTTTTGATACTTAGATATTTAATCCACTTGGATTTTAGTTTAGTGCATGGTGAAAGATCGGGATCTAGTTTTAATCTCTGGCAAGTTGAAAGCCAGTTTTTCCAACACCATTTATTAAAGAGGCTCTCTTTCCTCCAGTGAGGATGGTTGGCTCCTTTGTCAAGGATGAGGTAGCTGAGTACATCTGGTTTTGTTTCTCATCTTCTAATCTATTCCATTGATCCTTGGGTCTGTTTCTTTGCCAGTGCTATGCTGTTTTTATCACAGTGGCTTTGTAGTATAGTCTCAAGTTGGGAATTGCGATACCCCCTGTCATGTCTCTGTTGCCTAAATGGTTTTTGCTATTCTAGGTCTCTTTTGCTTCCAAATGATTTTTTAGATTGCTTTTTCAAGTTCTGTGAAATTTACTGTTGGGATTTCAATCATGATTGCATTGAATCTGTATAGCAGTTTTGGAAGTATGGACATTTTCACTATGTTGATTCTTCCTACCTAGAAGCAAGGGATGTCTTTCCATATTCTTATATCCTCTCCTATATCTTTTTTCAGAGTGCTGTAATTTTCAGTGTAGAGGAATTTTTATCTCCATTAGATTGATTCCTAGATATTTCATTTTTTTGGATGTTATTGTGAAGGGAATTGTTTCCCTAATTTCTGTCTCAGTGAGTCTGTTATTTGTGTACAAGAAGGCTGATTTTTGAGTGTTGACTTTATATCCTGTTATTCTAATGAATCTTTCAATTAAGTCTCACAGTGTTTTGGCAAAGTTTTTTTGATCTTCTATGTGGAGTATCATATCATCAGCAAATAGTGACAGTTTAACTTCTTCCTTTCCTATCTTTATTCCTTTTATTTATTTCTCTTATCTAATTGCTGTGGCTAATATTTCTAGAACTATATTGAACAGGAGTGGTGATAGTGGACATTTTTGTCTTGTTCCTAAGGTTAGCATGAAGGTGTTCAGTTTTTGATCATTTAGAATGATATTGGCTGTTGGTTTTTCATAGATATCCTTTATCATGTTGAGATAAATTCCACCTATTCCAATTTTCTATAGGGGTTTTATCATGAATGGGTGTTGAATTTTGTCAAATGCATTTCTGCATCTTTCTAGATGATCATGTGTTTTTTGTCCTTGACTCTGATATTATAGTGTATTGCATTTATTGATTTACATATGTTGAACCATCCTTACATCCCTGTGATAAATCCAACTTGTTCATGGTTTGTGATCTTCTTGGTAATCTTCTGTATTCTGTTTGCCAGTATCTTATTGAGGATTTTTGCATCTATGTTCATTAGAGAGATTGGCCTGTAGTTCTCTTTTTTGGTTTGGTCTTTCCCTGGTCTTGGAATCAAAGTAATGCTTGCTTCCAGGAATGAATTTGGAAGTATTGCTTCCATTTCAATTTCATTGAAGAGTTTAAAGAGTAGTGGTGATAGTTCTTCTCTAAATGTCTTTTAGAATCCAGCTTTGATGCCATCAAAACTTGGGCTTTTCTTTGTTGGTAATGTTTTAATTAATTTTCAATTTCACTGAATGTAGTTGGGGTGTTTAGACTTTTTATATCTTCTTCATTCAACTTTGGAAGTTCTTATGTGTCTAGGAATCTGTCCATTTCTTCTGTATTTTCCATTTTATTTGAGTACAGGTTTTTGAAGTAGGTATTATTGATGATCCTCTGGATTTCTGGTTGGCATATCTTAATTCTACTTATTTCTACTCCCCTTCCCTCTTTCCCCTTGCCCATCCTCTCCTGGAAATGTTCCTATTTGTAAGAGCTATAGCCCTTTGTTTCCTTCTATCCTTCATTATGCTCTTTGTTCTTTCTCTTAGACTCAAATGAAAGATACCATATAGTGTTTAAGCTTCTGTGACTGATTTCTTTCATTCTACATTATATTTTCCAGATACACTCACTTTTCTACAAATGTCTTACATTAATCCTTCTTTATAGATGAGTAGTATTTTATTTTGTATAGATGTCACATTTTCTTTATCTATTCATCTGTTGATGGGTACACTGGCTGCTTGCAGGACTTAGCTATTATGAATTGAGCTACTGTAGATATTGGTGCCCATGTATCACTGTAGTATGATGTTTGTAGCTATTGGGGAAGATAACTTGAAGGAGAATATCTGAGTCAGGTGGAATGTATAATTTTTGTTTTTTGTGAAATCGCCATAATCTTTTCCATACTGATTGTACCAGTTTGCATTCTCATCAACAATGTAGGAGGGTCCCTTTTTCACCATCGCCACACCAGCATTTGTTATTCCTTGGCTTCTTGATAAATGCCATTGATTTTGGTGTAAGATGTATCTTAAGGTTGTTTAAATTTGCATTTCTCTAATGGCCAGAGATGTCGTACATTTTTCCATGTATGTTGGCTATTTGTACTTCTTCCTCTGAGAAATGTCTGTTCATTTCACTTGCCCATTTCTTGATTGAGTCTTTTATTTTAAGTGATCTAAATGTTTTGAGTTCTGAAATATTTTTCCCATTCTGCATGTTGTTGCTTCACTCTACTAATTGATTCTGTTGCTGTGCAGAAGCTTTTAAACTTTGATATAATCCAATTTGTTGATTCTTGTTATTATTTCTTGGGTAATTGGAATTCTGTTTAAAAAATCCTTTTCTACACTTATGACATCAAATGTTTTACTTATTTTGTCTTCTAGTAGATTTTATTTTATGTTTTAATGTTTAGATCTTTGACCCATTTTGATTTTAGTTTAGTAGTGAGAGATATGGGTTCTGCTTCAATATTCTACAAAGAGATATACAGTTTTCTCCACTCCACTAGTTGAATAGGATATCTTTCCTCTATTGTATGTTTTTGGTTCCTTTGTCAAAGATCAAATAGGTGAGTGTGGCTGGGGATGTTTCTGTATTCTCTATTCTGTTTCATTGATCCACATGTCTGTTTTTGTGCCAGTACCATGTTGTTTTTATCACTCTTGCTTTGTAGCATAGTTTAAAGTCAGTATTGTAAGGCCTCCTTCTTTGCTTTTGATTCCCAGAATTGCTTTTGCTATTCTGAATCACTTCTGGTCCCATATGAATTATAGGATTGTTTTCTCTAGGTTGGTGATATATGGTCCCAGTATTCTGATTGGGATTATAGCCACAATATTGACAATATTGATTCTGCCTCTCCAGGAGCAAGGGAAATCTTTCCATTTTCTGATGTCTTTTTCAATGTCCTAATGCAGTCACAGTGGGGGATCTTAACACCTGATTGTGACAAAGAGATATATCAACTAAACAAAACATCAGTAAAAAAATAGCAGAGCTGAACCATACCCTTGAACATGTGGGCTTAATACATAACTACAGAGTATTCCACCCTACTACAACAGAGTATTCATTCTACAACTTTCTACATGGTACTTTCTCCAAAATATATCATATACTAGTTGACAAAGCCTTCTTAAATAAATATAAAAGAATCAAAATCACCCCATGTGTACTATCAGACCACTGTGCAGTGAAAATAGTAATAAAACATAGAAGAAATCACAGAAAATTTAGAAGTACCTGGAATATTAGTAATACACTCCTAAACAACCAATGAGTCACAGAAAAAAATCAAGTAAGAAATTTAAAAAAAATTCTGGAAGTTAATGACAATGCCTGTACAAGTAGAACTTCTGAACCATGATGAAAGCAGTCCTAAAGAGGGAAGTTCTTTGCAATCAATGCTCATATTAGGAAAGCAAAATGAGCTCAAATAAATTACTTATGAAGAATTTAAGATGCTTGAAAAACATCAATCCAGGCCCAAACTGAAATTAAGGAAAATCATGAAGATTAGAGAAGAAATCAGTCAAATTGAGACTAATGAAACAGTACAAAGAATTAAAGAGTTGAAGAGCTGGTTCTTTGAAAGAATACGCAAAATAGATTACACCCTTAGTCAAGCTTGCTAAGAGAAAGAGAAAAGATTTACATCAATGCAATTAGAAATGAAAAAGTTGAAATCGTAGCAAACATCAATAACATCCAGAAGATAGTAACTGCTATGTAAAATCGTACTCTAACAAATTGGAAAATCGAAAAGAAATGGACAAATTCCTAGACTTACAGAAATTACCAAAGCTAACCCAAGAAGCCACAAAAGTGGTAAAAACCTAATAACAAGCAATGAAATTGAGGTAATAATGAAAAACCTACCAACTAAGTAAAGCCCAGGTCCTTGATGGATTCAGTGCTGATTTCTACAAAACTTTAAAGGGTGTTACATCACCAAAACTCCTCAAGCTCTTGAAAGAAGTTGAAAAGGACTGTTTCCAAACTAACTTATGGAAGCTAGCATCACTCTGATCCCCAAACTAGATAAAGATCCAACTAAAAAAGAAAACTACGAGCTCATATCCTTAATGAACATTGATATAAACCTCCTCCACAAGATATTAGTGAATAGAATGCAACACATCATCGAAAAAATTATATATCCTGACCAAGTAGGTTTCATTCCAGAGTTGTAAGGATAGACAAACATATGCAAATTAATAAATGTAATACACCATATAAACAGAAGCAAGGACAAAACACACAATCATATTAATAAATGCAGAAAAAGCTTTTGACAAAATCCAACATCTCTTCATAGTAAGTACTCTGAATCAAATAGGTATAAAAGGATCATCATGAATATGATAAAAGCCATTTGTGACAATTCAGTGCAGGGAAAACTGAAAGCATTACTATCACCACTTCTATTCAACATTCTTGAAATGTTAGCCAGAGCAATCAGGCAAGAGAAAGAAATAAAAGGGATACATATAGAAAAGGAAGAACTCAAACTATCATTATGTGTAGATGACATGATATTCTACATAGAAAACTCAAAGAACTCCACCAAAAAACTGTTAGAATTAATAACCAATTCCAGCAATATAACAGGAGACAAAAAACACACACACACACACAAAATCAATAGAATTTGTGTACATCATTAATGAACTCAGTGAGGAGGAAATTATGAAAACAATACCATTTATGGTAGCATCAAGAAAAATTAAATACCTAGGAATTAACCTAAGCCAGGAAGTGAAAGACCTCTACAGAGATTTTACATTTTAATAGTAAGATTGGTTTGAAAGCTTACCTTGTGAATATTTCCTGGGCTATTATGTTGATTGTTTTTCTAATTGCTAGGTACATTTAAAAATTTATCATTGGTTAAATAAAATTGTGATTATTTAAATAAAAATTAAGATACCAAGGAAGCACAAGAAGAAATGTGCTTGCAGCATGACTATGGGAGAAATAGTAACTTCCTGTCTCATGAAATCTAATGGTAATGTAAGTTTCCTCAAACATAGTAATATTAGTTATCTGTCAAGGACCAGATTTTTTTCTGGTACCGGGGAACAAACTCAGGTCCTTGCACTTGCAAGGCAGGCAGTGTAACCACTGAGCCAAATCCCCCCTTGGACCAGATATTTTTATCTGATAAATAAGTATTAAGTATTGTATCACTTCCCATAATATTAATCTCCTAATTTTAGAATATGTAAAAGAAAACACATTACATTACCTTTTAGAGTGAGAAAATACACATAAAATTCACTATTTTTTGCGATTTAAATGCATACAACTTGGGGATATTTAGAACATCTAAAACATGCAGCCATCAGTACTAGGTAGTTACAGCACATTTTATCACCACAAAAGGAAACGCCATACTTATTAAGTAGTGACTTTCCATTCCCCCTTCTTCACTATTCGTGGCAATTAAGTACCAGACTTAGGCAACCAGTAAAATCTGCTTAATGTTTCTTTGTATTTGCCTATTCTGGATATTTCATATATGTGGGGTCAAGTTTTTAAAAGCAGAAAATCCAAGGTTACTTTAGCCATTATATGGTAAATGGGGTGAAAGCAAGTGTTCAGATTTTGTAATATGTGGCTCTTCATTATACCAGCTGACTGCGCCATAAAAGAACTACACCTTAATAATGTTGATCATTGAGCAGAAATGAGTGATGGAATACTTAGGTACCCTTGTTATATTGGGGACCCCTGAAACATTACCAGGAGGCTCTGCAGTAGGCTCCAGTCTCCTACTCATTATATGACGTAGTCCTGAGGGGGGAAAAATTAAAAGACAGAACTAAGAGAGACAGAAATCAGGGCAACCAATGCCAGTGCAACTGACAAAGGTGCTGGCCAGGCTAAGCCACTGTTTTTTTCTTAGTAATCAATTGGGGTAAAGGCAAGCTACATGCAAGGGCAGTAGTATGCATAATGATGTGCAGTTGTATGGTTGTTTCTATGGAAATTAATGTAAGCGAGGCTTGTAAGAGACAAGACAAAGCATTCTTGAATTAGGAACAGAATAGATGAAATATATGATTGCAATTAGAACATCGTCCTTTTAGTTAAGAAGGTTTTAGTTGTGGGAATGGAATTTGGATGCAAATCACTCTGACCTTGGCAAGTAGGCTTCAGCCAGACTCAACTTCTATAAACAAGCCAATTATGGGGTGAAGTCTTTACAGTCTACACTGATTACAGACTGCTTAGGGGCATAATCAATTTTGCCGTCTCCCACACTGGTGAAAGTCTAGAATTTCAGTTGAATTTCTATGCCTCATAACTAGAAATTTGGGTGGAATTCCACAGGAGATTCTCCAATTATTATAACGACTGAACTTGGGTGCTGGAAATTACCTCTGCTGAGCTATGGGAATTTCCTAGCTTTCTCTATCTCTCCTGTCCTTTTTTCTTTCTATTTTTTAAACTAAGTTTTTTTTTTATCATGCAGTATGATGCACACTGTGGAAATAATAGTGTACAAAGCAGTCTTTGTATTTGCTTTCCCAAAATGTATACTTATGTGGACACATACCACAAATAAGTAAACAAATAGATAACTGTATGGTGTTGTTGGTATTATGAAGGAAAATAACACCATATTATCACAAAGAATAATTGAAATAGGTAGCTCCTTTCTACCTGGTGTTCAGAGATGGCATCTCTGAGGATGTCTTATTAAAGCTAGGGTCTGAAGTATGCAAAGGATCCAGCCACAGGAGAGTGATGTATAAGAGTTTGAGGTGCAAGGAATGTCATATGCAGGGGCATGTGGCTAAAAGGAGCAGAGTTCTTTCTACCAAGAAAAGATCACAAACTTAGTGAGATGAACCTAAAGAAACAGCCAAGAGATCAGTCATGCAGGACTTTGTCGTTCTTGTCACAGAACTTATTATAAAAGCAAGGCCAGCCATTGGACAGATCAAGTAGGAGATTTACTTGGTCCAATTTATTTTTAATAAGTTGACTTGCTGCTGTAAGGAGATAGGATTAAGGGACAAAAGTATACTTAGAGAGACCAGTTGCAGAGGTAATGAAGTGGTTCTGGTTAGGGATAGTGGTGTCCTGGACAGATGGAGAGACTCCAGTCATACAGTGGGCATCTACTGCAGAGAGGGGAAAAAAGAGGATACAAATCAGGAATAAAGTTAGTAATTGGATGCAGTTTAATAAACATTTCTTGAATATCTCTCTGTGCTAAGCAGAAGATGATACAGTTTTCCTTCAGAATTTTGATGGCATTGCTTCACTGTGTGTCTTGTAGGTCTCAGCATTAATGTTGAGAAGATCCAAGCTGTTCTAATTCTTAATTTCTTTTTTTGTGACCTGAATTTTTCTCTCACATAGCTACAGGGATCCACCCTTTATTCTGCTCTTTCATAAGATAATACCCTATAGTTTGGGTCTCCGATCATTCATTTTGCTGGGCCTGTACTAGGCCCATTCAGTCTCAGTATTCATGCCCTTTAGTATATGAACTTTTTTTTCCTCATTGAGTTTATTGGTACATTTTAGGTATACCGTACAGTTACATTCATCATTGGGATCTTGTACCTTTACATGACAGGTCTTGGTTCTCATTTTTTCCCCTTATCCCTGCCCTCCCTTCACCCAGTATATGAACTTTTAAAGATGATTTCATCAATAATTTTTTCGCCTGCCATTTTCTTTATATTCTTATTTGAATTTGTTGCTTTCTTGTCACTGGGACAGAGTATCTAACAGCTGTAATTTAAAGGAGAGGTACATTTTGGCTCACAGTTCATTTCTTGCTTGGCAGGCTTCAAGGAAGACACAGCATGGTGGGCAGGAAGTAGAGAGAACGGAGGACCCAGGGAGGGAGATCAGTTATGCCACCCAAAGGCACCACAGTGACACACCTCTTTCAAGAGGCCCCATCGCCCAACAGCACACCCAGCTATGAACTCACTGACGGATCAATCCACTGATGAGTATAGCACCCCCATGATCCAGCCACCTTTGAAAAACCCTACCTCTGTACACATGTGATTTGGGGGGGGGCGTTAAAAGTCTAAACCATAACACTCATCAGTGATTTCCCATCTACCATTTTCTCTATATTCTTTTTGAATATCTTATTACATCCAGATATTGGATAAGTGGACTAACCCATTTTTTCTTGTCTACTTTTGGAACATTTACTCAATGCAATTTATTTTTAAGTTCAATAAATTCTCTCTCTTTCTAATCTCTGTATTTTCCTTGGATTTGAGAAACTAGAAATGTGATTGTTTCTTAAACATAGTTTCAGCTAGCCTCCTTTTTTTTTTTTAAATCAATCCACCTTTTCCTCAATTCTCTCAGATACTTGATGTTGCCAGCTCCTGGGGCTCTGAGTAATCCATGGCAAGGATCAGCAGACTTCTCTAGTGGGCTATACTGTAAATATTTTAGATTTTCTGCCATGTCTCAGCTATCAAAACACAACTGTTGATATCAGGAAAGCAGTCATAGACAACATGTAAATGAATGTATTAGCTCTATGTCAATAAAAATTTATTTACTGGCCTTTGCTCTGTGATATTAATTTGGACTAACCGTGACTTTCTGAGGTATGACTATTACTGGCATTTCTATTACTTATTTCTGTAATTTGACCTAGAGACTATAGGCAATGATTTTTGTTATTTCACCTTTTTCTTTCTTGTGATAAAAATCTTATGATCATTTTAGCCTTTATCTAGAAATCTTATTTCCAGCTATTGATGGTATCTTAGCATTTCTTTGTTTTTATTATACATAATTGCAGTAAATAATGATTACATTCATCAAGGGGAGTTGGTGCATGTACATAGCTCATTTTAATTCTTTCTTCTTCATCTCCTTTCCCTCCCTCCATCTCTTGGTCCCTTTTCCTTTGCAAAAGATCCATTCCCCAGTTTCCTATTATCTTTTATTTAGCTCTTATATTTTGGATTTCTCATAAAAGAGAAATCATATTTAAGCTTATTTGTCTGACTTATTTCACTTAAAATTATAGATTCATCCATTTACCCATAAATGACTCAAGTTTATCCTTACTAATAGCGGAGTAGTATTCCATTCTGTTTTAATACCACATTTTCTTTTTCTATTTATCTGTCGATGGACATGCAGATCACTTTCACAATTTAGCTGGTAGAAGTTGTGCTGCAATAAACATGAATATGGATGTATCATTGTAATATGATGGCTTTAACTCTTTGGGGAAGATACCTAAATGGAGAATAGCTGAATCAAATGGAATTTGTATTTGTAGCTTTTTGAGGAATCTCCATACTGATTTCCCTAGTTGTACTAATTTACAGTTCCACCAGCAATGTAGAAGCATTCCTAATTCCCTGCAGCCTCACCAGCATTTGTTATTTGATTTCTTGATGATAGCCACTCTTTCTGGGGTAATGTGAAATCTCAGTGTTGTTTTAGTTTGCATTTCTCTCTGGCCACCCACCATGGGAGTAGACATGAGGCCCCCAGGAGCAGTTGCTACTCCTTACATCCTGGTACCTAGAGGATTGGAGGCAGTAGAACAGGAAGCTGCTCATGGTCAACTGCTCTCATATACTATATAAATTAGGAGCGATAGCAGGTATGCTGCCAAGATAAGATTCTCTCCCTTCCTGTCATAGAGCAAAGAACTGCCCTTCTCTGTGTGCTTATTGCTAAGGAACAAGATTTAAGAACTAAATCCATTATTTTTGTTGTATTTCCAAAGCATGACCTTATGTGAGAACTCTTTTCTACACAATTTAAACTATCCACCGTGCCCCGACTAGAGATTTGTTTATCAGCTTACTTTCCTCAGCAATAGTAGAATGAAACTAGGATATGATGTAGAGCAAAAGGGTGTTTTATCTTGGGGGGAAATTGTGAGCAAAGTGAGGAAATTGTAGGGTATAATTATGGCTTAAGAACATCAAAAATTTAAAATATATGCATATGAGAATTGAATTATTTATTTAATGCAAAACAGCTCAAATTTAAGCATTATCATATCTATTTTCTATATACTGTCTCATTTAATATTCATAACAATCCTAGGAGGAAAGTATTATTATTATTATTTTATTTTTATTTATTTATTTATTTTTGGTACCGGGGATCGAACTCCGGTCCTTGCCCTTGCAAGGTAGGCGGCAGAACCACTGAGCTAAAATCCTCAGCCCTTATTTTTCTATTTTTATCAAAAAAGGAAACTGAGCAATGGAAAAGTTAATTTACCTGTCTATGGTTAAACACGGGTAGTAAGTAGCAGAGCTGGGAGACATTTCCCAGGGTTCAAAGTAATGGCTATACTGACTCTACATTGAATTTGCAAATGAATGATGACTTTGTGGAAAGAATCAAATTATAGGAAAATATAAAGCTGAGCAAGAATACATGTTTTTGAGCATAGCACATTCCCACAGTCATTTGCTTTTTTTTTTTTTGAAATCCTCAAAGCTTTGAAAAACAGAGTTTTGTGAAATTGGCCCCCAAAAGTCATTCACCCACAAAACTGTAACTGAACTAATGTGAGGTCATGCGCAATCCTCTTCTAACCTACAGAGTATAAATATTTACATTGTGTGTGTGTGGGGGGGGTGGAGGGGGATACAGTTATTGTGTTTTACTACTCTTTGCTGTGCCAGACTCTGCGGGGGCTATGAGAATCCAAAGGGCTGTCTACCAAATCTTTCCAGCTCTCCTTCCTTGAAGCACACTATAGAGTTTCATACACTTCGCTTCCCCTTTGAAGCAAGGTATGATCATGTGACTTGATGGTATGGTCATTTGACTCGACTTGGCCAATGAAGTGTAGGCAGATATAATATAGGTAATTTTCAAGAAGAGGTTTTAGAAGGCAATTTGCAAGTAGCTCTAACTCTTTTACTCTCTGGAATTCTGACTAGCAATGCTCCTGATAGTGCTTTCTCAGTGTGATAGTGGTTTAACTATTTCTAGATATGTCTGGGAGGTGTTTCCAGAAGACATTGTCATTGGAATTGGGTGGATGAGTAAAGATCACCTTCAGAACTGTGAAAAATAAATTTCTGTTGTTTTGGAGTCATACAGTTGATGATTCGTTGATATAGAAACCCAAATAGAATGAGACACATGTATTCTGAAGCACCTCGTTAGTACCCACAACTAGGGTAGGGAGTCACAGAGCTCTCAAAGAGAGGAGGGGGACAGCCTGAACCATGGATGCCTGCACAACTTCTATAGCCCTTCTTTATGATCATCATATATTGGCTTCCATTTAGGGTTTTGCTTGAGGAAAGGCTCCTATGAATAAAAACAATCTTGAAAGTTATTAGAATAATATAGTTATAGAGATCTTTAGCAGCAAGAATTGAAAACCAAAGCTTTTTGATAAATTTTAAAATAAAATGAATTAGTAAGTCATTCATGGTTCCTGGTATTCTGGCCAATTAAAGTGTTAATGTAGCATCTTGGTATAACATTTAAAAAAATCAATGCTCTAGCGATCAAGAGCATATGAATCCTTACAACATTTCCCCTCCCTCCTCAAAAACCAAATGATAGATTTGGATATGTGTAGGTTAATCACTTGAGAGCTTTGCTAAGCTAGAATTTAATAAGATATTCCTTAAAACTCCTAGAATCTCCTCCTTGGCTCATGGATTAGTGGCTCTGAAGGGTACACTATTAGTATATTCTGACTTAAAACAAAAATAGAGATTTTGAGAAGAGGCTATTGCATGGATTCCATTTTTGTGGTCCCAGGTCCAGATTTGACAAATGTAATGCTACTGAGTGACATTAGCTCAGTATGGGATTTGGATTGTGAGAAATCTGGTGTATGTGTATAAACTAGCTGGCCCATGTAGTCTCACAAGAAACTATTTCCCCTATTTTTTTTTCTCATTGAGTTTATTGGTACTTTTAAAGTATGCAGGACAGTTACATTTATCATTGGGATCTTGTGCCTTTACCTGATATATCTTGGTTCTCATTTTTCCCCATTCCCCTTACCCTTCCTTAACCCCCTCCACCGTTCCCTATTTACAAAGACTTTGTTTCCATTTTTTCATTTTCTTGTATTTTTTCTTTTCCCTTATTTCCTTTCCCCTCCCCTTCCCTATTTATCTTTAGTCCCCATTGGAGCTTCAGTGATTCCTGTTCTTGGAGCATTGTGGGCAAAATAAAAAAGAAACTTGAAACTTTCAGTTTGTTGTCTGAAGTAGAAGAGGAAAGTCGGCTGCTTAAAGAAGTGAATCCAAGTTTGAGACTTCAGAAGTTTGGCAAATTTTCAGTATAGTTCTTTCAACATTTTGTCAAGGGCAAACCCTACAAAATTGTGTGCAGATGTGTGTGCGTACATGCATGTGTGTATATATGTGTGTGTCTGTTGGTGACTGGAGCTAGAGAAGGAATGGAAATTTTTCTTCTTTTTTTCATCTACCTGGAATGTCCCTGATTTTCAAGTGAGACTCTTGTTCCTAGAAGTCAACCTGACGTGTAACACAGCTCAATGAAGACTATGGTTGGCCCAGGATCATGATCTCCATGTGCAGCCTTATCTCAGCATGGGGAAGGGGACAACTTGGGCTCATACTGGTTCAAAGGTATTATAGCACAAGCACTCCATTTCAGGCAGTAAGAAATCAGTGACAGAAATTTTACATCTTCAGATGCCATTTTTCTCACTCATTTCTTTGTCTAAATTCAAAATGAAAATGCCAGACCAGGTGCGGTGGTACATGCCTGAAGACTCAGTATTCTGGGAGGCTGAGGTAGGAGGAACAAAAGTTCCAGCCCCATCTGGGCAACTTAGCAAGTTAGTTAGACCCTATCTCAGAAGAAAACAAAACTTTAAAAAGTCTGGGGATGTAGTTCAGTGTGATGGTTCTATATTTAATCCCAGGACTAAAAAAAAAAAGAAAGAAAATGAAAGAAAGAAAAGAGTATCTACTCAGTATTAATTCTATTGGTGTTATTTCTAGTGGTTGATAACATCAGAACAATGACTCCTCAGAGTGTAGGTCTAATAAAACAAGGTGATATGTCATAAAGTTGTTAAGTTAAATATACTGTTTTTGGCTGCTGCTTCTAGGTGAGTTCTGTTCATTCTTCCACTTTAGGATTAAAAGAAGTGGGATTTGGAGAGTCTTCAATCTGGTACTTGCTGGAGAATGGCATGCAGTAAATAGTCTTTGAGACATAGGTATTGCTACCAGGAGGACATTTCCAAATGGCTTGAGACTAGTGACTTAAAGGGGGATGACACTAACCCAGGCATCATGGTGGTGGGTTATGGCTTGGAAGATTCTTGGCTTACCTTTTAGTTTACTGAAGACCAAGTTTCTTAGTTACTTCCTTGTCACTGAGACAAAATACCTGGCAGCCACAACTCTAAGGAGAAAAGGTTTATTTTGGCCTTTAGTCTGTACAAGTTTCACTTTAGAGTTGGCTGGCTCCAGGGCAGAACGGCGTGATAGAGAGGCATGGTGGAGGAGAAGAGCTCATGATATGGCAGATGGAAGCAGAGGGTGATTAAAGAAAGAGGGAGGGAAATAAACCCTTCCAGGCCATTCTCCCAGAAACCCACATTGTCCCAACAGGCTTTACCTTCCAACATCTCATTTACCTATAACGTCATCAGTAGCTTAAACTACTGATGAGTGTCATGCCCCTGTAATCCAATCACCTCCCAAGACCCCACCTATGAGCACAGGAGAGTTCGGGGGAACATCTAGATATAAACTATAACATTCCATCCCTTCTCCCTGAAAGATTCACATCCATACTCTAATGCAAAATTCATTTAGTCCATTTCTAAGAGTTGCCACAATCCTAACAGTTTCAGCATTGCTGAAAAGTCCAAGTCCAAAGTCTCCTCTGAGACTTTAAGGAAAACTCTTAGCTGTGAACCTCTATTAGAATCAAAAAAGAAAATTAAACACTGACAACTTACAAAGACATGGGCTAAACATTCCCATTTCAAAGGGGAGACATAGGGGTTAGAAAGGAGTGAGACCAAAGCAAGACCTAAATTCAGCAGAGCAAACATTAAATTCTGTAGTCCCATGTGCAGGACCTGGGCAATCTGTGGCAAGATGTGAATTTCAAGGGGCTTGGGCGACTAGACCCCTTAGCATTGCAGATGGTAGTTGTATCTCTCATGGCTTCTCTTTGGGGCTGACTTTGCTCATTCCTTGTGACTTCAGATGGTCCACATTCGTGGCTTTCCCCACATCTTGTGATCTCCACTGCACCTTTGGCATTACTCTCACAGCTTCACACCCTGTCCTCTCAGGAGCATGCTTCCTGGCCTCCCAGACCTTCTTCTGAAATCTCGGTGGAAGCCTCCCTGACCCTACAATTCCTGCATTCTGTTCATGGGTAAAACCAGAACCACATGGATGATGCTGAGGTCTGCTGCTAGCTGTAGCTCTAGCTGAGATCTTTTGCATCTGCCAGTGGTTGCAGAGACATCTGAGTACCTGGATGGCTGAACATGGTTAACTGAAATCTGGGAACTCAATTCCCATTCCTTATGCTACCACCAGTTTGGAGCATGGTGCCCTGGGCCTCTTTTCTCAAAGCAAAGTCTTTCACTTTGGCAATTTTGAGCCTGAAAAGGGTGGGCCTTGCTGGTTTCTGACATTTTCCCTATTATCCTAAAGTATTTGGTTTCTTTTTAATGTTAATCTTTTCAGTAACATGTTCTCTTTTACTCCATCTTTGCAGGACCCAAATTGGCCAGAGCTTCCTTTTGGGCCAAATTCAAAACTTTTTAAATCATTCAGCTGTGCCGTTTGCTCAGATTTTCTACATAGATGTGGCTTTAAACTTCCAACAAACATGCCACAGACTCAATATTAGACTGTCTTGAAATTTTCTCTGTAAAATTAATTAGTCTATTGCTCTTAATCTCGGGCACCTGCAAAGTTTCCAAACATGAACAAAATGCTGGCAAATTTTCTGCCACAGCATAATACACATGACCTGGAGTCCAGCAGCCTGGAATGAAATCCTTTTTTCCAATGGACACCTCTTGAGCCTGGCTGCATTGCTGTCAACATTCTGGTCTTTTTAGCTCTGACCAGACTGGCCCATCAAGCTGGGCTCTCAGAATTTTAGGGCTGCTTCTCCAACTGACATCTCCAAACCTTCCAACCTCTTCCTATAAGCCAGTTTCAAATACTTCTGAATCACATGGTCAGGTCAGGTCATAGCAATGCTCCTACTTTTCTGGTACCAAAATCTTAATTACATTTTTGTCACTGAGATGCAATACCTAACACCCACAAGTCTAAGGTGAAAAGGTTTATTTTGAGTCAGTTTGTGGAAGTTTCAGTCCATGGTGGGCTGGCTCCAAGGCAGGGCAGCATGGCAGAGTAAAAACAGCTCATGGTGTGACAACAAGGAGAGACAGGGAGGAAGGTAGACTCTTCCAGGACATGGCTGGACCCAGTGACCCACCTCCTCTACCAGGATTCACGTTCCAAACAGCACATTTAGCTATAGACTCATCACTAGAAAATCCACTGCTGAGTATCACACCCCCATGATCCAATCACCTCATCAAAGGCCTGCCTATAAGTGCATAAGGCTTTGAGGGGATATCTAGATATAAACAGTAATCCAAAACAATGTGAAATTTAATTTTTAGAGTACATGAAGTTATATACTTGTTTTTGTTCTTTTAGGTTACATGAACTTTTTTTTTTAAAGTACTGGAGATTGAACCCAGGGTCTTTGCACTAATCTGCATCTCCAGCTTTTTGTTGGGAGGTGGAATGTATGAACACCTTTTACTCATTCACAGTGTTTTTTCTCTTTTCAGCAGATTTGTAATAAAAATCCATGGCATTTAATGAGTCATAGTACATTGGATGATCACAGAATGGAAACAGGGCAAGTCCGTGAAGTAGTCTTTCTTGTGAGACAGAATATTCATCTACCAAGAGAGATCTCAACATGATTAGGTCCCCTATTTATAATGCCTACTGTTCCAGTCTCAGACACTAGCTGACTTGGGGGAAACATTTTTTAAAAAAATACAAATAAAAGTAAACTTATTCAACTGCCACTCCCGCTTCCCTTTCTCCAATTTCTCCAGGTGGGATAAGGATGTGAGGCTGGATCCTATGTACAGGGCTTGAAGTTCTTCTGCCTGGAAGCCAGTCAGACTCATGGGGTCCCTGAAGTAGCCCAGAACTTTTCTTTAAGCAACCACTCAGTATAGTAGGCATGGAGAGTGATGGAAGAGCCACAAGAACTGCAGGTAGGAGGCCTGACATCAGTAGCCCCACTCAGACATTGAAGACAGCGGGTCCCTAACTTGTCTGTAAAGATGCTATCAGAGCATACACTTTTACCCAAATCCACCACCCACATTTGATCTTTCAATATAAAAGGTCAAACCACTTGTTTTTTAATAAAAATCCTTCACATCCACCTATGTTCAAAGATAATACTTTATCATATTTATGATTATTAATATTTATGATATATTTGGTATTAATAGCTTCCTTTGAAAAAAGTGAGTACTACAAAACATTTAAATCCTAAGTGTAGAAAGACCTACTTTTCTATTAATGTAGCTCTTCTAAGGCAAAAGATACATACACACACGATGAATGCAAATTGTATCGTGTGTTTAGCTTAAAGCTAAAATCCACTAAACAAAACCAAAAAGTTTTAAGCAAAAACTGCTTTCCATTGCAAGCTCTCTCAGCTCATTTAGACTAATACAGAATAAGCCAGGTCAAGTAAGATATTTACCATTTTTCCTATCTGAGGGTATACATCTGACTCTCTAATGAATGATGGTGGGAATCAAGCTATACTGCCAAGTCACAATCTCCCTTTCTAAACTGAAGGTAAAATTAATAATCAGTGTTATAGTATATGTAGCATATACCTCGGCCAAATGAGGCAAAAATCAATTACTATTTTTCCTGTTTTGGAACTACATGCTAAACTGGACAGTAAGGAGGATGGCATGTTTGAGTCATAGGGAAATTGTCTTTCATGAGACAATTGGGTAGGTTCCAAGTGAGGCAACTCATCCTTTTCTTCCCCCACCCCCATCAAGTTTATTGGTACATTTAAAGCAAACAATACAGTTACATTTATCACTGGGATCTTGTACCTTTATATGACATGCCTTGGTTCTTATATTTTGCCCATGCCCCTGATCTCCCTTCACCCTTTTTGCCCTTCCCTATTTACAAAGACTTTGTTTCCAGTTTTTCCATTTTTCACGTTTTTTATTTTCCCTTATTTCCTTTCTCCTCCCTTCCCACTTCTCCTTTAGCCATTTTTGTCCTATTTCACACTATCAGTTATACCATTTGAATCTTATTTACACTTTTAGTTTTTCACACCAGAGAAACCATTCAGCATTTACTCAAGTGTGTCCTATTTATTTCACTTAAGGGTACAGCCTCAATGTGCATTAATTTAGCTATAAATGTCTGTAGTTTCTCATTCTTCATGGCTGAGTAGTATTCCATTTTACAGAAAAACCACATCTTCTTTATGTAGTCTCCAGTTGATGGGCATTTGGGTTGTTTCCAAGTTTTAGCTATTGCAAACTGTGTCACTGTAAACATGGGTGCACATACATCACTGTGGTATTATTCTTTTAAATTCTTTGGAAAGATACCCAGCAGAAGAATAGCTGGGTCAAATGGAACCTCTAATCCTAGTTCTTCGAGGTACCTTCTTATTGATTTCCACAGTGGTTAACACAAATCTGCACTCCCACCACCAATGGAGAAGGGTTCCTTTCTCCCCACAACCCCTCCAGCACTTGTTATTGGTTGATTTCTGGATAGCAGCCATTCTTTCTGGGGTAAGGTGGAATCTCAGTGTTGTTTTCATTTGGATCTCTCGAATGACCAGTGATACTGAACATTTTTTCATATATTTATTTGCTGCCTTTACTTGTTTGTCTGACAAATGTCTGTTCATTTCAGATGCCCATTTTTGAATTGGGTGTTTGTATTTGGGGGTCTGATTGTTTTTTGAGTTCTTTATATATTCTGGATAGTAGTCCTTTGTCTGAGAAACAGCTGGTAAAATTTTTTTCCCACATTGTATATTGTCCCTTAGCTCTTTTGCTGATTTCTCTTGCAATGCAAAGCTTTTTAAAAAGATGAGATCCCAGTTGCCGATTCTTTGTGTAGGTTCTTGTGCTACTGAGGATTTGTTAATAAAGTCTTTACCTATACCAGTGTTTTCCAGAGTGCTACCTTATTTTCCAGTAAGATTAGTGTTTCTGTTTTGATATTTTAGATCTTTAATCCACTTGGATTTTAGTTTAGTGTATGGTGAAAGATTGGGATCTAGTTTTAATCTCTGGCAAGTTGAAAGCCAGTTTTTCCAACACCATTTATTAAAGAAGTTATCTTTCCTCCAGTGAGGATGGTTGGCTCCTTTGTCAAAAATGAGGTGGCTGAGTATGTCTAGTGTTGTTTCTGCATCTTCTGATCTATTCCATTGATCCTCAGGTCTGTTTCTTTGCCAGTGCCATGCTGTTTTTATCACAGTGACTTTGTAGTATAGTTTCAAATTGGGAATTGCGATATCCCCTGTCTCTGTTGCCTGGAATGGCTTTTGCTCTTCTAGGTCTCTTTTGCTTCCAAATGAATTTTTGGATTGTTTTCTCTACTTCTGTGAAATATACTATTGGGATTTCAATAGGGATTGCATTGAATCTGTATAGCAGTTTTGGAAGCATGGCTATTTTCACTATGTTAATTCTTTCTACCAAGGAGCAAGGGATGTCTTTCCATTATTTTACATTCTCTTTGATCTCTTTTTTCAGAGTGTTATAGTTTTCTGGGTAGAGGTCTTTTGTTTCCTTTGTTAGATTGATTCCTAGATATTTCATTTTTTTTGGATGTTATTGTGAAAGGAATTGTTTCCCTAATTTCTCTCTCAGTGAGTCTGTTATTTGTGTACGAGAAGGCTATTGATTTTTTAGTGTTGACCTTGTATGTAGCTACTCTACTGAATCTGTCCAGTCTAGAAGTCTTTTGGCAGAGTTTTTTGAGTCTTCTATGTAGAGTATCATATCATCAGCAAATAGTGTCAGTTTAACTTCTTCCTTTCCTATCTTTATTCCTTTTATTTCTTTCTCTTGTCTAATTGTTGTGGCTCATGTTTCTAGAACTATATCGAACAGGAGTGGTGATAGTGGAAATCCTTGTCTTGTTCCTAAGTTTAGCATGAAGGTGTTCAGTTTTTGACTATTTAGTATGATATTGGCTGTTGTTTTTTCATATATATCCTTTATCATGTTGAGATAAAGACAATCTATTCCGATTTTCTGTAGGGGTTTTATCATGAATGAGTGTTGAATTTTGTCAAATGCATTTTCTGCATCTTTCTAGATGATCATATGTTTTTTGTCCGTGACTCTGCTAATATAGTGTATTACATTTATTGATTTACATATGTCATGGTCCTGGGATCGTTTTTTTTAAATCTGTTTCTGTTCTAGAGTCTCTAATCATTGTCTTTCATTCTTCTTACCATCTCTGTGGTTATCTGGGAAATTATTTCTGTTTTGAATTTTTGTAGAGCCTCTTTTATCTGTTTTGTTACTTCCTGTTCTATTGGCTCAGGGTGTCCAGATGGTCGACTGTTAGACTTTTCCACTTTATTTCCCCCAGAGTTTACCTTTGGTGAGTTGGAAGTCTGTGTTTGTGCCTTGTTTAAATGCCTTCTCATTTCTATTTTTGTTGTTGGCACTGTCCTGATTTAATTCCTGTGTTAATACTTCAGTCTTCCAGATGCAACTGGTCTTTAGGTTTTGAGTATCTAATGAGTTTGAGGCAATCTCATTTGTATTATACCAGGAAGGACAACTGATTAGGTCAATCACAACAGCTTAGCCCAAGTGATACAATCAGCAACACAATAGCATCAAGCACAGCTTAGAAAATGACAATCTGAGGTAGTCATTAATCTTATCACCTTGAACTCTATGAATTGAATCATAGTTGAGGACAGCCCAAAATATGTTTATAGTGAATAAACTCTTCAATATAGCAACTCTGCCCTTCAGGTTGGGGACTTAGGAGGAGTTGGGGAAGGAGGAATAGATAGCTAGGACAGAGAAAGGTTAGAAGTGATATCAGAGGACATAGGAAGATCACACAAACTCAGGAAGTTGTTGAAGAGAAGAGAAGAAGACAGAACAAAATATACACAAGAACAGAACAAACTGGTAGCAATAGGGAGACTAGAGACTGTAATCACTGTCTTTGAAAACTAATGGCAATTGAGAGGAAAAAGAGAAGAAAAGAAAAAGAAAATAAATTTGAATTAGGATAAGAACATGAACAAAAATGGAGAGAAATGAAGATCAAGGTGGGAGAGAGAAAGAAAAGAAGGTAAAAATTATTAAAAAAGGAAAAAATTTGAGAAAAGAGAAAGATAGATAAAAAATTTTAAATGTTTAAAGATAAGAGAAAAATATTACTTAAAAAATAAGAAGTACTAACAGAAATAGGGGGCCTCCTTCAGGCTATGCCTCTGTTGACACAATAGACAGTATGGGCAGGAGTGTGTAGATCTAATTTAATTAGCCTCAGCAAGCCAGCATCTGTCCCCTGAGGTTCAGGGTGATTTCCAGCTAACAGGCCCAAGTTGAGATCTCTGACCACCTGCTGGGTTGAACTTTGCAAGTTTCTACTGCAGGTTTCAGCTGTCTTTCCTCTGAAGTTAGACCAGGTTCCGATGTGATGTGCTGGTCCCTCCGACTTACCAATTATGGTGTTGTGATGTGCCTTTATCACAGAGATTTTCTTCACTTTTCCAGTTGGCTTCAATTTTCATCTAGGAGCCTCTGAGAGGCCCTCTTTCTCTTGTTTGCACTGAGCTGAAGGAGTGGACCTAACAGAGGGTCTTGCACTGCTTCTATGCTCCTCTATTGCTCCGTGCTGAAGAGCCTGCCCAGTAGAAGGTCGCAAACTGCTGTTGGTCTCTGCAGGCTTTCTTTTTTGCATATTATCATGACATTTGTTTTTTCTGTTGATGGAATTGTCCATTCCAACAAGCCAAAGAAAACTATTGTAAAACTATTGTAGATCTCAACTTTTCTTCACCAAATTTCTCCATAGCTTTCTCCTCAGAAAATCTGTAAACACCATATTTCAAAGCAGTGAACACAGTGGTTGGAACATTTTCATAGTCACACTCTATAGTGGAGCCACCATAGAGCCTCTAGGCCAGCAGTCTCCCTGCCTGGATGGCCTTTGGGGTGAGCTCCAGCTTGGCCTCCAAGATATCACCTATTGCATAGATGTAAGGCACATTGGTCTGCTCCTCATTCATAACAGATATTTTTCCAGTTTTTTATTATGGACTTTCACCCACGCTTTTTAAGCCAGTATTTCTTGTATAAGCACCTCTTCCTATTGCCAGCAACACCATATTATACTCTCCTTTGATGGTTTCCTTGTTATTGGTAGGCTGAGCTATTATGTTTTGTGGACTTGGTGTCCCTGCTTCCATTTGTTGAACTCCAGTTGGTACAAACTGTTTTATAAACTTGATACCATGTTCTTCCATGTGTCCACCAATTTTGTTGGCCATGTCTTGGTCAAATTTTAAGGAGGATAACAGTGATGCCTAAACCAACACCAGGCACAAATCTAGTGCATTCCATAGCGACATAGACTGCTCTAACCAGCAGGGTCTTACTCAGGCAGCAACGTAAGGAGAAAAGATCATCACTGGTAATGCAGTACTCTTTGTCACCAGGGATGCCTGAGTTATGTGGTTTTTCACCAATGGCAATTAGAAATTACTCTGTTGAATATTTTTTTCTTTCCCCTTATTATTTGATGCCTTAATCCTATGAGGACTACCAAATTGCTTGTAAGCATTCTTATAGACTACTTTTTTTCTCCTGAAGAGCCACTCAATAACCCTAGTTCTGTAAGCTGATATGGTTCTGTACAGCTTCTGTCATCTTTTACCAGTCATGTTTAACTATATCCTCGACTTTCTATCCATAGTTATGAGAGTCTTGCAGGGATTGTCCTAATGGAGCCACCTGGTATATCAGTTTCTTGGGTATGCAACCCACATTCACACATATTCCTCCATGACCCCATCTAGTTCCAAGAGGATTTCCAGTGACAGAATCCAAGACCATCTCCTTGCTGTATTTGGCTGCCTCCTTGGCAACTACCAGGCTTCCTGATCCTCTCACAATGATGACACGGTCAAAGTCATAGGATTCCTGAAGATCCTCAGAGCCATTCATTTTTGCTGACTGTGGAAGTCTGCCCTCATGATAAGCCCACTAGATCAAGTTCAAGTAATAAATAAGGGACACACATAGTTTTAAATAAGTTCCTTACCCAAGTACAGCACTTGAACGGGACTTGCTGAGGATGACTGTGGTGACTATCTCTGTGAGCCCACTGCAGAGCTCCCAGGTTGGCCAAGACTGAGCTGGTGCACCCTCCTGGGTATCTGGCAGAGTTTGAATAGGGCAATGATCCCTGGATATTAAAACGACTGTCTACCACCCATGACTATGACCATCCAGGCAGTGTAATATTTTCCTTTGTGGGGCTTACAGGCAGAGTCTTACCCAACTGGTATTTATCTCTTGGGAGAAACACAATGTAATGAAGTGGCTTGTGTACAGCATTAACCTGTGCTACTCTGGGCCTTGACCTGATCAGCCTGGCAGCCACCTTGGCTTCCTTTTCCAGAATTTTTTAAAGTTTTTTTTTTTGTACCATGGATCATACTTGGGACCTTGCACTTGCGAGGCAGGCAGCAGAACCACTGAGCTAAATCACTGGCCCTAAAAGTTTTTATTTTGAGACAGGGTCTCACTAAGTCACTAAATTGCTCAGGCTGGGCTGGAATTTGAGATCCTTCCACTGAAGCCTCCCAGAGTGCGGGAATTATAGGTGTGCACCACCACGTCAAGCTATAACCATTTAAAAATTATAAACAAAAATTGTATATACTTAAGGTGTATACAATGCTGTATCTTGATGTATATATACATAGTGAAATGATTACTGTAGATTATTGAGGTCAAGCAAATGTGTCATATATATTGCCTTGTTTAATTATTTTATTTTATTTTTTTGATGGGAAGACTTAAAATGTACTTTCTTAGCAAACTGCCAGTACAGACATTCCTCTTTTTTTTCATTGAGTTTATTGGTACTTTTTAGGTATACAGTACAGTTACTTTCATCATTGGGATCTTGGACCTTTACATGACAGATCTTGGTTCTCATTTTTTCCCCTCACCCCTGCCTTCCCTTCACCTCCCCACCCTCCTCTATTTACAAAGACTTTGTTTCCATTTTTTTCCATTTCTCGTATTTTTTCTTTCCCCTTATTTCCTCTCCCCTACTCTTCCCACTTCCCCTACACCTTTAGCCCTTTTCTTCCAGTTGAGACATTCCTCATTCAACAACCAAGTTCCGTTCATGTGACTAGGTTGTTAAATGAGTTGGTCTCTAGATGAGAAATTATATGTAATATGTACAATATTCAGAACAAAGAAATAGTCAAAGGAAACTCCAATTCGATGAGTTTGTCTTTATTTGTATCTCTTACATATAGTACTGTAATATATAGCAGAATATAAAACCACAGTACTGTACTATACAGTATAATCAGCAAATATACAGTACTATATAAACAAGGTATACTGTATTTAAAAAGATGTTGAGGCTCTATAAACAAGAAGTATAGAACTGTACAAAAAAAAGATGTGTTGTAAGTCTGAACAGCACATCCCAGTTGTATGTCCAAACAGTCGTTAAACAGATAGGTTGTTAAACAAGGAATTTCTGTATACAATACAGTATTAACAGTGGTATTCCTGATGTGCCTTATATTTTTTTTATATAACTGCAACTTTGTACCCTGTCACTAACATGTCTCCATTTTCTCCTGGCAATCTGCAAGGACAATTTTATTTCTTTTTTAAAAATTGAGATACAATTCACATATCATAAAATCAATCCATCCAAATTAGAAGTGTTCAGTATGGTCATGCCCAGTCAGGACTCATGCATGAATTGACCTTGCTTTCCTGAATATCATAGCCAGTGGTTAGTGCCATGGTGGACCAGGGCCTGTGGGAGCCTTATATCCCTAAGGGAACATTTACAGGCATCACAGGATGCAGGCTCATTCCCAGTTAGGCCAAGATTGGTGCTTTTATTTATTTATTGAAGCCACAAAATCAACACTTCCTGGACAGCAGGGTAGAAGAGTTAAATCACAGCTGGAATTGTGCAGAAGATGTCACGTTTATCAGGGTAACCTCCTCGTTAAGTTTATTTCAGATGCTGCTGTTTGTATCCCAGGAGAGCAAAACCAATTCTTGCCTTCCCCAGAGCCTAATTGTAATCTTTGAAAGGCAGTGGGCCCTGGCAGTTGTCAGCCAATGCCTCCTATCCCCTGTTGTTACTGGAAATGGATGGTCAAGATGGAAGCCATGAATTCTATTTTTTTGCTCCAATTTTTTGCATTTCTTCCTAGCATCTCCACCAGGGGCAAAGCCAACCCTGAGGATATATTTGCAGTCATTGCCCACCTACATCCTACAGCAGCCTCCCCTGTGAGCTCTTCTTTCCACCAGCACCTTGCCTGGGGATTTGCTGTCCTGGCCAGGGTGCTTTGGGACTCTGGTTGGATATTGTATAGGTCCTCACAGTGAGGATTGTCAGCAGCATCAGGCATACTCTGCAGCTTGTTAGACATCACCAAAATCAGGAACACTGAGAAAGGCCCAGGCAGTTGAAGATGAAAGTGCTATATGTAACGAGATGGCTCTGAAAACTGGTGCCAAACCAACAAAAGAAATAAAACCTCCCAGGCATGGCCTCAAATGCTCACAAGTTGTATCATTTTCGTGTAGCCCAGAAATGAATGAGACCCTTTTCTACCTGTGTTTTTTTGTTTTGTCATTTTATAATCTTTCTTCAAAATCTTTTTATTGTTAATCTCATTACAAATGGATTAAATTAAGAAAAAATAATAGTAGTAGAGAGAGTGAAAAGAAGGGAAACTTTTTAAACCTTCCTTTTTGTTATGCCTGTTGATCCAGAGTTAAACTAATTCAAAGACAAGTGACATTAAATATATCCCATTTCAGGGTAGCATTTTTAAATGCTGGGACTTAAAGAGTTTATGATCCCTAGCCATGGTACAATTTAAATATTTTGTCCAGATAACCACTGTAAAATAAAAACCAAATCAAGGTTGAGGTAAAGAGAGACTTTATTCAAAGGATTGGTGTAGTGGGGAAGGGAACTTTGTAATAGGGAGAACCTCCAGACCATTGGGCATTCCTAAGGTCAAGCAGAAAAGGATTTTCTTTCTTAAGGAGAGACTGAGTAGGAAATGTCTGTTCTTGGGACCAGCCAGTTCGCCTGAGGAGGTCATTCAAAGGGGTTGGGCATTTTGACACTGTTAGCAGGTAGTTTGTCCCACTTAGTCAGTGGCTACAAGCACTTCAGCTAATCATGAATGTCAATGAGTGAAAAGTGGAGAATCTCTCTGTAGCCTTGTGTAGGTAAACAAAGGACTTATTCACAAGTCTTCTCAAAGTCATGTGGTTTAAAAGGGTGACTTTTGCCTGTAAGTCCTTTCCCTGAATGCAAAAGGGTGGGAGGATTTTAAACCTTTTGCTGTTTTCTAACCAGCATGTATCATTGTCAGTACATATTATTTTTTTTTTTATTGAGTTTATTGGTACATTTAGGGATACAGTACAGTTACATTCATTGTTGGGATCATGTACCTTTACATGGCAAGTCTTGATTCTCATTTTTTTCCCCTTACCTCTGCCCTCCCTTCACCCCCTCCTCCCCTCCCCATCTACAAACACTGTATTTTCATCTTTTCATTCTCTCACATTTTTTTCTTTTCCCTTTTTGTTCTTCCCCTACGTATCACACCTTCCCTACACCTTTAGCTCCTTTCCTCCCATTTCTAAATGTCAGTAATCTTATTAGAATCTTATGCATTGTTGCAGAATATTCACACCAGGGAAACTATTTGGTATTTACACATGTGGGACTTATTTATTTCACTTAGGAGTATATCTTCAATATGTATCCATTTTCCTATGAATGAATCTATTCTCTCGCTCTTTATGGCTGAGTAATATTCCATTTTATAGAAAAACCACATCTTCTTTATCCAGTTTCCAACGGATGGGCAAATAGGTTGTTTCCAAGATTTAGCTATTACAAACTGTGCCGCTATAAACATGGGTGCACATACTTCTCTGTGATATGATTCTTTTAGTTCTCTTGGAAAGATACCCAACAGAGGGATGGCTGGGTCAAATGGAACCTCCAGTCCAAGCTCTTTGAGGTATCTCCATATTGATTTCCATAGTGGTTGCACTAGTCTGCACTCCCACCAACAATGGAGGAGGGTTCCTTTCTCCCCACAACCCCGCCAACATTTGTTATTGTGTGATTTCTTGATAGCAGCCATTCTTTGTGGGGTGAGGTGGAATCTCAGTGTTGTTTTCATCTGCATCTCTCGAATGACCAGTGATGTGGAACATTTTTTCATATATTTTCTTGCTGCTTTCACTTCTTTGTATGAGAAATGTCTGTTCATTTCGGATGCCCATTTTTGGATCGGGTCTTTATATTTGGGGGGACTGATTGTTTTGAGTTCTTTATATATCCTTGATAATAGTCCTTTGTCTGAGGTACAGCTGGTAAAAATTTTTTCCCACATTGTAGATTGTCTCTTAGTTCTGCTAATGGTTTCTTTTGAAGTACAGAAGCTTTTTAGTAAGATGAGATCCCAGTTGTTGATTCTTTCTGCTAGTTCCCGTGCTACTGAGGATTTGTTCATAAAGTCTTTTCCTATACCAATGTCTTCCAGAGTTCTACCTAACTTACTTTCCAGCAAGTTTAATGTTTCTGTTTTAATATTTAGATCTTTAATCCATTTGGATTTTAATTTAGTGCATATTATTGAAACACGTTAAAATACAAACTTCTTTGTGTTTGTCTAATAAAGCAATTCTCTTTACAAAACATGTTTGTTGACTTATTCGGTTAACCTACGTGTCTTGTAATTAAAGAGCTTTTATTTTATTAAGTAAATGCTAAGCAAACATTTCAGAAAGTCATCACCAAACTTAGCATTTAACACATGCAAATACATAACACACATTTTAAAAATACTTTTAGAGTAGAATTGGGTGAACTATTTAAAGCTAGATGCAAAAGCTGCAACTGAAAAAGATACTTCATATTTTTCCATGTCAGTAAATCTGGTATATAAAGTATGTCAAACTGGTGAACAAAGAAATACTAGAAAGTAATGAATTATATACAGCAATGAAAGTACAATGTGTCTGAGAGGATATCCATGAGTTGTCACATTAGCACTTTCTAAAAGAAATAATAATAGATGAAGTACTTTCTTCATGTGGAAAGTTTAAATAAAAAAAACTACTAAGATCAGGGGGATTTGCAGAGATTAGGGAAAATACTTTAATTTTATAATCCCACATTTTGCAGAGCTGTTGGTCTACTGTGGCCATCAGCTCACTATAACTTGCATACAGTAAATCAAATCCCTCTAATATCATCTTGGGCTCAGGCCATACAGTTTTATAGTTTGGCAGTTATTCTTTATCATTGTTTCCTACATTATGAGGTCTTAAACAAACTGATGGTACAAAATGAAAATTCCCCACTGAGGATTTGTTCCTGACCTTTTTGGTATCTTGGGTGGCTTTTAAGCAGAATAGGGAAGTCTTAAACCCAGGAAAGACTCCAAGACCTCTCAAGAAATGGTAAGACTAGTTATCTTAGTTTGCTTGCGCTGTTTTAACCAAGTGAGTGGCTTATAAACAACAGACATTGACTGTTTGGAGTCCTGAATCCTGAAAGTGCAAGGTTAAGGCATGGCAGGTGTAGTTTAAGGACCCATTTCTTGATTCACAGATGCCAGCTTTTCCTGCTATCCCATACGGTGAAAGGGGCAAATCAGCTTGCTTAGGCCTGTTTTATAAGGATCCAATCATGAGGGTTAATCACTTTCAGGAGGGCTTAACCCTCATGACTGAACCACCTCCTAAAAAGGCCTCATTTCACAATACCTCTACCTTGAAGGTGAAGGTTTCTATACGTGAACTTGGGGAGGTCACAGACATTCAGCCCATAGTATAGGAAACTATTAGGAATTGTCGAGGCACTCTCTGGCAGTTGATGAATGTTATTTCGTTTAAGGCGAGAATCAATCTTTTCATTACACTATGGGAAACTTCTAAAATGCACTCTTGTGGGTGGAGATTTCTGAAGGGTGAGAAAGAGGCATAGGAAGGGCTGGTCTTTCCAACTTCTCTCAGCTCTGGCTCCCAGTGACTTCACTTTTTAGGCTTATCTTTGCCAAGTTGCAGCATCAATTCTGACACAGGCAGACATTCAGAACACCATCTAGAGAACAAGCTCTAGGATTTTCACTGCCTGCCATGTGCTTGATTTCTGTTGTATTCATCAAGACGATGTCCATCTCTCCACAAGATAGGTCTGGGTGCTCCCTTCTGTCTAGTCTCCTTTGTAGCGCTCCATTTTCTTAACTGGTGCTGAGTTGGAAGCTACCTTGACTCTCTAGCTCTTCTTTTCCAAATGCTGGTATTATGATAAATTCAATTAAAGATGTTTGTGAAATCTGGAGAATAGACACTTCTGTAGAGAGCACTAGCTACTCAAATGTAATATAAAGCCAGACCTAAAGACCCTGAATGTGGTAACAGAGGAGCTCACATTTGCTGTCAGGATAGGTTTACCCTTAGTGGGATTCCAGGTGTTATAATCCCATGATAAATGTATGCACTTGTAAAATTAGACTCTAGTGCCACCTAACCTTTTATTCCTTGTGGGCAGTTCTTCTCATCAATAGGTTTTTCTTAGCTTAGAAAACTCTTTCTGTACTATTTAAAATAGCATTTTTGTTCTTTCTCTTCCTTATCCTTGGCCTTTCAGAAAATAAACTTAGAAAGATTTAAGAGCATTAGAATATTTTTCCATGTTAAAGTTAGAACTGAAATAGAGTTTCACAGAGGGAGGCAGGCTGGCTACTAACATATGTTGCAGGATGTAGTTCACAGGTTTTTAGTGTCAGAAATTAGAATTGTGTGATGCTCTGAGTTAACCAGCCTTGAACATGCAGAGACTAACTCTATTCACATGAGGCTGGTTTATAATCCCAGTAACATGTACTTGTTTACATTGACAAATGTGATTTTCAAGAAGATTAGAATACTTGTTTTAGCTGTGTAGCACGTTTTCTCCCTTCCAGAAAAGGCGTGGGTTTTGGTGAGCCATGGGAAATAGGACAGGACAGAGTAGATGAGCTCACTGGTTGTTGTCATCTCCCTGTCAATCCCTTGCATAGTCACAACTTCCTGGGTAGAACTTGTTAAAAGGTAACCTTTAACAAAAGATAAGGTCATGACTCTTATACAAATATAAAATGAGTGTGCAAACTATTTTATGTAACTCATTAATCAAGGGAAGGACGCAGCAAGGTGCTACAGCCAGTTCAACGTAGTTAATGTGCCTCTGATTTATATGAGGAAAAGAATGTTGAAATAAACTTACAAGAGGATATAAACTGGCTTTTTCCCTCAGGTTTGTGGTTGGAGTCAACAGAACTGCTGCCAGACAGATTTTATTTGCATGTCTATAATCAAAATTTATTTATACTGTTATCAGTTACCACAACTTAGAGAGTTGTAAAATAGCATGAAGAGAAAAAGGATAGCATCACCAAAGGTTGTGTTCTATTCAGTGTATAGTTTTCGCACTCAAGATACCAAGTAGTCTTTTTTGCTTATTCTAACTTTTCTTACAAACTTTCCTGATGTCTTCTTTTGATTGACAGTCATTATCTTGGAGGTCCTTTGTAGAACAGATTGCTCTCAGCCTTCAAAGTTCCCTGAACAACATACTCTAAGGAAATAGTTTTCATTTTTTAAAACAACCTTATGATTAATTAGGATTTATTGAGCTCTTAATATGTTGCTTCCAAAATTTGGTTGACCAGAATCGCCTAGATTTTTAGAAATACAGACTCCCAGGCCCATCTGTGTATTTTTTTTGACCCAGGTACTTGAGTATTGAAGTCTTGAGGCATGTGTTTAACAAATGCATGTTAGGAGTATGTAC
Source organism: Fukomys damarensis (assembly GCF_012274545.1). Classification (NCBI taxonomy): domain Eukaryota; kingdom Metazoa; phylum Chordata; class Mammalia; order Rodentia; family Bathyergidae; genus Fukomys; species Fukomys damarensis. The sequence goes on from NW_022900951.1 coordinate 8,458,532, forward strand.
TTATACTCCAAGTGATAGACAGAAGGGCGTAAAGGGAGGAAATGTCACAGTTGATGGAGAACAAGGATGAATTACATAGAAATATTTGAGATAAAAGTGGTAGGACCTACTGACAAATTGAATATTGTAGGCCATGGTGGAGGAGGAAGAGTTTTCATGAGTTAAAGGTGACTTCCACTTACTGAAGACCTTTAAAAACAATTACAACAAATTTGAAGATCTTGCTTGGGTTTAATCTGCAATTATCAAATTGGGTAAATAGACTTCAGTGTCCTGATGAGCTGAGCAGAGAAGGTTGGCCTTATGGGTGAAAAAGGGCTAAAGAAAGCAGAAGCAGAACAAAAAAGTAGATTGGTCATTTCAAAGTTACTTTCCTTATAAAGGTAAAAATAGAGAAGACTAACTTATGCTGATTTCATCTGGCCTTTTCAGGGATTTGGCCATTATCTATTTCTCTTCTGATTTTTTGGAAGATCAGATAAAAAACTTACTTTGACTTGGTCACAAGGAACTTCATCATGAGTGGCTCCTGTTTGATTTGGTCTGTAGGGTATTGTATTGGATCTTAGTTTAAACTAATGATCTCCTGTAAATTATATTGTAAAAATGACTTGTTGGATGGCGAAAAGGCCTGTTATCTTCTGAATAATATTAAGATCATTAGGACACTCCCATTGCATTAATATACTTTAGCAGAGCATTTTCCTCTACCATCAATCTGAAATTAATTCCATGTTCATCATCAGTTTAGAAAGATGTGTTCTGTGGCAGTACATGGACATTATAGAGGATCGTACTCTGTTTTTAACAAAAGCTACCGTGAAAAAAATGGGATATGTCTGATAATTTTGTCTGGACTCCATTAAGTTACATTGAATAGGCATTTAAAATTCATCACGAAAAAGATAGGAACCCTGCAAAACCCAAAAGTCACAATACTATTTATGTCCTAAAAAGAAATTGGAAAAGAAAAGCCTGAGCTATGCTTCATTGCAGGTTATATTTCTCAAAACTATTTGTATAAGTGAAGCAGACATGCCTTCTTCCCAACATAACTATTTTCTATAAAGAATATAAATGCCCTTAATTGACATGTGCTTTCTCAGAGGGGAAAAAAATCACCTGAGCGAACAGTAATCAATGATGCCAAAGACAGCTCTGTTAGAGATTCGAGTGTTTCAAATGATGGGCATCAGACGATGAATTCAAGAGCCCCTAATCCATCAGTGTTGAAAAGGAACAGCCTGCACAGCAAGCAGCAGGTGTTTTATCCTTTCCAGCAGCTGGAGTATACATCCCAGAATAGGCCCAGCATATTACAGCGCTGATTATTGGAGTGTTGGGGAATAATATGTCAATACTGAGCTGCTTTTTGGTGGAGTGTGTAGGATTTCCTCTGCTTCCCTCTCTATCTTCCCACCAGCTTGCCTTTCCAGCTCCTGTGTGTGTGTTGCCAGCAACCATTTGGATTTTAAAGGCTGGAAAATAAGTCAAGTTCTTTCTCACCTGGGGCTGATAACTGCCAACTGCTGTTTTCTTCTGGGTGTCATCACAGTCAGTCATTGGGAAGGCCATGCACTGCTGCCAAAGGACTGAGAAGCAGCCTGAGACTCAGAGGTACTGATTCATATCGGGGGCTGATATTTTCAAATGGCTGTCAGTTATCTCATTTCCTGGCACATTTTTCTAGAGATTTTTTTGGCTCTGTGTATGTTTCAGAATTTTGATTTCCACATAGATATTTGAAGATCTAACTTTCCTATAATACAAAGATGGGAGTGCCATCTCTTCTTATGGATTTATTTTGTTTTTATTCTCCATTCTAATCCTGCAATTCGCTTGTCATAGAACTGCCTTGTGCATACCACTCAACATGCACTCCTTGATCATAGCATTCCACACAGCATATTGGATTCAGCTGTAAGAATCTGCTGCCTCCTTGGAAGCCACCTTATTCTAATTTATTTTCATATCTCACTACTTAGCACAATGCTAATATATATTTGACTTGGATTTCTTCCTTATTCCCTTAAGGGATGAGTCTAAACTCCTTAGCCTGCTGATCAAAGCCTTATTTATCTTCTCACCTTATTTTCCTTTGATTACCTACTTAGAGCCAGTATGTGGGACAGTATGGACTTATGTGAAGGAATCATAAAGCAACTTTAGTTTTGTATCCTTTATCCTTTAAATCTTCTTTGGAGTTATTTTTCCTCTTGTCCTTTGAGTTTTCTAGCTCCTCTTGGACAGTACAAATTCTTATAGTAACTTCAGATCGCATAATGCAATCTCAATTCAATAACTGAAATGTTTGGTGCCATATTATAGAACTGAACTTGGATCTACTGTAGGCAGTATGTCTGGAGCCAGAGTAGGGTGTGTGACCAGCTTTTCTTCCCTTTTAACTTCTTGAGCTTCTTCCCTCTCAGATTGCTAACCATGACTGCTAATCCCTCCAGAGTGGAATAAGAGAAGAGAAAAGAAGCAAGATAACTTTTCTTTGGCTGGTACTGACAGAGTGGTCAGGGCTCCGTGTCCTCACTTGGCAGGAGTGTAATGTTGATCTTTTCTGTTGTGATCATATTCATCTTTTTCTTGGCTTTTCCCAGCCCCGAGGGATCTGGAAATGCCTCCAGCTCCTCTTTGCTAAGGTCTTTTTGCTCCTTCTAGTGGTCTTCTTGGATAGAATCAGTGGAATGCCATTGCAGCTCACACCCATAAATAGCTGACATCTGGTCTCTGGGAAACTTGGTGACAGACACTAAAAGTGATGCAGATCCACTTCCAATAAGACCCTATACTATGCAGAGCCTTCAAAGAAAGTAGTCAACTCAGCTGTCATCCTTCAGATTTTTTTAGTTTGAGCCAAACACCCAAACTATAGAGGACTCATCTTAATTCTCTCTGAGCACTTCTATTAATGATCTTCCCCCAAGATGTCCCTCCACACTTTATTCCTGAGCAGCCTGGTCCATCAGGAGAAAGAAACAACACCAGGAATTTGAACAGAGTTAATATAAAATATTTAACTTATAGAATAGTTAGCTAAACCAAAACATCGTTAGCTATTAAGACAAAAAGAGAATGCTAGGGAGTAGTGGAGGCAGCCATTGCTGAAAATTACTACTATTTCTGATTTGAAGGGACCAAAGGGAAGAGGTTGGAATAATTATAACTTAGAAATTAAGAGAAGGAACCTCGTGGAGCTGGTGTCTTTGTCCATTCATACTGCCACATTAAAACACCCTAGACAAGCAATGTATAAAACAGTAGAAATGTGCTTCTCAGAGTTCTAGAGGCTGGCAAGACCAAGATGGAGAGTCTGGCAGATTTACTGCCTGGTGAGGGCTAACTCGCTGCTTCACAGATGATATATGAAGTAGGGGCATGGCTGAGCCACAAGCACAAATCCGTGCTGCTGCAGAGATGCCACTCCCGGGAACCACAGCCGACAGCCTGCCCTCAAGAGGGCAAACCTGGAAGGAACGAGTCTCAGTGGCTTCCTTCTACAGACTCTCAGCTTCTCCATGCTACCTCTCATTGAAAGATCCTCTCAGAGATCAGCTAGTGAAAGAGAAACGAAAGACACAGAGTGTCAGCCGCCCAAGAGCCAGAGAGGAAAATATGGAAGGGTTGCTTTACAGCTGAATAACATTAACTTAACTGGCACAGCTGCACTTGGCATGAGGCTGAGCTCATCTCTTGAACAAGCCCTTCCTTTTAATTTTTTTTTCTTTTTTTGTTAGTACATGCTTGTAGTACATAATGTTTACATTCCTTGCAGGGAATTGGTACATGTACATAATGCATCTTAACTCCTTTTTTTTCATCCCCTTTCCCTTCCCTCCCTCCCCTCTCTATTAATATCTTGATTCTCTGTTTTATTTGTACATGTTTGCAGTACATGTTTACATGCCTTGTGAGGAGTTGGTATATGTATATAACACCTCTTAATTCCATTTTTCATCCCCTACCCCCTGTCTCCCTCCCTCCAGTCTCCATCTCTTTATCCTCTTCCCTTTTGAGTAAGGTCTATGTCCGTAATTCCTATTATCTACCTATTCCTTATTTATTTATTTAGAATTTGGATTTCTTATGTAAGAGAGACCATATGATTTTTAAGCTTGTGTATCTGATTTATTTAATTTAACATTATGTCTCAAGGTGCATCCAGTTTCCTATATGTTTTGAATTTATCTTTATGGCATAGTAGTACTACATCGTGCATAAATATCACATTTTCTTTATCCATTCATCTGTTGATTGACATATGGGTTGCTTCCAAGTTTAGCTATTATGAATTGTGTTTCTATAGACATGTGGTATGCATGTGTCACTGTAATATAGGTATCTTTAACTCTTTTAGGAAGACATCTAGAAGAGTAACAGTGGGGCCAAATGGAATTTCTAGTTTTAGTTTTTTGAGGAATCACCATACTGATTTCCATAGTGGTTGCATTAGTTTGCTTCCATCAGCAATGTAGAAGGGTTCATTTTTCCTCCAGCAGCTTCTCCAGCATTTATTATTTGATTTTTGATGATGAGCATTCTTTTTAGACTAAGGTGGAATCTCAGTGTTGTTTTAATTTGCATTTCTCTAATGGCCAGCGATATTGAACATTTCTTAATGTAGTTATTGGCCATTTGTACTTTGTCTTCTGTGAAGTGTCTATTCATTTCACTTGCCCATTTTTTATTGAGTCAACTTTATTTTGGGGTCTAGTTTTTTTTTGGTACCGGCGATTGAACTCAGGTCCTTGTGCTTGTGAGGCAGGCACCGGAACCACTGAGCTAAATTCCCAGCTCCATAATCTTTTTTTTTTTTTTGGTCTAGTTTTTTGAATTCTTTATTTATTCTAGATATTAGTCCTCTGCCTGAGGAATAGCTGGCAAATTTTTCCCCATTCTGCAGATTGCTTTTTTTTTTTACTCTGTTGGTTGCTTCTTTTGCTGTGCAGAAGCTTTTAAATTTGACATAATCCCATTTGTTGATTCTCGGTACTATTTCCTGTGCAAATGGGGTTCTGTTCAGAAAGTCTGTGCCCATGCCTATGACATCAAGAATTTAAACTGTATTTTGTTTTCCAGTAGGTTGTTTCTGTTTTAACATTTAATTATTTGATCTATTTTGATTTTAATTTCATACATGGTGAAAGATAAAGGGTCAAGATTCAATCTTCTGCATGTGTAGAGCCAGTTTTCCCAACACCATTTAGAGGCTATCTTTACTGTAGTGTATGTTTTTGGCCCCCTTTTCAAAGATCAAATAGTAGAATGTGCTTGGAGTTGTTTCTTCATCCTCTGTCCTGTTTCATTGATCCTCATATCTGTTTTTGTTCCAGTACCATGCTGTCTTTTTCATTGCAGTTTTGTAATATTGTGTAACTTCAAGTTCAAGATCGTGATGCCTCATGCTTTGCTCTTTTTACCCAAGATTGGTTTTGCTATTTTGTGTCTCTTCTGGTTCCATATGAATTTTAGGATTGTTTTCTCCAGTTCTGTGAAGCATGCTGTTAGAATTTTGATTGCAATTGTATTAGATCTGTTTATCAGTTTTGGAAGTATGGCCGTTTTGACTATTTTACTTCTGATCGCCCAGGACAGGGAATGTCTTTCTATTTGCTGATGTCCTTTTTGATGTACTGTAGTTTTCATTACAGAGGTCTTTCACTTCCTTAGTTAGGTTAATTCCTAAGTATTTAAATTTTCTTTGTGCTATTGAGAATGTTTTTTTTTCCTTTCTTTTTCAGTGGGTTTATTATTGGTGTATAGAAATGCCCTTGGTTTTTTATGTGTTGATTTTGTATCTTGATACATTACTGATTTGGTTATTAATTCCAAGAGTCTTTTGGTGGAAAGTTTTGGGGTCTTCTATGTAGAAGATCATGTCATCTGCAAATAATAATATTTTAACTTCTTCCTTTCCTGTACATATCCCTTTTCTTTCTTTTTCTTGCATAATTGCTTTTGTAAATGTTTTGAGTACTGTGTTGAACAGGAATGATGATAATGGACATCCTTGCCTTTTTCCTGATTTTAGAGGCAAAACTTTCACTTTTTTCCAATTTAATATAATATTGGTACTAGATTTGTCAAAAGTGGCTTTTACCAGTTTGAGATAAGGTTCTTCTATTCCTCTTTTCTTCAGTTTTTTTTTTTTAATCAGGAAAAGGTGTTGGATTTTGTCAAATGCATTTTCTGCATTTATTGAGATGTTTATATGATTTTGCCCTTTTCTGTTTATGAGGTTTATTACATTTATTGATTTACATATGTCGAGCCATCCTTGCATCACTGGGATGAGGCCCATTTGGTCATGATGTATGATCTGTTTGATGATTTGTTGCATTCTATTTGTATTTACCAATATGTCGTTGAAGATTTTTGCACCTATGTACATTAAAATATTGGTCTATAGTTCTTGTTTTCATTTGGATCTTTGTATGGTTTTGGAGCCAAGGTAATAATAATAGCCTCCCAGAATGACTTTGGCAGTACTCCTTCCCTTTCAATTTCATTAAAAATTGTGAGGAGTATTGGTGTTAGAACTTCCCTGACATTTAGAAATGGGAGGAAAGGAGCTAAAGGTGTAGGGAAGGTGTGATACGTAGGGGAAGAACAAAAAGGGAAAAGAAAAAAATGTGAGAGAATGAAAAGATGAAAATAAAGTGTTTGTAGATGGGGAGGGGAGGAGGGGGTGAAGGGAGGGCAGAGGTAAGGGGAAAAAATGAGAATCAAGACTTGCCATGTAAAGGTACATGATCCCAACAATGAATGTAACTGTACTGTATCCCTAAATGTACCAATAAACTCAATAAAAAAAAAAAAAAAAAAAGAACTTCCCTGAAGTTTGTATAAAATTCAGCAGTGAACCCATCCAGACCTGGCCTTTTCTTAGTTTTTTTTAATTGCTTCAATTTCATTGTCTATTATTGCATTACTGAAGGTTTATAAATTTTCTTGATTCAGTTTTGGTAATTCACATATATCTAGTAATTTATCACTTTCTTCTGAATTCTCTAATTTTTTTGTTGTACAAGTTTGCAAAATAGTTTTTAATAATCTTTTATTTTGGCAGTGTCAATTGTGATTTCACCTTGTTCATATCTATTTACATTGATGATTTAGTTTTTTTCTGTCTCTCTTTCTTTTTTTTTGGTTAGCTTGGGTAAGTGTTTGTACCTTTTATTATTTCAAAGGACTTTATTCTTTGTTTTATTTTTGGTCTCAGTTTCATTTATTTATGCCTTGGGGTTGGATTATTCTTATTTTTCTATGACCTTGAGGTGAATTATTAGGTTATTTATGTGGGCTTTCTCTGTTTTTGTGATGTGGACCTTCACAGCTATAAACTTCTCCCTTAGGATTGTTTTCATTGTTTCCCATAAATTCTGGTGTATTGTACTGGCATTATCGTTCATTCTAGAAACTGTCTTTTATCTTCCTTCAATTCTTCATTGTTTATGAATGTATTTTGTTTAGTTTTGGTTATGTATTTGCATAACTACTGTGTTTTCTTTTGTCATTGATTTCTAATTTCACTGCACTATGATCTGACAATATACGTGGTATAATTTCAATTCTTTTACATTTACTTAAGGTTGATTTACTGGCTAGTATGTGCTCTATTTTAGAGAAAGTTCCACATAATGCTAAGAAGAGTGGAACACTGTAGAATTATATTAAGACCACTTGTGCAAAGGTTTTATTCAACTTTGATATTTCTTCATTGAGTTTTTGTCTAGTTGATCTATTTTTGGTACGGGGATATTAAGGTCCTTCATTATAATTGTATTTATGTTTATCTGGTCTCTTATGTCAAGTAATACCAGTAGTAGCAACAGCTATGTCATTTTGATTATTGTAATAAAATGAGCTACAGCATCAAATACAAGATGAATATTTACAAACCCTAAAGACCAATAAAATACCAACCCTTAACTGTAGAAAAGAGATCTAGTATGAATACTAAGATAAGCCAAATATTGACCTAATAGATATATATAAATGGAATTGGCTTCATTATCTCTTCCTACCAACCATTCCTGCTACTGCCAAAAATAAGCAGTTTGTGACATTTTTCTTTATTGCGATACATTTCTTATTTGAATTTATCTGATTTCTTTCAGTATGCATACTAGGATGAGTGAGATAACACAAAGAAAAAATTGTCAAATCAAGCTCATATGAATTGGAGATATTAGTAACTTCAAAGATACAAATAATTTTAAAGCTTGGGCGATGTACTGAGGATGCTGAAGCCACTTTTTTATACTCTCCTGTCTTTACTTGTGTAGGCTGCATTGTTACAGGATGAAAAGCAGAGGCTTCAAATGATGTCCTGCTGCATCAACTACAGGGTAGGGAACTGTTTTGGAAAAAAATGTTTCCATATTATGCTTAGTTATATGGTTTAGATGACACTCCATTCCCTGTAATTCAATAGATTTCCTCCCTGTTTGCCATAAACGATCCTAGAGAGACCAGGTGAATCCTTCTCTTAGTTACTTTCTCATTGCTGGAACACAATACTTGATAGGTACAAGTTAAAGGAGAAGAGGTTTATTTTGGCTCAGAGTTTGCAGAGGTTTCAGTCCATAGTGTGCTAGCTCCAGGGCAGGCCAGCATGATAGTGGGGCATGGCAGAGGAGAAACAGCTCCTCACTTGGCAGAGGGAAGCAGAACAAACTCAAGGGAGGAGGGAGCAAGATACGCCCTTTCCAGCCACTCCCACAGTGATCACCTCCTCCACAAGGCTTCACCTCCCAAACCATGTTTAGCTATAAACGCATCAGTGAACTAATCCTCATGATCCAGTTACCTCCCCAAACTCCCACTTAGGAGCATGTGAGACTTTGAGGGGGACGTTGAGATATAAACCGTAACAAACCTGAAAAAAACTTCTCTATACCGGGTATACTCCACTAGCCATTAGGTTTTTCTTTCCTAAGAGGCCTTATCATTAGCATATTTTTAAAGAGAATTATCCAGATCATCTTTCTTTTAAGAAAGATAATAGATTGCTGGCCCAGTGGTTAACCATTTCTGTCTCAGCATGTGAAATGGCACTGACAAGAATCGGTGCTAAATAATGTTGATTGAAGACAAATGAAAAAGAAAGCTAAAGACAGAGATGCCTGGCCAAGCTAATTTGTATTGGACTTGACATATTTGGGGAGAAAGTCTAGGTAAACTTGGTATGCTGGGGCAAGAAATAGAAACAAACCAGGAGACTCTCAACAGGATCAAGTAGACAGATGACAGTATAAGGGAGTTTGGGGTAGATGTTGTTAAGAAGCAAGCCCAGATCAAACTTGGGGACTAACAGACTGCGCAGATGAAAACTTTCTAGGGAATCATGTAGTCCAACCATTTTTAAAAGGTGAATAAATGCATTTATTTACCCAAGTTGGTTAGGTGTTCCACGAAATGTTGAGGAGATGTTTCTCCATTTGGTCATAGGATTCATCTAGGAGATGGGGGAGCTTTTAAAACTGTGTAATCCTACTGTCCCACTTCAGACCTACTTAGATCAGAGTCTGGGTGTAGAACTTGGCTTCAGTATTTTTAAGATGCTCCTCAAGAATGTTCTAATGATCTTTGTGGCTTTGACACCCCTTACCTATGCTATAGATCACATATAGTAGGACTTGTCTCTCTCCTGAGACTATAGCACACAATCTATAAATCTCTGGCTTCTTAAGGGGAGTGAGGCTCCTCTTCAGAATGCTAATATCTTTTGAAATGTGTGGTCTGTTCCATTTGCACTGGGCAGTTAGTACTCTGAGGCATTATTTATTATTGAGTCTCATGTTGCTTTTCTGTTGATGCTATGACACACTACTATAAACTTAGTGGTTTAAACAATACACATTTAGCATCTTGTAGTTCTGGAAGGGAGATGTCCAACATGTTGTTAGTAAGCTAAAATCAAGGTGTCAACAAGGCTTCATTGATTTCAGGAGGCTTTAGGAGAGAATCCATTTTTATGTTCTTTCTGTCTCCTACTGGGCAACCCAGATTGCTTGGTTTTGGCCTCCTTATTTCATCTTCAAAGCCTGCAAAAGCAGGTTGAGCCCTTCTCACACTATTGTTTCATTAGTGCTTTTCTATCTCCCTATTCCCTTTTTCAGAACTGTTGTGGCTATGTTGGGGCCACTTGGATAACTGAAGGTGATCAAGTTTATTCCATTTAGGGTCTTAATTTCCCTTTAGCCTGCAATGTAACATATTCAGAGATTCTGGGGATTCAGGTGTGGGCATCTTTGATGGGGCCATTATTTAGCCTACCATATGATCTGTTTTCTAAATTAAATTTCCAAGAGGACAGGAAAAAGTGTTTGTTCTTTTAACTAGATGATGTTTTGCTGAGCAACCATTTGATAATTAATTGTTGAATGATTGGGCCGATTTTGGCTAACTGCTGAAAGTGTGTTCATTTCCTAGTTTTATAAAAAGGATTCTCTTGTGTTACTTAGTTCATATTGCAGAATAATTTTATTAAGTACATTTTAGTTAGGAATATGACACATGAATTTACTTTAATTCATCTCAGTATACAAAAGATATTTCTGTTTATTTAGATCAGTGCATGTGCTACTATAGCTGTTGTTTATTCTCCAGGACCATTGTTTCACTACTTCTGGCACATTAAGACTCTAGGAAAATTGTCTCCAGTTTAATCATTGTTGTTGGGAATAGAAATCATTCTTTTGTCTGTAGGATAAGGTTCCTGTCTGTTGCTTTCTATTCTCTCAGCATCTTAAATTTAAAAAACAAAAACAAAAGCAATGCATGAATACAAAAGAAAATGGTATTATCTATTTCCACCCCATTATGGAATTTGAATAGTATCTTGATTTGATTGTTATTTAGAAGCAACCATTTTACATTCCAGAGTCTTTGGAGGCACGAAGTTCTTCACCATCTAACAAAGGGGAAATTATAGTTTTACTGTATTTCTCACAATATAGTAACACTTTGTGAGTTCCACATTTTAATATTTAGTGACTCAATCAGAGAGTATTTGTTAAGCATCGGCATGATAAAAGGCATCACAGAAATAAATCTTGCCTGAAAAAGCCTAAAATCTAGTGAAGATATATAAAAAGTTGGAAGGAAAGAGCATGTATACAAGAAGTAGAACTAAATGAACCCCCTTGTTGGTGAAGAAGGAGGGGATTCGATCATGTGGGCTCTACTCTCCTGAATTGGATTAGTGACCTTATAAAAGGGGATCGAGGGAGCTTGTTTTCCCTTTCCACCACATCAGGACAAAGTAAGGAAGCATCATCTTTGAAGCAAAGACGGAGCCTTCAGCAGACGCTGATTATAGTGGTGCCTTGATCTTGGATTTCCTAGCCTCTAAAATTTTGAGCAATAAATTTCTGTTCGTGTAAATTACTTAGTCACAGGTATCCTATTATAGCTGTCCAAAAGGAATAAGAAATCGTCTTAGTCCACTTTGCATTGCTATCACAGAATACTTGAGATTAGGTAATTTTTAAAGAATAGACAGGGATTATGTGCGATGGCACACACCTGTAATCCTAGCACTCTGGGAGGCTGAGGCAGGTGGATCACAAGTTTGAGCCTGACCTGTTCAACATAGCAACTTAGTGAGTCTCTTTGTCAAAATAAAAAATAAAAAGAGCTGAGGATGTAGTTCAGTTCAAAGGCCCTGGTTCAACCACCAGTACGGAAATGAAGGAGAAGGAGAAGGAGAAGAAGAGAGATTTAGTTCTTACAGTTATGAAGGCTGGGAAGTCCAAGGTTGGTAGGGCCCCATCTAATGAGGGCTTTCTTGCTGTGTCATCCCATGGAGGAAGGCAGAAGAACAAGGGAGCCCATATATAAAAGACAGAAAGAGATCAAATTTGTAGGCTCAAGCTTACTTCTACACTATTTTTTTATGCTGGGGGTGAAGTACATACAGGTCCTCATACATGGTAGGCAAGTGCTGTACCACTAGACTATACCCCACATTTCTTCATTTTTGAGACAGGGTCTCATTATGTTTCCCTAATGTGTTATGGTAATGGGTTGTTATAGCTATATAAAAGCGTAGGTATGGTTATATAACTATAGCATAGCATAGTTATATGTAAGTCATCAAGGATACCAGAATTATTTTAACTAAGATTTTTAATTTTTTTCTAATTTAGTGATTTTTAAAAATTAATTTTATTGGTACATTTAAGGTATACAGTATAATAACATTATTGTTGAAAATTTGTACCTTTACATAATCCATCTTGGTTCTTATTTTTTTCCCATTCCCCTGCTCTCCCTTTAACCCCTCCCTCCCTATCTACAAAGACTTTGTTTCAATTTTTTTTAATATTCTCATATTAATTTCATTCCCTTCTTTCCTTTCCCCTAACCCTCACATTTCCCCTTTCCCTTTGTCCCTTTTCAATCTAGTGATTTTAAAAAGCAAAACAAACAAGTAAATCTAACTAAATTGAATGCCCCCCATTTAATATTCCCATTAATGCCAAGTGACAAATTTTTGGTTCACCATAGATTCTTGCTTTGAACCAAAATTCTGAATGTGTCATCTTTTAACCTATAGTTTCAGTTATTTTTTGGTAGACTAACGTGCATGAATGCAGCCAACTGTTTTAGAGTTGGTTAAACATTTCTGGATGGTCGCATTTATTTGGATGCTATTTTCAACCGTGCCCTATCATATCCTCAGCCGTCAGCAAGTAAGTGCTAGGGGTATGTATTTTAATCCTTTGTCTGGGTTTCTTTTATGCTTTTCATGACAAAAGGTAATAGGGAAAAAATTCTGCCACCTTCCTGGGGTTTGAAGTGTGAAAAGGCTTTAAATAAAAATATATCCTATTCATATTGGGGCTCCTTCTCAGAACTGCTTCCCCCACCTCTCATTACTGAAAATGTACAGTGTAATGAAGTGTTTTGCATGGACAGCACTGTTTGAAGATGATACGTTATACAACCCTGACAGATGCATTTTTATAAAAGTTTAGCTTTAGAGTCACAATTTACTGCCTCAATTAGAACTGTGCCTCCCTTGTCCCTGAATGACTTTTATTTGCACAATGCCTTTATAGCAATAGGCTTTTGATGATAAATTTTTGATGCGTTGAGTCCTTACATTTAGGACCTGCCATTTGCATTTCTATGTAAAGCACCTGCTCTTGCTGTCTCTCAGTTAGGACTGGATCCTGGTCTGACTCAGGAATGGAGGGGAAGCTCACCACCTTCCTTCAGCTTTCTGACTCAGACTTACAAGAGCCTGGGAAACACTGAGAAATGGATGACTGCTTGGCCTCGGCTGATTTGATGATTTTTTTAAAAAGCAAAGTAACCAGAGGCAGCTGCAGTAGGTATGTTCATTACAGATGCTACTGGCGCTGTCTTCTTAGTTTTCTCTGAGAAAGAAATAGAAGACTGGCAGGAAGCTCCACTGGGAGGGATGGCCAACATTTAGAATTCTGTGGCCACTTTTTTCCCCTCTGTTTGACAGCATATGGCTACCAGTACTTTCCATTCCATCTTCTCTTGGTCTTGCATTCCTTTTAACCCTGACCAGCTGAGGAATCCTCTATCAGCATGAGCAAACAGCACTTGTGATTCAGAGAAGAGTTGGGCCTGAGGTGCCAACTCCTTGTCTGCAGGAGAAGAAAATGAGGCCAAAAGAGAAAACTCAGTAAAGTCAAAAGATGGAGATCATCTTTCTACACCTTCCCAATCCCTACTAGTCCACTGTGTGAGCCTTGGATCTAGACGATGACAGAGGCTGCAGTGATGGGTCCAACACTGTGCTAATATTTGCAACAGCCCATTGGGAAGTAGCTAGTATTTTCCTCCTTCTCTTTTGTTTTTCCATGATAAAGTAGCAGAGCCACTGAGAGGTTAAACAACTTGCCCAAAGATACACATGTTTCATAAGTCCAGAGAGAGTTCAAATACAGATTACCTGACACCAGCAACGTAGTTCTCAACCAACAAAGTATACTATTACTCAGTTATGCTGCTTGCCGTCCCCATTCCATCTTTCCCAGTTAGTGGAAGCAACAAAGCTATTTCTTTCTGCTATTTGCAACCAGATGAGGCCTGACAAGTAAGCCAATCAAAATTCTAAGCAGGCATTGGGTGTGAAGGCTGTAAATTTGGACCTGAACAATCTGTTCGGTTGGATCTTCTTTCCTGTACTGTGTCAGTGGCAGCTTGAATATAAAAGCTATTTCTCATTGGCATTTCCTTTCTGCAACGAGACTGCTAAGAAGAGCCCCTTCTCAACTCTTAGTATGGTGAAGTGCCTTGAAAATATTCTTAGGCGGCCCTAACACAGCCCCTAATACAGTTTCTGAAACCAGGCCAAGTTGCCGAACTTCCTACTCAGTATTCATGTGTTCAGCTGTAGAGAAGCATACTTTAAGCATATTACTGATGAAAAAGTGCCTGCCTGAGGGTGAAAGTGATGGTGGATTTTCATGGAATTGGCCCTTAGACATGAACATAGGGAGACTATGAGTAATGACACACATAATGTAATTTTATTATTGTTTTATTGAGTTTATTTGTATATTTTAGGTATACAGTACATTTACATTCATTATTGGGATCTTGTACCTTTACATGACAGGTCTTGGTTCTCATTTGTATGACACACATAATGTAATTTTATTATTGTTTTATTGAGTTTATTTGTATATTTTAGGTATACAGTACATTTACATTCATTATTGGGATCTTGTACCTTTACATGACAGGTCTTGGTTCTCATTTGTATGACACACATAATGTAATAAAAGTAAATATTAAGATTTTAACTAACCTTAAAACAATTGAAAAGAGTTCCTGCAGCTTCCAAATTGGGTCCAAGTCTAAAGTTGCCTTGCCATCATCACTATGAGTTAGGAGCTCAAGGCCATGTTACTGTAGATGCACTGATGAATTTCAGTATGAAATGATGTGGTCTAAAAAAGGCTAGATAAGTTGGGACCCAGAAGACAGGAAACCTGTAGTCTATATGGTTTTACAAAGTTTACTGCTTTTATTATTTAAAATATGTAACAAAGACGTCAATTCACTCATATTTTGAGTAATTTCATAGACTATTAATGAGCTGCCTTGTCTCCCTCTCAGTCTTGCCTCTCTCCACTCCCACTAGTTTAATTGGAATATGCAAAACACAGGTGGTCTTACTGAATTACAGTAATAAGTTGTTACTAGTACACTCCTCTCCATCTTCAGTTCTAGTAGCTGTAGTATTTTGGGGGTTACTATGATACTGTGGCAAAATCAGAGACAGAGTTTGCTGTATTTTTGGAAATCACTAATTTTGTAATGTCTATTGGCACCAAGAGAGTAGAGATTTGGGTCTCCTGCCCAGGGCAAAATCATGTACTTATCCAAAGGTGTACATTATTAAGGCTCTTCTGCATTTCCCTTTCAACTCAGTAACCTTCACCTTTCCTGTCACCATAACAACCTTCATCCCATAATGGGCAGTGATTTTCAAGAGAAGCTAACAAGGAAGGCTTACTGTAGTATCATGTATTTCTCTCCCTGGGGCCCATCTGGTTATGCTCTTATAGGCTCTTTGTACTTTATAATAGATGATCATGGCCATTAGATTTACATTCCAAGATGAAGTCAGATGCTCAACACATTGTCTGCAAGTTTTGGGATCACACTTTCCCCTCCTCAATGCCCAGTGCGTACGAATCATGGTTGGGCTAAATGCCTAATCCCACTGACTCTGCCTAGAAAACAGGGAGAAAGACTTCTTCCCAGCACTAACACGTTATGTCCGAGTGACCAAAATTAGTTAACAACATTCTAAGACCAAATGAACTAAGGGATGTCACCAATTTTCATAGATATGAGCTATATAAGGAGCATCAGAGGAAAATAGAGAATAGGTGTTGAAGTCACATCAGAAGTAAAATTTCTGCTGCCTGCAAATTTCTGCCCCTTTGGCTCTATGCAACAATATTTTTTCCCAGATGGTTCTGGTGATGACCTAAAGCACTTGCTGCTTTTGCTAATGTAGTTTGACTTCACTGGGGCTCTTATCACAAATACCTGTTATTTATCTCATAGTACATACAGCTGAGGCAGAGAAGTTTATTCCCAGCCAAGAATCTTGCAGAAATTGGAAACTCACCCTTTGGGGCAATCTAATTGCATTTGATAGACCCCCAGTTTAAGTCTACACCCAAACTATAGTATTGACCTGATGCTTGGTATATGAAATTCCCAACTGTTCTTCCCCTCTTTCATATCATTTATGTGTCTTACATGGTGTCAGGGGTTTTTCTATTACATGTCCCAGATTTCTGCAGGAGATGATCTGGTCCCCAGGATTTCTTAATTTCCTGTTTTACTGGAAACTTTGAGTCACTGACTGTGTCCTAGCCGTAGGCTGGCTTGCCTTCCTTACTCTAAAATGGAGGTCTGAGTTGCTGCCTTATATGTACATTGTTAGGGACAGAGAAATGTATTTTCTTTTTCTTGCAGCAAAGTTTTTTTAGCATAATACCCATCTCATATTCTCTGTGGCCTGGTCATTTCCTGTATTTGGGTTTGTTTTTTTTTTTTAGTTTATTGGTACCTTTTAAGTATACAGTACAGTTACATTTATCACTGGGATCTTGTACCTTTACATGACAAATCTTGGTTCTCATTTTTCCCCATACCCTTGCCCTCCTTTCACCCCCTCCATATCCTGTATTTGATTTACTTGGCTATTATCTATAGAACATAACTCAGAAATTGCTGCAATATTATAAATTTATTACCTATACAGTAATATATGTTTATAAATTTAACAATGTAGCCATCCGGAATGCATGAGCTATTCAGTGGCATTCTCTATCTGATTAATCATTAATGTCATAGCACCTTGATCAGAACCAGGCTCATAGTTGGCATTAAATAAATGCTTTAATTTTAATGAGTAAATAGGTGAAGAAATAAAATAATGACTTTGCACTATTAAATCCCCCCTCATAACATAAAGAAGGTTTCTACTATTCTCCCAATATCCATTTTTCTACCCTTTCCCATGGAGAATGGCAGTAAAGTATTTAGTGATAGGATTAGGACCACCCTGGCTGTAGGGATACTTCCTGACTTATCTAGACCTATTGACTCAATGTTAAATATCAAAAAAGGCACACTATTTTAGATATCACTAAAAATGAATGAGAAAAAACTGTAACAGATATATCTGCATCAACTGTAAGATTATTTTACTTTCGAGATGTAATATGAACAATACATATACAATCTAGAGTAACAGAACGCATAGAATATACATACGTAATTCATATACCTGTGTGTGTGTGTGTGTGTGTATATGTGTGCATATATATATATAATTATTCAAGGGGATTTATTAGATACCATACAGGATCAGAGGTAGAAGAGTCGACATGGCCATAGGAGAGTCAGTGATCCAGTAGCTGCTCATCCCAAGAATCTGAAAGCCACAGAATAAGAGGGTTCAAGGACATAGCACCATTCCAAGCCAGGAGGACCCTTGTAGAGTCACTAGTATGAGTCCACATTGAAAGGCTCAATTTAAAGTCTACTTTACAGAGCCGATGCAGCAGCAATAGATGACCTCACTCAAGCAGAATAAAGTGTTTCAGATGCAGGCCACCTTGTTCTTTCTTCCTGTTTCATTCTACCATGGATGAGAAATAGTGAATTGGCTCCATCAAGGTGAAGCTCAGGATTTTTGTTTGATAGTTTGGGGAAGAGGTAGCCCTAGTCTCAAGCAACAACGAGACACTTGTAGTCCTGGGAATCATAGACCATCAGCATTCTCCACTTCTGAGTGGAGATGGCCCCAGAGGTGGTCAACAGTTTCAGAGGCAGTGAGGGATGCTGAGAAAAAAACAGACTCTTGACACAGTACTCTCTCAGGATTTCTTCAGTTAAGTGAGTTAGTATAATCCCTTTATCATTCAAATCAGGCCTAATTTTATTTTTTAATTTGGAACCTAAGAACTCAATTTAATGAAGAATAATGAGCTCAGAAAGGCAAAACAGTATACTGAAGAAGTTTAAGAATTGTTTGGGAAAGTACTCCAAAGCATAATCCAGGATAGATTATGATTGAAAGGTTGCCACATAAGTAGAGTACTTATCCCTTCCTCTCTCTGGCTAGCTTCTCTGATTGTAACTAGATCCTGCTCTCAAATCCGCTTGGACTTTTTGTTAGAACTGTAATGGAGTCCTTTCCAAGGAAAATTTCTAAGACAAAAAAATTGAATTGGCCAGTTTAGAATAAACAAAAGTAGTAACAGAGATGCAGGGTAGTGTAGTGCTTGAAAGCTCAGGGTCTAGAATCAGATGCCTAAATTAAAATCCTGGCTGGATTGGTCACTTCAAGGACCCCAGACACATTCATTCTTTTCTTCTTTCTTGTACCTACCCTTGGCATTATTAAAAGGATGAAATGATAGGGCTGGAGATTTAGCTCAGCGGTTCGGTGGCCTGCCTTGCAAGCTCAAGGACCCGAGTTCAATCCCCGGTACCAAACAAAAAAAAAGGATGAAATGATAGGGCTGGAGATTTAGCTCAGCGGTTCGGTGGCCTGCCTTGCAAGCTCAAGGACCCGAGTTCAATCCCCGGTACCAAACAAAAAAAAAGGATGAAATGATATTGATGCATGTAAGGCATGTGAGTGGCTCATAAATACTATTTGATAATATTAGATAGATCTGGAAATCCTTTTCAATTACCTACCATACCCAGTAGAGATAGTAATGATGTGGTCTTAGCCTCATCACTATATAAAGATAAAATCAGTTTGTGTGAAAGCTCAAAGATATAGACTGATCAAAAGGAAGACTTTTCAGCCAACATCAGCTTCTAGATCCAAGGTAGAGCACAGACCAATAAAATCCCTATTCATCTAGCTGGTGTAAATAGTTTTCTTGAGTTGGTTCAGTGCAATCTTCTGAGATAGAAAAGTTGACTTTGTTTCCCTCTTCCCTGGATTTTTCTGTTCTTTCAGTGATAGAGTTCAGTAACTTTCTTTTATCCAGATTGCCCAGTAACCTTCACTTCAGTACTTCTTTCTAACACTTTCTCTGTCTTTTGTTGTCCTTTTGTAGAAAGAGGCAACTTTTATTTCTGCTATTCAGATCCTCAACCATACCTGTGAATAAAGAAATCATTGTTAAGTTTGAAAACATTTGGCCTTGTTTAAATGTATTCTAAAATACTGTATTTCCAATAAAAGGACTCTGGCCTAAATAAAAAAACAGGACTATCTAATCTCGTATGTACTGCTTAAGGAGAAGGCTAGGTAGAAATCCATCTCCAAGTATGTGTTGATCCAGAGCTTTGCTCTTTGAAGTCTGGGTCTTTTGCTGTAACCAGGGATCACCTGGGAGCAGGTTAGAAATTTATGATCTGAGCAGCTCTCCTTTCTCCTGCTGAACTGAAGTCTTCATTTTAATAGGTACTTTAGATAGTTGTACAAGTATGAGAGGGTGGAGAATTGACTGTAAAGCTCATCTTCAGATTGAAGAAAGGTCTTTGTTTGATGTTATTTTGAAATAAGTGTGCACTCTTTGTTTTCTCTGTGTTTTGTATTCTCTTCCTTTGTCATTAAGAAAGTTACCATTTATTAAGAAAGAAAAAGGATGGAGACCCGGTGGGTGATAAGGAATGCTATGTGACACTAAGGAACAGGCAGGAAAATATGTCTTTTGCCACAGAATTTCAGAGGCTGTAAGGATGGCAGCTAATTAATTCTACCTGTGTCTTGAGAACCAGGATTAGATTCAGCAGCTATTGAAGGTTCCTGTGCACCCTGAGATGAACGCTAGCTAGCATGACAGACGAAGGACATAACTCAAAGAGGTTGGCGTAGAATTGGCTCCCAGGAGCAGCTAAACCTCGCAGTCAGGCTTGAACTAGAAATCTGGAGTGAGTGGTTTGGAGTGGAACTTAGCACGACATTGTAGAATTTGTAGAGAAAAGGTCAAAATCAAGAGATAGAGGAAAGAGCTAAGAAAAAGAGCAATAATCAGAAACCAGAAGATACCTGGAGGCTTGAGGAGGTAAGAAAAATAAAGCAGGCGATGTGGGGCATCAGTCCTGTGAACAACCTTGCTAATGAGAATCTCCATTTTATCAGCCAGTGCTGTGCTTTTGATAGGTGCAGGACATGGGGCCTTGCAGATGCTTCATGGGACATCTGATGTGATTATAAAGTGGGAGCTCTTGGCTGGAATGGGGAGTGGAGAGAAGCAGCTATTGAGCCAAAAGCTGTTGACCCAGGTAACAGCTTGAAGAAGCTGGAGAGAGAAGGGTTAATGGAGGAGTCATGCTATGCTTGAACCTTTGAACAAAGAGTTCCTGAAGGATTGTTGGGGGCAAGAAAGTAATAGGAAGAGGTCAGGTCAGGTTGAAAGGGTGAGCAGGAGTCAGGCAAATTAGGCTGTTGACTTGGGATGCTGGGGGATTTTGCCATTTGTTCTCTGTACTCCTTTGGAGAGCCTGATGGGCATGAATGATCCTGAGCATAAATCACATCACAAAGGAGGTCACAGGCTCACAGAGAACAAGAACAAGATACCGTGAATCAGTGCGGCTTGTACCTAGGTTTAGGTAGTTTCGATTGTTGAAGTCTTAGTCCACAGAAGATACCAGTTGGAATATAGGACAAAGCATGCTATCAGTAAAGTTTGAAGATATTTCAGTCAAACACACTGGGGTCTTAGAAAATGGTCTTCCAACTTTAGTTTCTCTATCCATAAAATTAAGGAAACCCTATCTTTTCGCAGCATCAATGGAAAGATTTAAAACATATAGAATATTTAGTATAATAACACCAAATACATAGCAAGGCCTTGATGAGATGCAGAGTAAGTACAGGGAGAAAAATCATTCATCTTTGGGGCCCAAGCCCTGCCCCTACTTGCTATTGCTTCATTATGGAAGTTTCATTGTTCTTTTTCCTTTTGGGGCTACAGAAGTTTTTTGTATTTGCTGCATGAAGGTGACAATTCTATTTCTAGAGAGTAACTAATGAGGACAGCTGAAATTGAAAGTAAATTTTAGTTGTAAGTTGAATCTACCTAGAAGGTGTACACAGCACATACCTAGTAATAGCTCACATTCATTATGCACTTCTCTGCTGAAGGGCAGTGAGGCTCAAGACAAATGACAGCTTCTTATGCACTAGCCCTGACAATCCTAGTCTACAAAATGAAAGAAAACATCTCAGGTGAATTCAGAGAGGTGCTATTTATTTGCTGAATTATGTGTAAGGCCACCTGCTATTGAAGTTAATGGGTGGGTATAAGTTAGTAGCTTACTCAGTCCACACAAGACATTTGCATTTTAACAGAGATCCTCAGAAAAAAAAGGTCACCATTTGAAGCTGTGACTCTTTTGCACTAGGGACTTTTTGAAGTGGTGGCAGGCCAGTTTGTGGAGAGCATTTCAGGGACAGGGAGGTTTTATGATATCCTTGTCTTTGGTGCACTTGAAAGTTCTGTCTTTCTCTGGGTGAGAGTCTTTTTTTCCCAGTTATTTCTGGACTTTCCTGATTTAGAGGTGGGGGATTTGTGATGGGGATGTATGTATATCCAGACGCACATCAGTTGCATTGCTGCTTGAAATCAGTTCCTTTATAGGAGTTTCAAAATAAGACAGGGCTGTGGGGGTGTAGCTCAGTGGTAAAGCACTTGGCTAACATGTGTGAGGCCCTGGGTTTTATCAGTAGCAGTGGAAAAAAAAAAATAAGAAGGGCCTACTGGCTTTTTGATAGTGAATACCATAATAGATAAAAAGTATTTTTTATAAAAGCCCTTTCTAAAAAAAAAGTCAAACAGTTTTGGTGATCTGGTTCTCTCTTCCTTTTCAACAAAAACCCTTTTGACTATAGCATTTTTGACTATACATCTATTTTCGGGTGATCTGTGGCCTTGACCAATAAATTGATTTTTATTTAAATGGGAAGGAAAGACAACTATTCCAGCAAAATCATCTGTCTGGTTGACCCTTTGAACGTGTTTATTACAATTTTCAAATGAATTGGAAGCCATAGTTTTAAATATTAGATCAACCAATCATTTATAATGTGATTCCTCAGATCACGCATTTTTTTTATCAAACAAGCCCAGTACTGTTTCAACTGTCCTTTCATGAGAATTAATGCCTAACATATTACCAGTGAGTAACCAATTTAAGAGATTAACCCGCTCAGAATGTTTGTGATTCAGAGGTCTTCAATAGATCCAATCCCTTGTTCCTTTCTTGCCATGACTCATCAGGTTTAATGGGAACAGTTATGCGATCAATTTCACTTTGTTTTGTTTTTTTGAAAAAACTGTGTCATATTTTTATTTTAATTTTCTATTGGTGGGGTAATGTTTATTGTTTAAGGTGTTTATTCTTGTAAAGATGAAAAAGTGTAAAATATGCTTCGTGGAAACAGTGGCAAACTGTACTCCACCTCTAAGCCAATAGTGGCCTTTCTTAAAAAAATTAAGAAGACACTTAGATAGATATGCATGTCCTGCTGCTTGTTTAAAACAAATAGCTGGACAGTCAAATGGCTACATTTGTGTACATCTGCTTCTTGGAATTATTCTCATGTGGTTTCAGGACTTAGAAATGGAACATGCACAGCAGTGGTATCAAGGACGTCCACCAGGGCACATATTTTTATTCTCTGACATGTTGATGCATACTGAGAACAGCCTGATACCACTGGGTCTTCCCATTGGTTATTCCTCCTGGAAACCTGCAAGGTAGAAGTACTTCTCTGTGATTCATTGTGGTTTTGGCTACCCTTTCTCAAAAGGGTGAAATATGGTAGCTAAGTCATGACAACGAGCAATGTGAGAAGAGAACTATATCCAAGAATACTGTGGCCTATGTCCTTTGGCAAGGTTGAAGTTTCTACAGTATTTTGGCCTGTTTGAAGAAAAACAGAAACAAAATACATTTGGAATTGAAAACCAAGTGAAACAATATATGCTGCTCATCTTAAAGGGAAAAAGATCCACGTGGTAATTGCTGTAGGAGAAATCTAAACTGAATCACTGAAGTAATGAAATGGTTATTATGAGCGCTGTAAGTCAGGGCCGCTAGTGAAATGGAATTTTAATGAGCAGAATGTTTGTAGAGAATAGATCACTCCCCACAAATACAAAACTTTATTTTGAAGCAATTAGAAAATTGAAGGACAGAAGAAAAGGACAGCTTTAAGATCTTAATTTACATTACGGTCAGTGTTTTATCAATATATTCAGAATCTAGTGTATGTGTAAGTGGAACGTTCTGTCTTTTCCCTCTCCAAAAACTAAGCCAACTCATCCTAGGAGAGGTCCCTATTTATGCTTTTAGTACTTCCTATGTATTCTTTGTAGCACTAAGCATTTTGTAATTATTACTATGTTTTAAAAATGATTTTGGTGAAATATGTCATATAATACACAAGAATGGCTGAAACAGTACAATTTAAAGAAGAAAAGTGAAATGGAAAGCCAGGTACCCACCATTTAGATAGAGAAATAGCTAGCACAGTACCTTTTTTGGACAGTGCTGGGGATGGAACCCAGGGCCTCATGCTTGCTGGGCCAGTCAGTACCCTACCCCTGAGGCCCTCCAGCCCAGCATCAGTACACATCATGTCTCCTTTATGCTACTTCCCTGTTACTGCTCCCTCTCTACCCAGCAGTGGCTGTTTCCCTGTATTTTGTATGAAAATTGTCTTGCTGTTCTCTGTGTCTTAACTCGGAAGTAGGTATTACTAAGCTATATCCCATTTAGTTGTGCCTCTGTGATGAAGGCTATGTTTTTAGATTCATCTAAGATGATATGTTGCATAAATGTAAATATGAATATAATTTAATTATACTTGCTACAGTTTTTATGCATTTGTTCCTTGTTTTGTCTTTTCTAAATGAAAAAAAATTTCTGAGCATTCCTGCTTGTCCCCTAGAGTACCTTTGCAAGCGTTTTTCTAGGTTACATATTTAAGGTGAGACCTGCTGGACTGCAGAGTGGGTATGTGTGCAGCTTAACTAATCAGTGCATGTCAAGCTATATTCCAAAGTGGCAATGTCCATTTACATTCACATTATTGTTGTATGAAACTTCTACACCTCACTGATGCTTGTCTTTATCCAGATTTATCATTTCTGCCAACTTGGGGACATGAAATGTTTTGCAGTGGTTTTACTTTTGATTCCCTGGTTACTATTCAGGGTATCTTTTCTGTTGGTCAGTAGGATTTACTTCTCTCTTGGATGTCTCTTTATGCCTTTTGTGTTTTTTGTATCTAGTTGCCATTTTTGTTGCTGATATATATATATGTATATGTATGTTTCTGGAAAATAAGGCTTTCTGTCTTCTATATGTCGCTCATGTCTACTTTTGGTCTGCAGTTCATATTTTCACTCTCTTTTGGGTGACTTTTGATAATTGGAATTTCTTAATTTTAATATAAGTGAATTTATCCAATTATTCTTTTATACATTTGTATCTTATTTAAGAAATTTTCTATACCCTAACATCAAAGATTTCTTCTCTATTCACTAGAATTTTCTGGCCTATCATATTTAAGTCTTTAATACTCAAAAGTTTGTATCTGTGTGTGTGTGTGTGTGTGTGTGTGTGTGTGTGCGCAACAGAGAGACAGAGAGAGAGACAGAGAATGACAGAGACATAGAGAGAGAGAGAGAGACAAAGAGAAAGAGACAGAGAGAGAGAGAGAGAGAGAAGAGAGAGAGATTTATGCTACCTTCTCCTAGTGATTTTTTTGGGGGGCACGGGGGATCAAACTTGGGACGTTGCACTTGCGAGGCAGGTGGCAGACCCACTGAGCTGTCCTATTGATTTTAATGTGGAGGATTAACTGTTGCCTCCACTGCACCACCACATGCAGCTTTTATTCTGTATTTTAGGTATTATTATTATTATATATGGATTGTATCTTAATGGGGAATTGAGCTTTTTATTTTTATGGAATGAGTTTTTATTACCAGTATTGGCTTTTTTTCTTTGAATTGTATCTTATCCGATATTAAATACCCATACTTTTCTAATTGTTTGACTTGATTTTCTATATCCTTATATTTTATATGTGCATCTTTAAAATATATGAGACTCCTTTTGATCCTGACATATTTTTCTTCTTAACAAACATGTATAGAGGCCTTTAAATTTGTTTTGATTACTGATATATTTGGGTTATTTTATTATGCATTTGTTTGTTTTGATTTTGTATATCTCTTTCCCTTCCCCTGCCCTACCCTGAATAGAATTCTATCTTTTGTCCTACTTTTTGAGTTCATCTTTGCCTTCTAGATTTGAAATCCTATTTATATTGCTAATTCAAGGTATTTTATCATGTGACTGTTACAAAGTTAATGAACATTGTGCCATACTGTTGAAAAGTAAAAGAAATTTAGAAGTCTTTAGTTCCAATCACCACCCCCAACTTATATGTCCAGTATATAGCATTTTATATGTCTTTTTAACTTAAAAACTTTGGTATTATTTTTATATATTCAATGTTTTAATACATTTATTTACAAATAGCTTAGTATTTATTTCTTTAGGTTAGACATTCCATCAGTTTCATTTTGCATAATGTCTATAGATTATAGAGTTTTGTTTGATCAGTATTATAAATATATTCTATTTTTGGTTGCTTGCAAATACATATATATTTTTTTTTCACTGTGTTCCTGATAGTTTTGCTACATATACAACTCTAGGTCGAACCATTTAGTCTTTCCTCTTAGAACCATCTTCTGGTTTGTGCTATTAGAGTAGAGAAAACATCCATCAGTCAAATTGCAGTTCTTTGTAGATGAACTAGTTTTTCTCTACTTTTCCCTGATCTTCTCTTTTTGGTGGTGTTGTTGTTGTTGCTATACGTGTGTACTACAAAATACCTAGTGATATTTTTCTTCTTGTTTATCCTGCTTGAAATTCATTAAAATTCTTGCACTGTGAGATTGAGATATCTTTCAGAAATTCTATTTCTGGCTAATGTTCAAAAATTGCTGCTATGCTTTCTTTCTAATTGTTCCCCCTTAAGCCCGAATAGATGCATAAATGACCTTGTGTTATCTATTATGATTCTGGACACTTGAACATTTTCAACCCTTTATCCTCTGAGCTGTATCTGGAATAACTTCATTGGATGTCATCTAGTTCAACAGTTATTGAGCTAAGTTAAATTTTCCACTTAATCTAGTATAGGTTTTTGTCTGTCAACTTTTTTATCTTTGAATTTTTTAATAACAAAACATTTATTGGTGCATTTTAGGCATACATAATGATAACATTCATCATAGCACCTGTACACAATACATCCTGCCTCTTTTTTTCCATTCCCCCCTTCTCTTGAGCCCCTTGTACAAAATCTTTGTTTCCATTTTTCTCTTCTATTTTCACATTTTTCTTGTCCCTTTCTAACTTTGTCGCTCCCCCATCCCCTGCTCCCATTCCCATTTGGACTTTTTTCCCCCATTTCCCAATATCTCTTATACTTTTTAGTCCCTTATTTCCACTATCAGTTTCTCACACCAGAGAAACAATTTGATAGGTAAATGTGTGTCAGATTTATTTCACTTAAGAGCGTAGTTTCAAGGTCCATCCATTAGCTATAAATGTCTGAAGTTCACTCTTTATGGCAAAGTAGTACTCCATTGTATTAAAAAAAACACATCTTTATCCATTTGCTTGATGGGCATTTGGGTTGTTTCCAAGTTTTAGCTATTACAAACTGTGCTGCTATAAACATGGGTGCTCATATATCACTGTGGTATGATGCTTTTAATTCTTTTGGGATGATACCAAGAAGAGGAATAGCTGGGTCACATGGAACCTCTAGTTTTTTGTTTTTTTTTTTTTTAGAAATCTCCTCACTGATTTCTACAGTGGTTGCTCCAGTCTACACTCCCACCAACAGTGGAGAAGGGTTCCTTTTTTCCCACATCCCCGCCCACATTTGTTATTGGTTGATTTCTTGATAGCAGCTATTCTTTTTGGAGTTTGTTTTAATTTGCATTTCATGAATGACCAGTGATATTGAACATTTTTTTCATACATTTATTTGCTCTTCCTACTTCTTCATTTGTTTTTTTTTTTTTTTTTTTTTAGAAATCTCCTCACTGATTTCTACAGTGGTTGCTCCAGTCTACACTCCCACCAACAGTGGAGAAGGGTTCCTTTTTTCCCACATCCCCGCCCACATTTGTTATTGGTTGATTTCTTGATAGCAGCTATTCTTTTTGGAGTTTGTTTTAATTTGCATTTCATGAATGACCAGTGATATTGAACATTTTTTTCATACATTTATTTGCTCTTCCTACTTCTTCATCTGCAAAGTATCTTTTCATTTCAGATGCCTGTTTTTGGATTGGGTCTTTAAATTTGGGAGTTCTTATTTTTTGAGTTCTTTATATATTCTAAATCATAGTTCCTTGTCTGAAGAACACCTGGTAAAAAGTTTTTTCCCCATGCTGTGGGTTGTCTCTTCACTCTTTTCATGGTTTCTCTTGCTGAGCAAAAGCTTTTTAATAAGATGAGATCCCAGTTGTTGATTCTTTGTAATATTGCCCATGCAGTCTGGGTTTTCTTCATGAAGTCTTTGCCTACTCCTATGTCCTCAATGTGTTCTACCTATTCTCTCTTCCAGCAGATTTAGTGATTCCATTTTAATTGTCTATTAACTTTTTAATTTTTTACATTTTCACTTCGTTTGTTTTTCCAAATCTTGATTTTTTTCTGTGCTTCTCACTCATATTTACAAGCTCCTCTTTCATGATTTTAAAGTGATTTTATTTCTTTTGGGTTTTCTATTGGGTTTTGCTGATTCTAATACCTGAAGTATTTGTGGATCTGACTTCTGCTGAATCTCATATTGTTATGTCTATTTTATTATTTTTCACTAGAGCTCATGTGTCTTGGGAGTTCATTCGTGGTTATTGCTTGAGGTTTACATTGAAACCAATTTCCTGCAGAAAATGCTATGTTTGTTTCCCATCAATTACTTAGAAGCACCTCTGATCCAGGGTCACTCTATTCAGTTTCCAAATTACAGCTTTTCATCTCACACTAGTAACATGGAGTGAGAAAGAAGGAAACCCACATGTGGGCTAGGTTTAGGTATCATACTTAGGGGAATTGCTTTTTCTAACACCAAACTCAATACCAGCAATTGTTTGTGGACCCCTCATTCATGATAGATTTAGATTTTATTAACATTTACCCTAATAGGTAAAGCCTTGTAGTAAAAAGATTTACATGCTGTTAAGTTGTGTGCTTCAGAGGAGCTCTTGTCTTCATATCTGTACTGTACCTTTGTGGATTTTCAGTATCATTTGCTTTAAGCAGACTCTCCTAAGGATAAAATCACATACTTTTTCCATCTCTTTCTACTCTAAATTTTAAGCTCCATGAAGACAGGATTACATCTAACTTGTTCACGGCTGTTTCACAGCAAAGTGCCTGGCACACACTCTATATGTGTGGTTTCTTTCCTTTGCATGATAGAATCCTTCAAAGCTGTGTTCCAACATCACTTAAAAATACGTTTCCTCAGTACATCAGGTAGTCTATACGTGAGATCGAAAGCTATTGCTCTTTTTATTCTTTATGCACTTAACCAGCCAATCTCCCATGTTTCTTGAAGGGTAGAGCCTTGGAAGCAGCGTAACAGGCAAAACAATTATGATCTCTCTTCCCAATCTGTAATCCCAGCTTCTTTAAGCACAGGTCCATCTTCTACCACCTAGACCTATCATGGGTTAGTCCCTTGACCTTTTCTTTTATTAGCTTTATGTGAAAGAGTTAAAGGGAGGTTTATAAAGAGTATTCAAAAACAGAAGCAAAATATTAGATGAAATTATAAAGTTCATGTGAATGGCCAAACAGAAAGCCAGAACACTGTGGAGTATAATCTTATGGGGAAAAAAATCCCCAAGAATTAAGTTTATACACAAACAGTTATTCGTTTCACATATCTGTTTTACCCTTGATTCTCTGTGGGAATGATCAGGCAATGGAAAGTTAGTGGTTACAAACTTTGAAATAAGCTAATGATATCTGTTATTATTACAAGTTTCTTAAAAGCTAAAAGCCAGGTGTGGTGCCACAGACCTGTAATCCCAACACTCCTGGAGGCTAAGACAGAAGGAACATCAGTTTGTTTGAGCCTAGTCTGGACAGCTTAGTGACTAATTGAGTGCTTGTATCAAAGCAAAACAAACAAAACAACTACAAACAAACAAAAACCCTCAGGACTAGGGCTGTAGCTCAGTGTGAAGGCCTTGGGATCAATGCAGTACTCCAGTACTAAAAACAAAAACAAACCAAAAAACCCAAATCTCTTAAAAGCTTACTAAAACATCATTTATGACGATTAACTGAAAATGAATGAATGATCTAGATAGAGGAGCTAGAACCATAAAGAAGATAAAACCATGAGTGAAGAATTAATCTTTAGGACTTTGGATTTGCCATCAGATTCTTAGTTAAGAAACCAAAGTAACATACAGCAGAAGAAAACACAGGCAAATTAGACTTCATTAAAATTTAAATCTTTTATTTCCTCTTAGTGCTGGGATCTAACTCAGGGCCTCATATATACTAGCAAGAGCTCTACCACTGAGTTACATCTCCAGCCCCAAATTAAAATCTTTTGTGCATCAAAGGACATGGTCAAGGAAGTGAAGGCAGGCATGATGACACATGCCTGTAAATCCAGCCCTCTGGAAGGCCGAGGCTGGAGGATCGCATGTTTGAGTCCACAATGGACAACTTAGTGATTCAGCGAGACCCTGTCTCAAAATAAAAACGAATGAATGGACTCGATCTTCTGCAAAACAGAAGGTGACTAAGAGAGGGAGGAAGGAGAGAGGGATTAGAAAGGAAAGGAGATGATAATTAAGATGAGTTATGTATGTGTATCAACTCCTCACAAAAAATTTAATCATTATGTACTATGAACACATTCTAATAAAAACTAAAAAGAAATTTTAAAATGATTGGGCTGGGGCTGTAGCCCACTGCAAAGTTCTTGGCTATGATCTCCAGAACTGTAAAAGAAAAGTAAAAAGGCAACCCAAATAATGGGAGAAAATATTTTTAAATCATATTTCTGTTAGTGGCCTAGAACCTAGAATATTAAAAGGACTATTACAACTCAATAGCAAAAAGACAAACTGGGTAAAAATGAGCAAAGGATTTGAATATGCAGTTCTCCAAAGGGGATATATAAATGACCAACAAACACATGAAAACATGTTTATTCTTATTAGTCATTAGAGAATTGAAAAACTTAAACCTCAGTTCTTTGTTCCTGCTAGGATGACTACTGTCAAAAATATGGAAAGTAACAAATGTTGGTGAGAAGTTGGAACTTTTTATACATTTCTGGAAAACATGTAAAATGGTTCAGTCACCATGGAATAGATTTCAGTGATTCCTCCAAAAGTTAAACAGAATTAATGAAATACTTATCAATGTTTTGTCATAAGTAAAAAAGATTGAAAAGTGATTTTCAAACAAATACATGTATGTGTGTATTTGTGGTAGCACTATTCACAAGAATTAAACAGTAGAAACTTCCCAAATGTCCATCAATAGATGCATGGATAATCAAATTGTGATATATATATATTTTTTTTCAGACATCAAAATGATACTACATACTACAATGTGGATGAACCTTTAAAACATTTATGCTAACGTTAAAGACTATATACAAAAATTTACCTTGTATGATTCCATTTCTATGAAATATCCAGAATAGGCAAATCCACAGAGATAGAAAGCAGAGTAATGATTTCCAGAGACTCCTGAAAGGATAGGAAAGGAGAATGACTGTTCATTGTGTACAGGGTTTCATTTCATTTTGGAATGATTAAAATATTTTGGAACTAGAGCTTCTAGTTGCACAACATTGCGAACGTACTAATTTGCTACAGAATTGTTTCCTTTAAAATGTTTAATTTTATGTTAGGTAAATTTCACTACAAAATTTAAAAATTTTAAAACCCCAAGAAAATGTAAATAAGATATGAGAATATCCCCCAAACATCAGCTAAGTGTTTGCCCTAAATCAGTGAACTGGGCCTATTTGTCCTAGTTTCTTTCTATATTTTCTTTCTGTGTTCCCATTTTTTATGGAACTTTAAACATAATCTATACTATCCTTCATCATAGTTCATTTCTACCTTACTGCACAGAATTAGTTTTTTTTTTTTTGGTGAGTAACAAATTAGTGGCTTAAAACATCACATATTTATTAGCTCAGTTTTCATGGGTCAGTAGTCTATCCATGACACTACATGTGTCCTCTTACATGGCCTTACAAGGCTTCGGTGAAGGTACTGACTGGCCTGAATTCTCTTTTGGAGGCTTGACTGGGGAAGAATCTGCTTCTAGATCCTTCATTTTGTTGCCTGCATTCATTTCCTTGAACCTGCAGGACCGTGGGTCCTTTTTTCTTGTGTTAGCTTTTGAATGGAGGCCACACTAAGCTCCTGAAAGGTAACCTGAAATTCTAGGGGCAGTCTGCACATCCATGGTATGGGACCTTCTCCATAATGGTCATTTAGTAAATCAGTCTCATAAGGAGAGAATTCATTTTGCCAAAATGGAATGTTCTATGAAGTGACATTATTTTGGAAGTAGACATCTTATGGCTTCTGCCATATTTTGTTGGCGAGTCATAGGTTCTGCCCATACTCAAGGACAGAGATCACACTTTTGTGGGAACATCAGGAAGTAGGAGTCTTTAGGAGTCACTTCAGGGTATATCTGCTACAGGGTGTCTAATCCTTAACATCATTCCAGAATAAGGTCCAACATTTCAAAATAAGCACTTTCAGGTAACGATTCTATAAACTATCATGTGAAAATTAGTTGATTTAAATGTTAAAGTAAGCTTTATACAGCATACCTATTGTTGCCTATAAAGATCACATGTCTTTAAACTTACTTTATCTTTTTCTGGAAACACAAATGACAAGTTGCCTCAAATCTAAGGCAGTGGAGGTATACAGAGCAACAGAATTTCTAATTCTGCTTCTCTGCTCCAACAGCAGACAAGGATTTAAATTTAGACACTAACGGTTGTTGAATAGACAAAAAAAGTCAAACTCAAGGATAGTGATTATTTCTAAAAGTCACACTCTTCTCAGAGCCTAAGTGAACCTGAAATTTTTCTTTTCTACTTTGAGCAATAAGGAAAACTTGTTTCCTTTAAATTTTAGTCCTTCATCTTATAGTCACCAAAAAACATATACAAGCGTAGTCCTTCAAGAAAGAGTTAACAATACCTTTGACACTGGTAAAACATGTATTTTAGTTGAGATGCATTACAAAGACTCAGAAGACTCGAGTTTAATTTAGGTTTGCTTGCTCTAGTTGCTCAGAGTGGCAAATTAAATTATATAGAAATTTTATTGCAAGTGCACTCACATCCAGATCACAGAGTGCTAGTGTGTACTTTATATCTAGACTACTATCCAATGATTGAGAAGATAGATTGCTCTAATTTTATTCAATATGTTCTTTCTGTGTGCTATAATAGGCTTTTGTTTTTACGCAGGCAGCTAATTAAGAGAAGGGAAAAAATTCCTTGTTAAAATCAGCTGGGAATAATCAGAATGATCATTCTATGGCTCATAAATATTACATGAGCAATATGGGAGTGTGGGTAATATTTAACTGTTTTCCAGTTCCACTTAAAAACTTTTTGTTCGAGAAGTCTTCAAGCCCAAGAGAAGATCAGTGCTTTAAATTCCTAATTACAAGAAGAGCTCACAGGACTTCCATTTACAGCTATTTGGTTTATTTATTCACATTCAAAGATTATTACAAAAGCTGACATGTTATTGCTGTGGTTACTTTTAGTAACTCAGGAAAGGAATCTAGTGTGGCTTTCCCAGCATCCCATGAGATGCTACGTTCCCTGGGCAATTTCACCATCACCATGTCTTGGGACTTCTTAACATTTTGTCTGCCCTTTTTTGTTTGAATTCCACTGCTTTTAGGGAACTTGGAGTAAAGGGATATGATTACATAAATCTTTTTAAAAAATTAAATCCAATCCGAGTTCTCATTTAGAAATCTTAGCTGGTGTTCCAGAAAAGAAATGCAAAAGAGAAAATAAATAAATGGAGAAGAAATTTCCTTCAAGGAGGAGCACAATTCATGCCCCACTGGAGTTTTATTTATTGCCCACTATTTGGCCTCAGCGTATACTATGGTGGCCAGCTTGTGACCTCACAAGGCCTTCTGGCATTATTCCTCCTCAGTTTGCTGCCTTCTCTTGATGGAGGGTTATGGGAGTGATGGGTGGGGGGAGAAATTGGGGGGTGTGGGTATTCAGAAGAAGAAAAAGAGCCGTGAGCTCCCCCTGGAGGCTCAAATATATAATCAACAAATACTGTGTTCCAACATCATAATGTATGACTTTCCTGGTCCTTGTTTTTTGCAAATAATACAAGCCATCCATTTAAAAATAGGGTTTTATTCCAAACATATTTATGTTTTTTGTTCTTCTAAAACATTTATGAAATATAACAAGTTTTTTGTTTTTTCCTTCCAAAACCTGGACTTTTCAGGTAAGAATGTACGTAAGATACCTGTGATGGATATAGCTCTATTCTAAGCATCATGGGTCATTAAAAAAAACCTGGCAAGATGTAGGATCCTTTCCCCATTAGTTATAACAAAATTAGGGGCTATGAATGAGTGTTCTGTGTCTAGACCTGGGTTTCTCACTATGAATATTCAGGGCTAGATAATTCTTGCTTGAGGAGGACTATCCTATACCTTGTGAAATGCTTAGAAGCCACTAGATGTCATTTATACACACACACACACACACACACACACACACACACACAGAGTCACCAGTGCGACAATAAAAAAAGTCTCCAAACATTAACAAATGCCTCCTGGAAGACAAAACATTCATTTTAATTCAGTATATTCTATAAATTACTAAATGTGTTTTGCACTTGAGACGTGTATTCTACAGATCAGATATATCAGCATTTTTGTGAAAACTAACTTCTGTTTCTTTTCACGTTTATTCAAAGTTTTTTTTCATCATTTTTTGATGTGTGAATTTCAAGGGCTACAGTGAGTTTAAAGGAATACAATCAATTGTCCCTTCAGTACGTTTTCAAGTTAGGTATTTTTAAATAAGTCCAATGGCAAAGAATATGAGAGTAAGTGAAGACTTTCCCTGAGAATATTATTCTTGTGTGAATATTTCTTCAGTGGAGCAAGAGCAAAAGCTCTTGACTGGAGTCCAAGTCTGCTAATTATTTTGTGAATGGGTTTCCTATTTTGATTTTTTCCAATGTGTAATTTATGTACTGAAAACAACTGCAAAAGAATAAAAAGAAAATAAGAGGCAATGAATTTAAGGTTGTTGCTGTTTGGAAGTAAGGGCTATTCTCAAGCAGACCAGTGGTTTTCAAATGGGTGATTTTTTCATCCCAGGAGAGATTTGGCAATGTCTTGAAATTTTTAATTTTCATAACTGAGTGAGGAGCCAGTATTTGTACCTGGAAGGTGCACACCAGGGATGCTGCTAAACATCTTATAATACACAGGATAGTCCCCATTGACAAGGAACTCTCTACTCCAGACATCAGTAGTGCCAAAGCTGCGAAATTCCAGCATAGACATGGAGACAGGAAGAGCTCATCACATAAGGTGTCTTGTGGGTCAGAAGAAAGTTATTTTCCCTCAAATTAACCACAGTGGCCTGTGGGAGTTCTTTGAATTGGGTGTATCACAGGCCTCCATTATTGTCTTTTTTTTTCCTTTGGTACTAGGGATCAAACTCGGAACCTTGTGCTTGTGAGGCAGGCAGCTGAACCACTGAGCTAAATCCCTGGCCCTCCATTGGCTTTTAAAAGGCAGAAATTCTTGGGAGAGGTAAGATATTGAGTTGCTATGAAATTGGTACCTTCTAGGTAACTTGCTCTTATGTTATGATGATTGCAGAGTAGAACACATTTATTTGGTGAGTGGATTTCAGAGTGAAAGATGAGTTTGACACAAGGGAGAAATGACTGAAAGGGTCAGTGGAGCCTGGCAAGGTGAACTCTATTGATTACATCATTTCCTTAGGGTTCATTGTTTGCAGGATCATTCTTAGGTCCATGCACACACATAATTGCAAGCTGTATGTTAAGCTTTGTGTGTGTGTGTGTGTGTGTGTGTGTGTGGAGTTGAATTTTAGATTAACCCTAAAATATGATTTCTGTAAAATGAACTTTCCATGCTTTTTTAGTTCTTCAGACAGTGAGAGATAATGAGCTCTATTCATCCCAATAATTTAAATAGCTCCTGGTTTGCATTTAACCCATAGAATTCTCAAAGGTATCAATCCTTAGGGAGTGCTCTGCTTAGTCTTTCATTCCAGCTCTGCTTCTGTATTCTTCCTTTTAATCGTTACATGTTTAATAGCATATGTCTGCTCTGAAGTGGGTCCAAAGTAACGAAATGTGAGCGTCACTTCAAATGTCCTCTTTTTCTTCCCAGTCACTTTTCCAATGGGGTTCTAAAACACAAAATCTCTCCTTTTTTCTCTCAGAACAGCTTGAATATATGGTGTTTGGACCTTTTTATTTTCCAGAATATGTGTTTTGTGTGTGCATTCTAATGTTTCTCATTGCTAAATTATAGTTCTTTACAATAACATTGGGTTTCAAAGGTTAGCAAAAACTTTCCAAATTGAGTTGAAGAACAAAGACAATTACCAAGAATGTCATACAGAATGTTCTTGGAAGCACAGCATCCCCTAAAATTGGGGTTTCCTGACATCTGCTTTTTCATAGTGACATACTGTAGCATCTTTTTTCCCAATCACAGATCAGCCTGGAAGAGATCCCAGAAAATTTTAATTTTGTCATTCCAATCTTTTTCAACTCTTGCTTGAGCCCTGCTATCTTTATTTTCTTGGGTTTCCCATTTTGGTTGCCAGTGAGCTGTTAATAGAATTGAATCTTGCATACTTCAGACTTCTTTTGTTCACCAACAGGCACAAGAGGAGGTTCTACTTTGCTTAAAACATACTCCTAAAAATTGAATATTACAAATGGAAGATAATGAGTTTTTGATAGCCTTTCATCTAGATTTCAGTTAGATTCTTTATTATTTTTTTTTTTTGCAGTGCTGGGGATTGAACCCAGGGTCTTGCCATTCTAGGCAAGCATTGAAGCACTGAGCTATATCCTAGCTTCTGCCAGTTGGATTTTTAAACATGTAGCTATTTAAAGTATTAATAAAAGTTTATTTAAATTGTCGAATTTCACTGTGTGTCAATGTAATTATCACTGTAATCCTTCTTGGTCATTTGAAGGCTTTGACCCCAATGGGACATTGACTTCTCATTTGGCATCTCTTATTCCCTTAGGTCATCCTGGGCTTGGACTTAATGTATGGGTAAAATAATTGGCTTATGTGGATGAACATCCATTCCTATAATTAGTATGAAATTGCATTTAAAAATTCTACCAATCCAACCCATACATGCATTAAGACTGAAATATTGGAGGCAGGAGTGGTCTTCAAGCACATTTTACTTGTTGTTAAGTGTATCAAGGCCATTTTTCAGTCTTTTGGCAATACCACTACAAAATCTGCTAGTGAGTTCTGTTTTATAATCAACAGTGGGGCTTTAAATTTTCCTCTAAATGTGCCAGGTATAAAGACTTGGTCATCTGGATAGGCTCTCCATTTATAAAAGGAGAAAGAAAAGAAAAAAAAATGCTAACAGTATACCTGGAAAACACAATTCCATTAGTTAGTTTATTGATTTTGTAACATAATATGCTACCTCTTTGGTAAATGATGGAAGTTGCTACATTTCTGTCAGATGACATGGAGGAAAATTAGGAAAATGTATTTAAATGTTTGATTCTGGTAAATTGCAGGAAACTATTAATAGTGTGCTTTAGCAGAAGATCCCTTTCCTAGAACCCCTTTTGGCCCTCCTCGCTGCCTTTGCTAAATAAATAAATAAATAAATAAGGAATGACAGTCATCTTCCCACAGTGGTGGCAGTTAGAATAAGAACATTCTGAGTAAGGCATGATTGTGACTATAGAAAATGAATCTATCATGCTTGTCTTGCATCCTTTAAATTTGGCAATAAATATGAACATTTAAAATATATGCAGCCAATAAAGTGAAATTCCTTCAGAAGAAAACACTAATGCTCCCTTTTGCATATTTATTTGTGTTGCTGTTGTTTATAAAACCCTTGAGGCCACAGGTTATGTTTTTTTTTTCTCAGCCTCTAGACAACACAGTGTCTGGCACATAGTAGGTGATGAATCTACACATATTGAACATATAAAAGCTTAGAGTATCAAGAAAATATCCAGGGCCAGGGATTTAGCTCAGTGATTTCAGTTCCTGCCTCCCAAGTGCAAGGTCCCGAGTTCAATCCCTAGTACAAACAAACAAACGAACAAACAAAAAAGAAAATATCCATTTTTTATCCAACCATTCTGCATAGAATTTAAGGAGGTGCAAGAGAATGTGTAACACTTGATTTATTTTTATTTTGCTTTGTTTTTCTGAAGTGCTGGGCATTGAACCCAGTGCCTTCACACTGAACTACATCCCTAGCCCCATTTATTTATTTATTTATTTATTTATTTATTTATTTATTTATTTATTTATTTATTTATTTATTTATTTATTTATTTATTGAGGCAGAATCTTACTGGACTGC
This sequence comes from Fukomys damarensis, assembly GCF_012274545.1. NCBI lineage: Eukaryota > Metazoa > Chordata > Mammalia > Rodentia > Bathyergidae > Fukomys > Fukomys damarensis. The sequence continues at coordinate 8,496,276 of NW_022900951.1, forward strand.
CCAGAATGGCCCTGAACTTGAGATCTTCCTGCCTCAGCATTCCTGAATAGCTGGGATTACAGGTGTGTGAGACTATATACAATGTAGTTCTGTCTTTCAAGAATGTTTCAACATAGGAAGATAAGATATACACACTGTATATGCATATATACAAAGTGCCTAATTAGATGTGCGTAGGTAGAGAGTATCATAGAAATGTGTAGGTGTTGCATCGCTAAGGAGTCTGGGAAGGGCAATTATTTTTTTCATTAATTTTATTGGTACTTTTTATGTATATAGTACAATTACATTCATCATTTGGATCCTGTACCTTCACATGATGTATCTTGGTTTCTACTTTTTCCCTATTCCCCTGCCCTCTCTTTACCCCCCTGTAACCTTCCATATTTACAAAGACTTTGTTTCCATTTGTCCCTTTTCTCTTATTTTTTCTTTTCCCCTTTCTCCTTTCTTCTACCCTTCCCATTTCCCCTATTCCTTTAGCCCCCCCTTTTTTTTTCCTATTTCACATTACCAATTGTACAATTTGAATCTTACTTACTCTTTTAGTATTTCACACCAGAGAAACTGTTCAGTATTTACACTTGGGTGCCCCATGTGTTTTACTTATTGAATATAGCCTCAGTACACATCCATTTGGTTGTAAATGTCTCTAGTTTCTCATTCTTCATGGCTGAGTAGTACTCTGTTTTATAGAAAAACCACGTCTTCTTTATCCAGTCTCTAGTTGATGGGCAGTTGGGCTGTTTCCAAGTTTTAGCTATTAAAAACTGTGCCACTATAAACATGGGTGCACATATATCACTGTGGTGTGATTCTTTTAATTCTTTTGGAAAGATACCCAGCAGAGGGATGGCTGGGTCACATGGAACTATAATCCTAGTTTTTTGAAGTATCTCCATATTGATTTCCACAGTGGTTGCACCAGTCTGCACTCCCACCAACAATGGAGAAGGGTTCCTTTCTCTCCACAACCCCGCCAACATTTGTTATTGGTTGATTTCTTGATAGCAGCCATTCTTTGTGGGTTGAGATGGAATCTCAGTGTTGTTTTAATTTGCATTTCACAAATGACTAGTGATGTTAAACATTTTTTCATATATTTATTTGCTGTTTCTACTTCATCTGAGAATTGTTCATTTCAGATGCCCACTTTTGAATCAGGTCTTTAAATTTGGGGAGGGTCTGCTTTTTTTAGTTCTTCATATATCCTAGATAGTAGACTTTTGTTTGAGGAACAGCTGGTAAAAATTTTCCCCACGTTGTAGGTTGTCTCTTAGATCGGTTTCTCCTGCAGTGCAGAAGCTTTTTAATAAGATGAGGTTACAGTTGTTAATTATTTTTGCCAGTAAGGGCAATTATTAAATGAATATTGAGTTCAAATGAAACTTTATAGATGCAGTGAAAAGGGGAAGTGAATATTCCCAGTAGGACTTGGGGGAAGAGCTTCTTCTTCCTGGACAAAGTGTAACTTTGGGAATTTGTCTGGGATACAAACAGTGAAAGCATTACACTAGTCAAGGGTGTTTGGAAACAAGGCAGAATTTAAATCTGAAATAGTTTGTGATGGGAATCCCTGCAGAGTATGACATGAAGGTGGTGTCTAAGAGAAATAAAGTAGACATAGACGTCAGGATGTATGGAACTAAGCAAAACTGGACTTGAGATTATCAGTTTAGGAGGCTGTTCTAGTACTCTTCTTCTAATGAGGGTTTGAAAGAATATCTCTTTGATGATTTGAATTTGGAAGAAGGGATAGCAGGTTAAAGAAGAGGCAAAAATTGCCATAGTTCCTAGCATGCACATATCAGCCAATTATTGCTGTAGTAATGCTGTGTGACAAATCATCCCCAAACTTACTGGTGTATAACAATAAGAATTTATTGTTCATAAGCCAGATTAGATTGGACAGAGTGGCTCTGATTCTGGATGTAACTTCGTAGGGCTTGGCTCCAGGTTTTGTAATGCATGGACCAGGGTTTGAACTCCAGGCTTTATTTCTACAAACTGGGTCTCATTATGAGGTTTAGGCTAATGGGATGAAGGCTCCCTAGGATCACTGTTCTAATGGACATTACAGGAGGACAAAAGGCTAAGCCAATTTTCACAAGTATACTTAAGCCTTCTGTTTAAGTTGTATTTCTTTGGTCAAAGCCACATGACAAAGCCCAGGTTTGGGCAGGGAAATGCTTACTTAGTTCTCTTCAAGGAAGGGATTGAAGTGAATATTTTCTGTCCAATAAACCATACTCTCACAGCTGTTATGATTTTTCTGAATTGCATCTGCGTACTCTACTCACTTTAACACCGGTAGGTGGCTCTGTACTTGTGGAAAGGGCAAACCTCTTAGTAATCAGGGCTCTTCATGATCTGCCTGCAATTCCATCCTCATTCTACCTTGTTCCTGAGATGTTTACCTTCTCATCCCAATGATTTCTTTACAATTCATCCTGAAGTTTCATGCCTACTTTTTACATGTTTCTGGTGTCTAGAATGTTCCTTCTTTCCTGTCAGTCCTTTGAGTGTCATAACTTCAGTGTTGAAGAATTCTCCATCCCCTTGCAAAACTGTGATTGATGCCACTTATGTTTATCCAAAGAAACTGTATACATAATTCTGTCAAAAAACACCTACCACCTTTATGGTTGTGTTCTGGGCTTTGGATGTGTGGCTTGTATATATCTCTTGCATTTGTTGATGGAGGCTAGGAAAATGGTGGTACCCTTTGGAGGAATTGGGAACATAAGAACAGAATCAAAGGTTTTTTGTTTTATTTATTGTTTTTATTATGTGATAGGTGGATGACAGGAAAATGAAGTTTTATGTTTTAGCATTTTTTAGATTGGAGGTGAGGATAGGGCATCTAGGTGACTTTCTGTAGCTAAAAGTCTGGGACTTAAGCAAAGGTTAGAGGTCTGGGATAGAAATTCCAATTTGACAGTCATCTGTATTAAACTCATATTGAAAGCTTGACCATAGCGATATGGTCTTTTCTGACTAATTGCTGTCTAAAATCCTGCCTTTGAAAGTTGTTCCATGACAGGGGATTAAAAAACCACCTAATTGTAGTCGATCCATAAATCACACCCAAATCATAGGAAATGTACATTTGTTTATATTCAAAGAAAAATTATGGTTTCATCAACTTTATGTAACCTATCACTAAAACTTTCATTTCTTAATGTTGATAAAAAAAGTTACGAAAACTGAATATTTCTTTATAAAACAACTTGTTTTTCTAAACAGCTTACATCAGAAACAGCTGCACAGTCACTTTAACAAACTAGTTGACTAAGTGCTTTTCGGTTTGTATAGAAATATGGTTTTCCTTTGCTTAATGAAAAAAGAAATCTGCCTTGGTTTCATAACAGGAATAGCTTAGGATCCCTATCTGAATGGGCTATTTAGTCTTTAGATAATTTCATATGTCTATGAGACACAGAAGAAACGATAGTTGATTATCTGACTGCTTGGGGACTGTATGAGGCTGTCATCTAGAAATCCCTTCCACGTGCTGCCTCCTGGGGAGAAATCGGGAGAGTGACACCTGTGGAATGCTCGCCCTACCAAATCACTTTATCCTGGGAGCTGATAGCTTGTCTTTACCCATATCCACAGGATGTCCTTGAGGGTCATCGTATTTGCATGTCATATGCCATTCAGTCAAAAAGCAATAAAGACATGAGCTCTACTAGACCCCAAACCAAATAGCTCCACTTCAGCTTCTCAGTAATATTCTTAGAAAAACTCAAGGAGGAAAGAGGCCCAGAAACCATCCAATCCCATAAATTAACATAGTTTTGATAATGAAACACATGAGCCAGGGAATCAGAAAACTTTCAAGTGGAATAAATTATTTTAGCAACTCTGACAAAAAGTGCATACATTTAAGATAAATAATATCAGCAGTACTGTAGCTATTCCCTTAGGGTGCCATTACAGCATGTTTGAAACTTGATGGGAGAAGTTAGAGAAGTCCCTGACAATTTCACCAGGGCACAGAAAAGCAACACATGCACCTGTAACAATCACACGGTGACTGGATCTGCACCTCCTGCTGCTGATCATACATCAGAGACTCTTGAGAAGCAGAAAGCAAGTCTGAATGGAAGATTACAGAGAAACAGGCAGAGGAAGCAATTAGCAAATGGAGCACACCAGCTCCCTCAGCTAAACACCTCTTCATCAAATGATTACAAGCATCTGTGCATGCTGTGGATGGCTGTGGATGACTGTGTCTGACTTTGGGAGCCCATCAGCAATATTCAGAGTGGGAAAGATGAACCTTCCCTTATGAACGCAACAAACAGACCCTGAAAAGTTTTTCTGTGCTTTGCTTCTCTTCCTGTCTTTGAGGAAAGAACCCATCTTACTGACATCTCAAAGGGCCATGCTTCAGAACTTAGCTTGAAGTGGTAAGATGATGCCTTGTAAGATTCATTATTTTTTAATTACACCAAATCATGTGTTCTAATGATAACTTTAAAAATCCACTTTATTGTGTTTTACCTACTTGAGGTCTTTTGCCATCTCTATTCTACCTTCTCTCTGCTCCTACACATGAAGTCTTTTCTGTTGGTTTTGGCATAAGTTTGGATTAATTTCCTCTAGTTAATTTTGGCATAGAGCTGTGAAATAATTTGTTGAAGATTCGTAGTTACAAGGAAGCAAGGTGATTTACAAGCCAAAGAGCATATCTGGATTTCAACTCTTTAAAATATCCCTAGTACAGTGATTGGGATTACATAGGCAAAGAAAAGATAAGGCCCAGTAAGAGTCTGACAAAAGGAAATTTGCTATAAATATGCAGCATTGTTTAACAGAGAAAAAGAATGTGAATATCATAACAGACCAAGGACAGATGGTTTGTTCGTGGTCACCTTGAGGCTGAGCTTTTCTTGTGAGCATTCTGTACTCATTCCTCTTGCTCATAGTAGCTGCCTGTTTTCCGGTCCTTTTTCTTTCATTCCTAAGTTCATGTTGATGCTTTTCAAGACAACTCAGGCATCAACTTCCCTGGAAGGGCTTCCCAAATCTTAGATTAGAATTGGTGTCTTTTCTCTCTGTGACTGCAGCAACCTCTGCCTGGCTTTTTGTTGTTGTTGTTGTTTTGGACAGGGTCTTACTGTGTACTTGAGACTGACCTGGAACTCACTATGTAGCCCAGGCTGGTCTTGGACTCAGCAATCCTCCTGCCTCAGCCTCCTGAGTGCTGGGATTACAGGCATGGGCCACCACGTCCGGCTCTCTGCCTGGCTTCTTTTTTTTTTTGTACTGGGGATTGAACCTGGGTCCTTGTGCTTGTGAGGCAGGCACTGGAACCACTGAGCTATATCCCCGGCCCTGCCTGGCTTCTTTATCCCACCGAATTACTACACTTTACTCATTTGTGAGTTCCTTCCCATGAAATTATTTGTCATTTTTGAACTTCTAACACCACAGTATTTTATTCAACAAATGGATGTTTCATCTGTAAATCATACCCTTTCATTTAGTACAATTTGTAGTTCACTGAATGCTTTAAAAAAACTAAGAATCTATTTATAATCTTTATTTTGTCCAGTATGTATGCATATTTATACATTTAGCTGCAGAAATAACAATGCACTTGGTTATAAGGTGCTGTTCTGATCTCTATTGATGACTTCTGTAATCATTGGTCTCTGCATGGCTCACCTTTCTAAAATCAGAAGAAGAATGAATTCAAGTATGCATATAAACCTGAGAATTTCAGATCAAGGCAGGTGGATCTCTCTGCCTACATCCCACTCCCTGACACAGTACTTGACACTTAGGGAGCAGCCATTAGCATTAGTTAATGTTGGTTGTGCTAGCAGCTATAACAAAGAGTGGAGACAACCATATCTGGTAAACAGCTCTTAGCATTTGTTTAAGGTAGGCTCAATTGGAAGTGCAAGAATTTGAGTTGCGTTTTTTGATGATTTACTTGACAATCACACAAAAGCTTCATTGAAAAGATAGGAGGGTGATAGGTGAGAGACAGCTTATATTAAGGAGGAAGTCAATCTAGAGTAGTCTATGTAAATGACTATAAACTTCTTAATATCTTAATTTTATGAGAGTGGACAAATATTGATTTAGGAAAACAATGATGCTCATACCATTTCCTCCAACAAAGAAACAGATGTTGTTACAGAAATAACGCAAAAAGCAAAAAGGCAAAAAGAGTCAAGCTGAAGACAGAGGCCATCATATTTGGTATGTTCAGAATACCAATTTTCAAGTTTGAATTTTTCATTCTATCTAGAGACTTGCTGGAATGACTTGACCTGCACAATTGACACATTTTTCTTTGTAATTAAATGAGACTTTTGGAATTTGTCCCTCTAAATGAATCTTTAGAATGGCCTGTGAGTTAATAATCTCCCCCATCATCTTTTGCCAAAGATGGTTGTTTTTGAATAAAGATCAACTGGCCATCATTAACAGACTATAGAACCAATGCCCAGGCTTTCAGAAAACACAATTTTGAGTGGGGCGTGAATGTAATGATGTCTGTATGTAACTAGAATCTAGAAAGTAAATAATAACCACAGTGGCTCTTACTCTTCCTGGGAGCCCGTGGGATAGCCATCACACAAAGCCCACTTTAACACAGGATCAGGCAGCTCCTGGGAGGCCTGTTCTCAAAATGCCAGAAAAGAAGATACAAAGTGTGACCACAGAGCATTGGACTTCCTTCTCAGGGCATTCTGTAGAGCATTTATTACCCAAATTCTAGACAGTGAAAGATGCATTTTAATTAACTTTCTGTTTCTCCGGTGAGTTCTTGGACCCTTCACTTCCCTTTATACAGCTCAAATGATATACAGGAACAATAGTCTGCCTGTTTCTGCTTGTGTGTGTCTAGGAATCGGTTATTTTCCTCGGCTTGTTCATAGGTAGGCAGTTTTGATTGTGTGTCATAGCAGTTCCATGAAGCTAGGTAGCATTAGTTCAAGAGATGTATTTCTAATCACAGGACAATGCCAGGGAATGATTTAAAACAAATATGTAACACAAAAGCCAAGTAAAACTAAGTAATATTGGCAATCAAAAACAACCACATTGCATTCTTGTTTTTCACTACCCATCCCCAATTTCTAAGCCCCTAATTTTAGCCTTTGCTACTATACAATGGGTATATGCACTTAGTTCATGCTCTATAAATATTTGTGGAATGAATTTTAAAATTCCCTTAGATACTGGAGAAGGAAAGCCCCAAGTTGTCATCCTTGCAATTATTCATTCATCAGGTCATTATTAAGTAGTTATTATGTGTCTCACAATTTTAGGCATTCAGCATGCAAGAATGAGTCATAAATGCTTGAGTTCCGTAAGCCTAGGGAAGTAGGATTTGACAGAAGTGAATACATTTTTATGTATTTTTAAAGCCTGTTATGGTGGGCATACATGCATTTCAGTCCCAAAATCTGTTACAGTGGACATACATTCCACTACCAAAAGAGGGAGTGGAAATTTCTCCCCCAAACACCTCATCCCCAGGACTCTGTCAGGTAGAGTCTTAAGGAAATAAGCAGAGATTGAGTAGACACCCACTAACTACTCTGAAAGCTGCTCTGGCATTAAGCTACTCTTATCAAGCATCCCCCACTCCAGGAACTTAAATTGATGACATAAATTGCAATAATCCAGAATCAGCAATGGCATTGAACTGAGTCATTCCCCAGTATTCCTACCTATTGCAGCCCAAGGCAGTGGAAGAGAGTCATGAGAACTGAGTTTGAATTTGGAATGCTAGCATTGCAAGTTGCTTTACCTTCTTTAAGCCTTGATTTCTTTATCTGTAAAGTAGGATGTAACTGGATTAATGGGGACCATTAAAGGACTAATAGAAGTGATGTATTGCACTTTGATCCTAGTAAACTCCCCGTTAATTTAATTCAGTTTGGCAAGTATACATTGAGATTCTGCTGAAAATCTGTTAGTTCACATTCCCATTCGTCACCTGGGTTCTTGCTGCACTAGTTCCTTTCATTGTGCCTTTAAAAAAAAAATCTGCCCATCATCCACCTAAATGTATATATTAATAGTATAAAATGCACAATTTTTACATTGTAGTCCATCTCAGGCTGTAAACAACTGATTTTATGGGGTTATTTCAACCAAATAGGCTCAGTGGGGATTTAGCACAGTGGTTCTGGTGCCTGCCTTGCAAAGCAGAAGGACCTCAGTTCGATCCCCCCACCCCCAAAAAGACTAATCAACCACATAGGCTCTTACCCTAATTAGTGCTGTTACGGCTTATATCCGGATTTCCCCCCAAAGCCTCATGTGCTCATAGGTGGATCTTTGGGGAGGTGATCGGATCACAGGGGTGTGATACTCAGCAGGGCATTAGTCCACTGATGGGTTTATAGCTAAATGTGATTTGGGAGGGGAATCCAGGTTGGAGCAGGTGGGTCACTAGGGATGTGGCCTGGCAGGGTCTCTCTCCCTCTCTCCTCCCTCAGTCTCTTTCTGCTCACCACCCTGCCACTAGCTCTTTTCCCTCTGCCATGACCCTCTGCCATGCTGCCCTGCCTTGGAGCCAGCCAACTATGGACTGAAACCTCTACAACCTGTGAGACAAAATAAACTTCTCCTTCAATATGCGGGTGTTGGATATTGTGCCTCAGTGAGGAGAAAGTAACTAAGACAAGTTTAATGGTGCTCCCAGTCTTGAAACTGTCCCATCCCTACTGTCCAACTCTTCACAGGCAGGCTGGATAAGGACTGGCTACTCCTCCCCTCTCCTCGTGCCTTTTCATTCCCAAAGCTGTCTACATAGTAGAATTATTTGAAGAATATTCTAGAAATATTCCTTAGTCACACCTTTAGCTGTACAATTGGCCTAAGCTTGCTTCATCATGCATTAAACACATCGGAGATTGAGAACCATTGCTGTAATGCAGAATTCCATTTTGGTCTTGGCAAGAAGGAGGTCTTCTGTTTGAGGTCAAGGTCTACCAGTCTGATTCAAGAAAGTACTATTGCCATAGGATTCTGGGTTCAGCTATTTTCACGGGTTGCTAAGTTATTGTTTCTTTGCTGTGGACATACCAATTTATACTAAACCACTTGGAACATGGCGGATCATTTGCTTTGCTACATTTAATCTCTGTGCAGTCCACATGGCATTTATCTGGCTGTATTTACCATCAGGCCTGTTCTGGCCCATACCAAACTATAAGCCAACACCTAGTGAAGTCAGTCCCCCCAAATCCTTGTATTATTTATCACTTTGGTGTTAGACCACTTAATGGGAATGAATTGGGACAGGTTAGAGTTTTAGCTTCTGACTTTATGGTTCTGCTTCCTGTTCATTATCTATACTTGTCCCCTTGTAACTGAATGTCCAGCACTATTACCTGTGCACTGTCCTTTTCTTTTCCTCCTCTGGCAACGTGGACTGTCTGGCCGTGTGGTCTCTGCTTGCCAGGGATAAAGGTTCTGTCCAGCTCAAATTGGCCGGGAGGACTCTGCACTGGGACCAGGTGTCCTTCCATCCCAGGAGCAGGAACCATGCTCTATGAATCCAGTGCTCTTTCTTTTCCCTTGCATTATTTTGATTCTTAACACCTTGCATATAACCTTCATGACTGTTTTCTGTTTTGTTTGTCTTGTGAGACAGTCTCGCAATGTTGCCTAGGCTGGTTTTGAACTTGTGGGCTCAAATATTTATCTTGCCTCAGCCTCCAGAGTAGATCGCACCATAGGAGTATAACACCATGTGGCTTATCAACATTTTCTGAAATTTTGAATATGCCATCAGTGAGTTGGGGACAATGATTTTAGTAACTGAACTGTGAACACTTTGAGTTTCATTGATTACTATTTATTCATCTCCTGTCAAACATTATGCAATTTTAAACACTTAAATGACCCATGAAATAAGGCTCATTTTATTTTATGGTCTTTAAAGTTAAGCTTGAGTAAACCAAAGATTCTTCTATCTTCATATTTTCCTGTATGCAGTCTGAACTGGGGCTTCTCATACATCATATTTTCAGTATTTAGGTGAAGCGATTGTAAAACATGGATTTCTGGAGCTTACTGCCTGAGATTCTGATTTGGTAGTTCTCAAATGGAGTCCAAGAACTTTCATTTCACACATGCTTCCAAGCCACTTAACAATGACTGATGCTGCTGGTCAATGGGCCACACTTTGAGTAGCAGTTGCCTAAATCACAGACATCTCTTGGATTGACAGTTTTTATTTGAACTTCAGCTTGACCATTATGTTAATCCCTAGCATGAAGAGCCCATGACAGAAAAGTGTAACAATTTGCTTGGTTCATTTTATTTTACTCTTGTTCTAGTCTAGAGTCTCTTTTATTTCTAATATTTCCTTTAATCCCTAAGTACCTGGAGATGCAGACCCATTCTGTAGAATTATATTGTCCTAATTTTTGCCCTGATGAATCATCTTTTGACAGACATGTGAGCCCTCACCAAATACATTATGTCATCCTTCTGAGCTCTTCAGAGAGAACTGATATGCCTTTGGGTCTGACGTGAACTGATGGCTTCCGTGTGCCCCTCATGTAGCAGCTCTCACTTGGGAGGGTTTCCAGGAGTGTGACAGGAAACCCTGTGGCTGGTGCTGATTGGGAATGGGGTGGGCTTGTGATTCTGGTTTCTGAAGCTTCCTAACTCTGTGCTCCGTGAGTAGATCTGTCTCTTCCTAGGCTGCCACATGCAAAAGTGGGATTTATTTTTAGAGAAGAAATCATTATTCATTAGTCTCTCCCAAGCTTCTTTTTATCCTTTTGGGTAAAATTTAAGAACCTGATCTCTATAAGAAAATTTTTAGGCTGTTAAAAGAAATGGTAAAATGATTATAGCCTTGGTACGATGAAGCCTTTTTTCCTGGACAAAGCCAGAGTACCCATAGCAGTCCGTGTCCAAAGCTCCTTCCTGGTCCCTACATCTAAATCATTTTAACTTTTACAGCTTATTACAGAAGTCCACAAGTCTTTTGATTTTGTGGTCCCCTCAAACCTACGATTTAAAAAACAAATTATATCATACACTGAACATTTGCCCTTTAAGTCTAATATAAAATCTCATAATGGAAGTTGATTTTTAGTAAAATAGCCCACCAGGTTAGGTATGTACAAATTTCCACTTAAAAACAGAAGGATTTAATAGATATAATCTATACCAAAGCAGAAATAACTGAAAACAAGATACCTCTCATGTCTTTAAATTTGAGAGTAGAATTTTTAACTTATTTCCATCACCTTGGGCTAAATAAATGTGGTGGTAATCATTTTACTACCAGACAAGCTACTAAAGTTGCCTACTTTTGCTTTTAATTAAGTTGTATTTGTAAATGCGTACTTGGAAATATCATGATTTAGAAGCTCATCAAAAATTCATAATCACCTGGTGGCTGATAAAGCCCAGTCATCCCCTGGGAGAGACACAGTGCATTTCATTGCATATATCTCTCCCTTCCCACAGCTGTACCATTTTATTTTTACATCTTAATCCTACCCAGTGAGGCTGAGACCATCAATTTTAGGAAAACAGGAGGTAGGTTTTATATATGTATACAAGGAACCCAAAGGAAAAGAGTTCTAAAATATGACAACATGAACCCCAAAGGATTCCTGTGGTCTTGAGGGAGGGGGAAGGGCCTGTTTTGTATGGTAGCCAGTTAGAATTTCTGTGCTGTGCTGAGCTGATGGAGGAGGAGGTGCGACAGGTTCGATGATTCTCAGTCTTCTCTTCTATTTAAAATGATTTAGCATAGCAAATGAAGATGGCCACATATTCTTAGACACACCTCATTAGCGTAGCAGCAGATCCCTATGTCCCTTCTCCTTGAATGTGAGCAGGCTTTGTGACTGCTTAGGCAATAGAACACAATGGTTTCTAGACTTTGACCTTGAGAGGTCTGAGACCTCTTTCTATCTCTGGGAACACCAGTTTTAGAAACCAACCTCCATGCTGTGAGGAAGCCAAAGCAGCTCTATGGAAAGGCCTACTCCAGAAGAACTGAGATGCAATTGCAACTAATACCAACTTGGCAGCCATATGAATGGGCCATGTTGGAACTGGATTCCCCAGCTTTAACAGAACTTCCCCAGCGGACACTGGCCCTACCTGCCTGGGAGATTCAGGGGAAGCGTAAATGATGGTTATTATTTTTAACTGCTAAGTTTTGAAGTCATTTTTCATGTAGCAAAATATACCCAAAATAATTAACATGTCCTTTTTCTATTCCTACTCATACCTACTCAAAGAGCTACTCTCAAGATTAGCCTGTAGATCTAATCCCAGAACCTTTCAGATAGCGTCCTGCCTGATTTCCCACAGCCAGAATGACCTTGGGTGTGTCCTCCTACTTGGCAAATGCTATCCTACAAAAATGCTCTGTGTACCGTTCCCCCACTCTGTCGTCTGTACAAGGTTGCCTTCTCTCATTCACTGCTCACCAGTTAACCAAATTATATTTGGAGTCAAGAGCAAGAAAAGTAGCTTGAGATCTTCATCTTTCTTTTGTCCATCAAGCCAACAGGAAGCTTTTTTTTTTTAAAAAAGTCAAGATTTAAAGCTTCTTAGTCCTCTATATTCCTCCTTCAGTGACATAAGCATATCCTTAAGAGTAGAGCTAAAAGCTATCATATTGTTAAAACTCAGAGAAAGGATTGGTGACAGTCAGCTCAACCCAGTGGAGTCTGGCTCTAGCATCTGCCCTGGGCTTCGGCTGACATCGGGAATCTGGGTACAGAGACTGAGTTCACCATGCACCTTAGTATTTGGCTCGTGTCAAGCATGAGAAGAATGAAACTAAGAGTTGCTTCATTTTTCTTATTTCAAACACATTTAAATCTTAAATATATCATATGTGCCTTTGCAGGTTGCTTGAAGTCATCTTCAGAGAAAGTCAGAGTATAAATAAATGAAAAAGGAAGGTTACAAAAGAAAATATAAAAAATAAAGGAATGTCTCTATGTCATAAATATTAAAATTTGGGAGGGCTGAGGGTGTAGGGCAGTGGTACAGCTCTTTTCTAGCATATGGGAGACCCGGGGTACAATTCCCAGCAGCAAAAAAAAAAAAAAAAAAAAAAAAAAAGGTTTTGTTTTGGGGGTATAGCCGATTGCCCAGCTAGCCCAGTGGGTTTTCCTCAACAGAAATGCTGACCTCTGTTGGCATACCTGGTTGTTGTGGATGACCAGTTTATTGTGCTGAGCCAGGGAACTAGATCACATCTGTATCACACATGTGTTCCAGGAAATTCTAATGACTCTTGTCATAATGGCTTGAAAATCTTAGGTGTGCTTAAAACAAAAACAAACTAACCAGGCATGGTGCCTGTGGTAGATTAACCTATGGTCAACTTGGAATGCCCTGCTGGATTGAGTCAGCATGGTTCTGGGTTTGGAAGACCCACCTGGGAATTTTTGCCAACAGCATAAAAGGAGAGCCAGAGGGGAAGATGGTATGCTGTTGATTTTCCTGGAGAAGCTTGCTGGCTGGTTTTCCTGATATGAACTCAGCTGTTCTCATCTTCAGAGGAGCTTGGGTCCTCACTTAATCCCGGAATGGCTGCAGATCCAGTGCAGATCCCTCAGCCTGTGGTACAGACCCTTCACCCTGCCAGTGCAGACTTTCTAGATTTCATCAGTGGCCTTAGGGCCTTCCCAGTGCAGAGCTTTGATACAGGATTGCATGAGACATTGACATGGGCTGTATGCTGGACTCGTGGAGGACATTGCCTTGGGCTCTAGGCCTTTAGCTGGACTTGTGCAGGACATTAGCATGGGATCCAGGCCCTTGGCTGATTTCTTTAGGTCTCTAGTGTGTAGACAGATCTCTTGTACTCTTCTGCATTTGACTTTTTGGGTGAATGTTATAAAATAATCCTATAAATTTTTTGTCCCGTATTAAATCCATTCCCTTGCAAACCCTGACTACAACAGTGCCACAGGCCTATAAATCCAGCACTTGGGAGACTGAGACTGAAGGATCGCAAGTTCAAGTTCTGCCTGGGTAACTCAGTGAGACTTTGTCTCAAATAAAATATGAAAAAGCCTGGGGTTGCAGGTCAGTGTGAAGGCCCTGGGTTTGAGCCTCGGGATTCCACCTCACATTCATAGATGGAGATGTGTTGCATCTATGAACATTTATTGAATGCCTGCAGAGAGTTGAATGCATACTTCATGGTATACATTTGGGCAATAAGATAGATCAGAGAACCACCTGCGGAGATTGAACCTTTTCATTTGCTTTAAATAGCACACATAATTTAAGCTGACTGTACCACCTTAAAGAGGCTCAAAAATGAATCTATTCCTTCTCATTGGGCAGAAATAAGTAGACCCTGTAATGAATGTGACCCATTTCAGTAGATCTTCAGTGCTTTCACAAATGCAAAAAGGAATATAATAACCATATGAGGTGATAGATATGTTAATTAGCTTGATTGTGGTGATTAATTTACTATGCGTACATACACCAGAACATCAAGTTGCATACTTTAAATATACACAATTTTTGTCAATTATGCCTTAATAAAACTAAAAAAAGAGACCCGTTTCAGAGAAACAGGTATTTTTAAAAATATTGTTTGTGTATCAAAAACATGTCGTTATCTAATATAAATGCAAAGACATTACAAATATTATTTAAAAATGTATGAGGCTAGTGTTTTACTATATTTACAGAAAGGCCGGAGAAGTTTTACAAATGACATAAAACAAATATCCTGTATTCTCACTGCTCTTCTTTCCAATATTTTAATATCAGCTATGTAAACAATCAATACAATGCAGTAAAGAGGTGTTGCTGAGCAGATAATGGACTTAAATTAGATAAAATTGTCCTGGGTAGGCTGAACACACCATTGGGGCATATCATTCTTACTTATGGTTTAATCTGATAGCTACTAGCTTGAAGTCAATAGTTTTCAGATGTTAAATGAAAGAGAGAGCAACTGCCTTTGCATGGAGGACAAACAGCAGGGAGAATACATGTGACCAACGTGGAAAGTGTACATTTCCTGTATCTCTTGAAGTTTTTTTGAGGAAAAGTTCTTCTACTTTGTATGTGCGTGTGGGGGGTGTTACTACAAAACTTTTAAAATTTTAAATTTTCAGCTGGGTGTGGTGGCAC
Organism: Fukomys damarensis; assembly: GCF_012274545.1. Lineage (NCBI taxonomy): Eukaryota > Metazoa > Chordata > Mammalia > Rodentia > Bathyergidae > Fukomys > Fukomys damarensis. Next base: position 8,511,405 of record NW_022900951.1, read on the forward strand.
ACGCCTGTAATCCCAGCACTCGGGAGGCTGAGGCAGGAGGATCGCTGTGAGTTCGAGACCAGCCTGGGCTACATAGTAAGTTCCAGGTCATTATCAACTACATAGTGAGACCCTCTCTCAAAAAAAAATCTTAAATTTTCAAAATTAACATTTACATTATTTTTGAACTTTGAATCATAAAAACATTTTAACAGATTCTCATAAAAATCATTGCTGTTGTATTAAAATAAGGGCTGTGATGATGATGATGGTGATGATGATGATGACGATGACGATGATGATGGTGATGATTTTTATTATTATTTGTTTGCTTTTTGGGGGCAGGGTCTCTCTGTGTAGTTCAGGCTGGCCTTGAACTCATTATGTATTCCAGGGTGGCCTCAAACTCATGTGATCCTCCTGCCTTAGCTTCCTGAGTGCTGGGATTACAGGTGTGTGCTAACACACCCAGCCTGGCTGTGATTATTAATTTACTAAGTGTACGCACATTTTTATTTTGGGTGCCAGTAATACCTTAGTTTAATTTAAGGGAAAACAGAGGTGGCACAGGTTCTGAAGATGTGGGTTTATGACACTGTTTTGTAGCTCCTTACTCACTGTGTGACTTAGGCAATTTTCTGTGCCATAATTCCTCCTAGCGTAGGATGTGGTAATGACACCTGCTTTCCCTGTGTCAGCAACTTACTTGGTGAGTAAATGGGAACTTTGTTGGGGTGCAAATAGAAAATTGATATTCATAGCATAAAGGAAATCATTTAGAATATTTATGTATTACTGCTATATATAGGACAATATTGTAGGTTTTGTGAAGATTATAAAAATAAACCAAATGTACTTTTTGTGGTCTGTAAAGGTTTATAGTAATACAGGATCAACAGATGTTTTCTATGAAGAGACAGATAGGAAACAGGCTTTGCAGACTAGATTGTCTCTGTTACTATTACTCAACTCAGCTGCTATAGCATAGATACAGAATAGACAGTATGTACAATAATGAGCATGGCAGTTTCCCATTAGTACTTTATTTACGGAAACATGCAGTGGACCAGATTTGGTCCATGTGCTGCAGAGTGCCCACTAGGGTCTAATTAGATAGATGATGTGCACATGAAGTTATGATCAGAAGCCGGAGTACTCAGTGTTCCAAATAAAACAAGTTAAGAATGAATGGCATCTATTGAAGCAAAAAAAAAAAAAGATCTGGAAAGGAGAATATAGATTTGAATTCATCCTTGAAGAATGTGTTCATGTTTGTTTTACAGAGGTGCAGGAAGAAATTGCCAGGAAAAAGCCCCCCCCCCATGTAGAAACAAGAAAGTACTTAAGGAAGAGCAAGTGGTTTGTCTAGCAAACTGTAAGGGTAGAGTTAGAAGCAGCAGTCCACTGGAGTGGATGTAAGAGAGAAAAAACATATATAGTTGCTTAAATATGAGCTATTTTATTTCTGACCTCATCCTATCCTTGTGAATACTCAGCTATAACTGTTAGGAAAGCATTTCTTGTATTTGTGGTGGTTGGACTGCTATTACATGTTTCTGTGTTGCAGGATCATTTTAGGTATTTCGAAGGATGTTCTCCAACTTGTAATCATTCCCAGGAGTGGTTTGTTTTCCTTCATCCTACTTCACACATTAGTCATCGATCGATGAGAAGCCGCGCGTAGGTTGCCTACTCCAAGGATAGAACCATGAGGAAGAGTGTCTGATTCAGAGCAGGAACTGAGACCCTGGAACCACCCTGCTCAACATGGGAACCACTAGCCTTGTGTGACTATTTAAATTTAAATAAAAGTAAAAATTCAGAGCCGGGAGTAGTAGTGCATGTCTATAATCCTAGCACTCTTTGAGAGGCTGAGGTAGGAGGATTGCAAGTTTGAGCTTCACCTGAGCAATTTAGTTACTTATTGAGACCCTGTTTCAAAATAAATGAAAAAGGACTGGGGATGTAGCTCATTGTGAGGTACCTGGGTTCAGTCCCCAGTTCTGGAAGAAAGTTAAATTTTAGGGATTTAGTCACATTGATTGTATTTCAAGTTTTCAATAGCCATTTGTGTCCAGTGGCCACTGTACTGAGCAGTACATATATGGAATGCAGTGGTACCTCAGTTCATGAATGCTTTTATTTTCAAACAATTTAGTTCCCAAACAGAAGTGTTTGACAAAATTTTGTTTTTGTTTATGAACTTTGCATTGGGCGATGAACACGATTGCAGCCATCCTTCCTGCATAAATATGAATATGGTCATCTTTTCCAGAATTGTGGAATAAATTTGATTTGTGAACCAAGGTACCACTGCAATTTCACCATCATGGATAGTTCTATTGGGTTGTACTGCTTCTAGGAGATAATAAGCTAAGAAACTTTAAAGCTTGAATGTTAAGACCCAGGACTGAAGGTTTGGGCATTAGTGAGACTTTTAAGCCGGGCGTGGTGGCGCACACCTGTAATCCCAGCACTCCGGAGGCTGAGGCAGGAGGATCACTGTGAGTTCGAGACCAGCCTGGGCTACATAGTGAGTTCCAGGTCAATCTCAACTACATAGTGAGACCCTGTCTCAAAAAAACAACAACAGCAACAAAAAAAAGACTTTTGATAACTGTGGATCTATTAATAAATACTTTACTTTCTAAGTACTGATTTTGCCATCCATAATACGGAGTTATACCAGTACATAATTTGCAGATGGTTGTGAAGATAAAATGATGCCTACTCTATGGAAGCTGTGAAATGCTACATAAATATAAGGTATACCCGTTATTCCAGTGATTCTGCCTCTGTGCCTTCAGGCAATTTCCATTATTTCCTTGCTTGCTTCTATGTACAAAATCACGTCGTTTGCTAAGAGAGAGAGTTTTGCTTATTCCTTTTCAATCTGCATCTCTTTTATTTCATTTTCCTGCCAAATTGCCCTGGCTAGAATCTCCAGTGCAATGCTGAATAAAAGTGTTGAGAGCAGATATTTGTGACTTATTTCTGATCGTAAGCAGAAAGTGTTCAGTCCTTTCACCATTGAATCTAATGTTAGCTGTGGGTTTTTGGTAGATGTTAGGCAGGCACTTTAACACTGAGCTACATCACCAGTCCTTTTTATTTTCAAATAGCATCTTGCTAAGTTGTTCAGGCTGGACTCAAACTTACAGTTCTCATGCCTCAACCTCCCAAATAGCTAGGATTACAGGAATATGCCGCTATGCCCTGTGGGTAGATGGCCTTTTTCACGTTGAGAAAGTTTCTTCCTTCCCAAATATATTGATCTTTCTTTAATCATGAAGGCGTGTTGTTCTTGCTTCATTCTCTTCTTTCAATTGTTTAATTGCCTTTACTCAGCACTTTATTTACTTTTTCCCTCTTAGCTACTTAATGCACTGGAAACCAGCAATGTGACTGATTATGCCTACCATCTCTTAAAAAATCTCCTTTACATACTGTCAGGACGGCCAGACACAGCACAGTATAGCGAGTCCCTGTTTCAAAATAAAAAATGAAAAAGGACTAGGGATGTAGCTCATTGTGAGGTACCTGGGTCCAGTCCCCAGTTCTGGAAAAAAATCTATGACACTTATATATAAAGAATCTCTGCAGAATTTGTGTCCAACTACAGTGGGAAGCATATTATCTCTGAAGAGAAGAAATTTATACCATTATTGTTTACAATCTATTATCTTTACATGGAAGATAGCATCATTTTTATGGATACAGAAGACAAAAGTAGATAAAAGAAGGTGAAAGAATGTGTGTGGAGGAGAGGACATAGAAGTGGAAATTTTCATGAAACATTTAAGAATGAGCGAGAAGTGAGACAGCTGACATGTACAAGCTCAGATATTTTTGCAGCATAAGTAGGTGGTGTGTGTGTGTTCTAGAGATCTTCCCATAACACTTCAGTCTGTGACCGATGTACCAAATGCAGATCTGGAGTCCCATTCTTCATACTGGTTTGTAGATGAGGGGAGGTCATTCAACAATGTCTTGGATTCTGTGGAAATTCTCTCTCAAGAGAACCAAAAAAATAACTTTCTACTTTTTATAATCACCAATTCATCAGGGTAGCCCAGTGTTTGACAGCCTTGCCTTCTTTTAGGAAATTTAAACACATTTTTTGTGCTCTCTCTCCATTTTATCCCCAAACTCCCATAATTTTCTGTATGTTAATCTGAGGGCTCATTCGAGCCCTTTACATGCAGAGACAAGGACAGATTTATACTCTTCCAAAGGGCTTGCCATTGTAGAGTAACTGTCACCTCCAGGGCCCTCATATTATTTTCTTCTTTATTCAGTTTCAAGCTAACTTTTATTAAGCTCCAGTCCATATTTGCTGACTCATGTTTAATTTCATTCATCCCAGAAGATTTTCTCAAGCTCTAGTGTTGCTGGTCCTAGCCACTTAACTCCTGCATTGGTAGATCAGCATCCTTACTGCCCATCTCCCTTTTCTGAGATCTTTACCATTTTACAGCTCCTCTGACTTTCTCTAGTTTTCATCTGATTTCCCATCAATTCCAAAGAAATTTAAACATTGCGTTTCCTGTACTAAAAAATGATCAGCTACATGTGTCACCTTATCTCTGAGCACTAACATTTTAAAACAGGATGTCAAATAATGTGGTTGGCAGCATATGACGTGGCCCTCATTGAACTGTTTCCTAGTGTTTATTCATTTGCTTGATTCCTTTCACTTTGAGTGTGAGATGGGCTTGGTTACTTGCTTCTAGTGAGTAGATTGGAAAATGTGATGGGATGTCAGCCCTTTAGTTATATCAGAAATTATTACAGCATCTATCTATTTAGAGACTCTCTCTTCTGCCTTTCTGACTTGAATGCTTTGGTGAAGCAGATTCCTACCATAGGTTGGACAGTGGAACATGACAAGGGACTGAAGACCACCTCTGACCAAGATTTAGTGAGCAACTGAGAGTCTTCACTTAACAGCCTGTAATAAACTGAATCCTCCCAATAACCATATACTCTTGGATGTAAATCCTTCCCTGACTGAACCTTCAGACAAATCCCCAAACCCTGAAGTGACACCTGATTTCAGCCTGATTAGAGGCAGGAAGGAAGCAGCTGACCCACACAGGTCACACCCAGATGTGTGACTCACGGGAATTGTGAGATGATAAATGTACATTGTTTTTAAGTCACTACATTTTGGAGTAATTTCTTAGCTAGTACAAGTACAGGTTGTTAGTACCTAATCCAAAACAATGGCTTCTAAATGGTGAATATTCAGCCATCTATAAACAAGGCAATTCTTTGCAGCAGAGTCTGTCCCGGCTCTCCCCACAGAGACGGCTGTCTTCTCTTCTCAAACATAGGTCATCTTTATTGGTGTCAGCCAAGAACCTTACAGTCCTTACTAATCAACTCTTTATGATTTGCCTGTTTAGTCTACGGTTACTATTAGTATGTGAACCTGGAATAGGCCAATGGCTGTGGTTATTAATCATTCCTTCCTTTATCATTTGACACAGACATGTCATTGACCTGCACCAGTTCATACTCTCGTAATTCTTGAACTTGTCTCAATTATTTCAGCTACTTCTCTTCAGTTGTCAGTTATGACCTCCAGTTTGGCATTATTAGGAAAATATTTCAGATATATTCTCTAGGCTCCTTATGTAAATTGGAAAGCACCATGGTATACTGAAGACGAACCCTTATGGAACCAATTTAATAGCAAACTATGCATTAGCAGTCATTAGAAAATGATTCTGTAATCAGGTATATTATTGAGACTATATTATCCTAGTTTTCTTGTTTTTCCTGTTCTCAGGCCTTACTACTGAGGCCATTGAAATTCATTTTAAAATTAATTGTATTGATACAATTTAAATATACATAACAGTCACATTCATCCAAGGGAATTTGTACCTTTACATCTTGTTTCCTCTTTTTCTCCCAGTCTCCTCCTTTTTCTTTAAACCTTCTCCTCCTTATTTCCTTAAAGCTTTGTTTTCATTTTCCCCCTTCTTTTCTCTCTTTTCTTGTTTTTTGGGGGAGGAATGCAACTTGAGACTAAACTCTTAAGTGAAATAAATCGGACACATGTGTATAGATATTGTATTGTTTCTCTGGTGTGAGAAACCGAAAGGGTAAATATGGACCAAATGTATAATAGATAATATGAAATAGGGAGAAACTCTTCAAAAGGAAAGGGAAACTGTGAAGGGGGAAGGAGGAAAGCAGGAAGAAAAAAGGGGAAAAATGAGAAAAGTTTCCTAGTTTTCTTGGCAAGCATAGAGTGTTCTTATCTAACGTCTTGCTACACCTTGGTCCCATTGTCTCCTGCCTGCCCCCACACCAAGCATGGAGAGGTTGTTTGCTCAGATTTCCTGCACACTTTTACCCAGAGGATCCAGTCCTCAGATTTGGCTTCAGGGCATAACTGGGAGTAGACAGCAACAAGGGAACAGGAGCAGGAGACCTTTAAGGTCTGTTTTTTCTCAAAATATGAGAAAAGAAAAATGGAAATACAGTGTTTGTAAATGGGGAGGGGAGGACGGGGTGAAGGGAGGGCAGGGACAGGGGGAAAAATGAGAACCAAGACCTGTCATGTAAAGGTACAAGATCCCAGTAATGAATGTGACTGTGCTGTATACCTAGAAAGTACCAATAAACTCAATGAGGAAAAAAAAAGTGTGTTTTTCTTTCTCTGCTCAAACATGAATAACCAATCTGCTGTCCCTCTAACCCATGACATTCATTATTCTGTTCAAAATTAACTGTTTTTACAATATCTAGATTTTACAAAGCGAACTGATGCTACCTTTCCTAGTAGTTATAAATAATTATTTTTTAATGCTACATACCAGTTGTTTTTTGGTCTGAGGGTCCCTTCTGCAAGCTGTAATGTTTTACTAGGTCTGACTTGAGTGCTAGAATATAGCATCCCTCCCACTACATTCCAATTGTACAGGAAATTGAACTAAATATTGTGGAAAATAGAAATAAGCAAAATAATAGTATTATTTTGTGAGAATTTTCAATGTTTTGAAGAGGAAAGAAGACAGTTTTTTAAAATCTGTGTGCTAGGAAGGGTGGTCCACACCTCTATTCCTAGTATTCTGGGAGGCTGAGGCAGGAGGATTGCAAATTTCAGCTCAACTCAAGCCATTTAATGAATTAGGAGACCTTGTCTCAAAGTTTTTAAAAAGGCTGGTGATATAGTTTAGTGAGAAGATCCTGAGTTCAATCCCCAATTCCACAAAAAAGAATGATAAAATTTATGGATGCAATTGTGAGTGCGTTTGTGTGTGAGAAAGCTGTGTCCAGATAGCTGCTGCAAATGCATAGCGTTGTGTGTTTAGTGATGTTATTTAGTCTGTGCTTCACTGGAAGCAGTAACTGTACACATACTGCAGGCTGTGACAGAAAAGGAAGACATAAGGATTTAAAGGCGCAATTGTGATAATTAAATTGCAAATCCCCCACCTTTTCCCAGTAGATAACAGTATAAATAACATTGTAGACAGTGAAGGACACATGAGGCTGATGAGGACTCCGTGGTTTGACCCAAAGATGTAATACAGACAAACAAGAGTGGATAAGGTTTTTCTTTTTCCCCTGCATTTCTGTAAGTGGCAGCACTATGCTTGCATTTTAAAAAATGTTCTTGGCTCTCCTTTCAGATTTTAAAAGTGTAGCCAGACAGAGCGATTGATATTTATGTAGACTAGCTTTTGGCAAGATTATCATCTCCAAGTTCAGGAATTTTAGGAATACACTTCTCCCCTACCTATATTATAATTCCTTCCATAGTTAAAAGCTTAATTTCTGGATCTGTCTGGTTGGCCATCTTCCCAGACTGAAGGTAACAGGACAAGAACATGCCACCCCTTTTCTTAGTTAATTCCTGTTGGTTTCTCAAGTTTCATTTGCCAATAAGCTTTTCGTGATCCTCTTGTCCCCTCCTCGGATCACACTTCCTCCTTGGATGTGCTCACATCAGCCTGTGCTACTTTCATTTTACCTTTGATCAAGACCTGCCATTGTATTGCGTCTCTTATGTCTATCATCAGATATTTGATATTTCTTGTGCCTTTCATTTATCCTAAAATAACCCTATTTTGTTTGGAATGGAAATTTTCTCACCAAAAATCTACATTGTATAGGCTTCAATGTGTTTATAGATGGCTATGTGACATAATTCTGACAATGATAATGTAGGTAAAATTTATAGTGCGGCTTTAGGGCATGCTTTTTAAAATGGCAGCAGACACAGCTGACTTGGTTGTCTTTTGCCTTAGATATACATACATACTGTCTTTCTTTTCCTGTTGGGCACACAGTAACAATATTGCAAGAGAAATAGCCACTTTGAATAAGGCAGCACGCCTTAAGATTACTGCCATAACTGGATGTGGTAGCTCATGCCTGCAATCCCAGCACTCTGGTTGGCCAAGGCAGGAGGATCACAAGTACAAGCCCAGCCTGGATTACATAGGGACTTAGAGATCCTGTCTCAAAATAAAAACATAAAAATTGAGTTAGGATATAGCTCAATGCAAAGGCAGTAGGTCCAATGCCCAGTAACACACACACACACACACACACACACACACACACACACACACGCACTCACACACACGCAATGACGGCCACATATTATGCTGAGGTGGAGTAGAAAGATCAGTGCAGAATGGCTTCCCCAGTGGCATTAGAGAGCTAACTACTTTCCTCCTTGGGACTTAACTTGAGCTGTACAAAACAAAATAGTTTTCTGATTTTCATTGCTACATTTTCTCGTTTCCCTTAAGAAGGAATGACATTAAGACAATTTTACCTAGGGCCAGGGCTCAGTGATTCGGTGGCCTGCCTTGCAAGCACAAGGACCCGAGTTCAATCCCCAGTACCAAAAAAAAAGAAAGACAATTTTACCTGAAGGAGAGGGCTCTATTTCATTAGACTATATAACATGGCTTTAGGGGATGATGTGAGAGAGAATTATGCCCCTTCTTGGTAAATCATGATCAAAGGAGTCAATGAAAGAAAAGAAAGGGGAGAGTGAGCCCAGGACACCACTGGAGAGTAATGGGAGAGTTGCTCATTGAATGCATTAAGTCAAAGGAAATGGAAGGGAAATTGTAAGAGTCTGTGGGATATCTAATGCTCCTATTATTAAGTGTGGTTGAGTTGGAGGAGGGAGGCTCAATGTAGTTAGTATACTTATTATGTGCATTAAGCAGAAGAGAGTGCATTAAATGTGGAGTGAATTGATTTCATACAACTATCCTCTGCCATCTTTTTAAAAAAAACAATGATTAATGCATCTCCACAAACGTGCATCTCCGGAAAAGCTTTTGGGGAAAGGAGATTTGTTTTACTGAGTCCCTTTTCATCTGTGTTATACATTATTTAATACGCCTGTTTGACCTTGAGAATTATACCTCTGGCCATTAGGCAAAAGAAGCCTAGCCAAAGAGGAAAAATTACATTGAATACTGTACTTAGAAAATCGACTCTTTAGGTTAATAATGTTCCCATGCTTGAACATATGGAGCACACTGCCACTAAATGGGAAGCTGTGCTTTTGGAAGGTGAGATCCTATAGACCAAAGTGTAGCACAAGTTAGTGAGCCCTTCCTCTCTGCTCTCCTCTACTACTACCATTCCTTCTCCCATTTGAGATTTTCTCAGATGATTTCAGCTATGGGCCTCAGACTGTCCACACTAGGGAAATGCCTTCTCACGAATCAGGCCAAAGCTTCTCGCTGGAAGCAAGCTCTGATCTGACTTTGAGCTTTATCCTGTTCCTCTACTTTCCCCACTCACTAGGCTACTGTTGGCCTCAGAATCGTGCTTGTCCCATATAGTAGTACTATTTCTATCCTCCTGCTTCTTGCTGATTGACCTAGCTGTGGAATCATTGCATGCTCTGATCTTGGATAGCTGTGTATACTTCTTTATTGGCTTGCCTTGTGGATACTTACCCATTTTCTGCTCTGACTTCCAGTGCATACTCAATCAGTAGCACCTCACCTCTGCTTCCTTGATTCCTCGGTTAAGTCTTTGCAACTCATTGAGTTCTTTTATAAGGTTGAATACAGAGAAGCAGAAAGAGCCAGGGTTGCTCAGCAGAAAATTTATCTGAGCACCTAACCTGCACATACCCAGCCACACAGTAGAAGCCACACTTCCTGTCTACATCCATATTTACGGCATCTCTTCCTGGCAAGTCAGGAACTAGTTAGTTTCTGGACTCTAATTTTCAGGAACAGGCTCCATTTCAGATGTGTATCTTTACATGGTGTTCTTCCCTTTGTGTTTGTCTGTTTCTGTGAACAAAATTTCCCTTTTGCTATGAACAATAGTCATACTGGATTAGTCTACCCTAATGACTCATCTTAATTATACCTGTAAAATCCCTACTTTCAAATAAAGCTACAATCACAAATACTGGGGATTAGGACTTCAGTATGTCTCTTTGGGAGATGCTCAGCCCATAGCACACACTAATTTCTTTCCTAACATCCTCTGACCAGAGGCATTTAATGTTTCAGATTAAAAAAAGGCAACACAGGGTATATAACACCTATTAGATATCACTCCCAGCAGTACCATGTATCCAAACCCTGAATTGTTGTTACGGAAAATTCAAACATATTCAAACCAAGTGAGATAAAATCCACTAATAAGAGGTTAGCAGTTCAGGACAGACTTTACTGCCAAATGAGTTATGATTTAACCTTCAGTTTATAGATGTTTTGATATTGGAATAGCAGATTATGCATTAGGGATGAATATCAGACTGACTGGACACCATACTCTTGGAAATCTTGGTTTCATAATTCCTTTCTTATTTGTTCCTCTTGTCATCCTAGTTCTGGTACTTGTGAACTCTCAGCTGAACCACCACACTAGGCTCCTAATTGCCTTTGCTTTCACCTATTCATGACTTCCTTAAGGAGTCTCTCTGCTGTCTTCCTCTCACATCTTCAGTTGTACTTACAGCCTGCCTTGGGTCTCATCCTTACGTCACACAGCTCGAAGCCATTGTCCTGATCAAATGCCTTCCATTGCTCCTCACTGTCTCCTAAATAACTTCCAAACTCCTCTCTAGAACCTTCCGTGCTTCTATCATCTTCCCTATAGGATCCCTGAGGGAGCCTGCTCACTGTTTTGAAAATCGCCTTTTGCTTCATAATGTCCACTTGGTATGTATACTTTTCATGTCTCTCAAACCATGACTTCTAAATATGTAGATTCTGCTCAGTTGTCTAGCCAAGTTCAGGTGATATCTGCAGAAAGCCTTCCTTGATCCTTTCAGTTGAATGTGACCTACTTTTTCCCTTTGCCCCATCATAGTCATGGTGAATGGAACATTTTTAAGAACTTTTTTTTTAAGTACCTTTTTAAAGTACTTTTTAAGTACCTTTTAAGTACTTTTTTTTTAAGTACCATGTGTCAGGCATTATATAGTGCTTTGTGTATATTAATTAGTTTAGTTTTCACAATAATCTGTAAGGTATATATCCTTTTTGTAGCTCTATTTTATGTTTATAGAGGCTGAAATTAAAGAAACCGAAAATTATGTAAAATTTTCCTCAAGTCACAGAGCTGATTAGTGTCGGATTTGGAATTTGAATACATGACTTCTAACTCCAGAGCTTTCTGTTTAATCACTGCATCTAGTTTTATACTCCTACTGTATCATATGTCACTCTCTCCTGGATTAAATTTCAACATATGTCTTCCTATCTAGATACTAGCACTTTAAAGATTCTGGATTTTACCCTTGTTTCCCCCATAACCCTTACCACAATGCTTTGTACATTGGAAGAATTTCTTTATTGTTGAAGGTGACGTGACCTACAGCAGCAGATTAACCCTGAAGTCTTTGTGATTTAACACAGTAAAGTTTATTTCTTGTTCACACAGTCAGTCGAGATAGGTCTTTCTGGTTGGTACCTTTTTCCCCCAGGGATGAGTTAGAGGCCTGTTTTTTTGTTTTGGTTTTCTTATCTTGTAACTCCTCTGTTTTCATCTCCTGACTTTCAATGTCAGCTCAAGGTTGTCTTCCTTCCATTTGGCTGCAAGGTAAGCAGTGTATGCAGGAGTGGGAGTGCGTGGTTGTCATGGGCCAGACCTAGACATGGTGCCCATTGTTCCATTGCCCACAGCTCAGTCACCTGGCCACATTGAAGTCCACGGGATGCTGAGAAATATAATCAAGTTGCATATGGATGTGTCCAGGAGGAAAAGGAAATAGCATGAACACAAGAAAATATTGAGAATGTACACTGCAGAGTTAGGCATTGTGCCACCACTAGAGGATTTCAATTCATTCATCAACCCTTTAGAGGATACTCTTTCTACAATTCAAAGGCTAACACAACCTGATCTTCACGCACACCATATCTCTCCACTTTGTGCTCAGGATATTGGGAAAATTTGCATTAAAAATCTTGGTGAAATCTGGCTATATACTGTTTCTTTCACTTTCCTAACAAGTATGTACTTTTTTTTTCAGCTTTAATTGAGTTTATTGGTACATTTTAGGGATACAGTACGGTTACATTCATTGTTGGGATCTTTTACCTCCACATGACAAGTCTTGATTCTCATTTTTTCCCCTTACCCCTGCCCTCCCTTCACCCCCT
>NW_022900951.1:8524105-8531137 GCF_012274545.1 Fukomys damarensis
TCTTATATGAATGAATCTATTTTCTCATTCTTTATGGCTGAGTAATATTCCATTTTATAGAAAAACCACATCTTCTTTATCCAGTTTCCAACGGATGGGCAAATGGGCTGTTTCCAAGATTTAGCTATTATAAACACAAGTGTGTACTTTTGATCAGCTTTAAAATCTTTATTGAAATGAATTGATTCTGCAAAAGCCTTCTCTTAATGACATGTGCCATTCAGGAATCTTTGATCCCATCTGTCTTCTCATGATTGTTCGTATTCATACATTTTAAAAAAATCACATGTAGATACACTCATGTGTTAATGTATCAGTTTACCTAAAATCAAATTGCCTTTCATTGTGATAGATTGTGTGGAAAGCTACGTGGCTGTTTGCTTTTTATTTATTTTTTTTCTAGCCTCAACCTTTTGCAATCATTAATCAATTGAAAGTAGTAATAAACTTATCTTTTTAAAAATATTTCTTTTTTTCTAATGAAAAATGTTAGAATAATGTTTAAGTGATTTGTGAAACAGTTACATGTTCTCCTGTAAGGCTGTAAATTTTAGGGAATTCATAATTTGTCTCACTTTAAAAACTATACATATTCTTGGTTTATATGGCTGAAATGTGGGACCAAATTGAGAATTATTTTCAGAAGATAGTAATAAAATATTCAATTTAGGCCTAAACTAACTTTTACTATTGTTTAAAGGATCAAAGTCAATCATTAAACAAACAGGAGTCATTTAAATTACAGCTCCAGTTTCATTCAATCCTTTGTGACCAATGCAAGTATAAATTTTTATTGGGCTAAACTTCTCCTGCAGTTTCTGTGTTGTCCCCAGATATTCAAAAAAGAATCATTGGTGTTTGGTATGATCATTTTTATGAACACTTCAAACCCTAGCAATTTAGAAATGGCTAGTTCCTGGGACATTAATAGATAACTCGTCTACGAAGGGTCCATTTTCACATTAATTATGTATGCTGATATTTTCTTTGGAATATTTTGGGGCTTCAAGTCCTTTGAGCTTTTCAACTGACTTTTTGAATTATTGGATCCTGTCCCAGAGCAACACTGTTTTTGGGTGAGACCTTCTGATGGCTGAAAGAGAACAGAATGAGAGTTGGAAGGCCCAAGTGGCAACCCCCTGTGTCAGCCTGGGCAAGTAAGACTGTCTCTTGACCTCAGTTTCTTTCTCTGTGTGAATCTAAAGGTTGGGTTAGAAAAGCTCCAAGATCTCCTTTCCTAGACCAAGTATGTTCTTAGAGGGCTGGAAATGTGTCATTCCTCTGTGTCCTCAGAACTTGGCATGATGGCCAATCTATATTTGATGCAGTACAATATAAATGTTCAATTTTTTAACATTTAGTGAATAAACATACGTAAATAAAGCACTTTAGCAAGTGTCTGGTACAATATAAGCAGTGTGTAATTGCTTGCTATGATTTTAAAAGAGCATCTGCATTTTGGAGAACTGCTAGCTACATGTGCATCCTGAACCAATTTGCTACTTCAGGAAAGCTGCTGAGTTGAACCTCCCTTGGAAGGTAGGTCCACTCATTCCTTGGCAAAGGACATACATCAAAGATTCTCATTACTGGGCTTTTGCTCATAAATGGGCATGAGATGACATACATTTACATTTACTCAACACCTTCTTTTCTTTCTGGCTGGAACAGCTTGCTCCATATGATTCTGTGTTAAATCTACATGACTACATGAGTCATTTGTAAGAAAATTGATTTACCTTGAGGTCATAATGTTCAGTGAAATAAATCAGACACACAAACTTGAATATTGTATGATTACTCTTATGTGAGAAACCCAAATGTACATAAGTTGTAGAGCAAAATAAAAGATAATAGGAAACAGAGAGATAGACCTTTTCAAAATGGGGAAGGGATCTAGAGATGATGGGAGGGGGAGAGAGGAGAAGGGAATTAAAGGAAAGAAATAAGATGTGTTATGTACACATACCAACTCTGCACAATGAATGTAATCATCATGTATTATAAACGTGCTAATAAAGAAGAAATCTACATGAAGATCTGGGACAAACTTCATTGGGCCTTCTCAGTCATGCTCAAGACATCATGAGCATTGTAACGTCTCCGAAAGCCATGACCTATATGTCACCTTGGTCATCCCTATGTGGGCCAAAATCTCTCCTGTGCTGATCACAATACCCTTACAGTTTCTCCCAACTCAAGCAGAGTTGGAGAGCAACAATTGGTTCAGCCTTGCTTTTATGAGATTATTCAGCTCAGATACCTTATAAATCAGAGTCAAGATGGATCGCTGCAGCGCTTTGCACAGTTGCTGGATCATGCCACGTCAAGCACACCTCTCACCTGAATCACATCCAGAGCCTTGCTGCCACTATCTGTGTAAATTGCAGCCATCAGAACAAATCTCAACTTGTCCTTTATCCTAATTTTCACCATGTTATACAGTTAAGGCCTGTGTCCCTCCTGGATTCTTGTGTTGAATTCCTAACCCCCAATGTGATGGTATTAGGAGGTGGGGCATTGAGGAGGGTTCTACCCTCATAAATTAAATTACTGCTCTTATAAAAGAGCTCCAGAGAGCTCTCTTGCTCTATCATGAGATGTCACAGCAAAAAGGTGCCTATCCAAGGAGCAGCCCTCACTACTGGTAGCTTGACCTTGGACTTTCCAGCCTCCAGAACTGGGAAGTACATGTCTGTTGATAGTCACCCATCTAGTCTGTGGCATTCTGTTACAGCAGTCTAAACAGACTGAGACACACTGCGGATGTGTGTCACACTGCGGCTCCCTGGTCACCCATCATCTCCTGGACACTTACCTCCGTGCATGACACATAGCACCTCACCAGCAAGCTTGCTCATGCTCACTGCATTTGTAATTTTCAATCCTTTCCATAATGTTCATCAGATTTTTTTCTTCCTTTTCAAAATATTTGTTATTAGTATATGTTTGCAGTACAGAATGTTTATATTTTCATGGGGAGTTGGTACATGTCCTTAAAACATTACATCTTAATTCATTTTTTCATCCCCTCCACTTTTCTTTCCTCCCCCTCACTCCATCTCTTGGACCCCTTTCCTTTTGCAAAAGATCTATCTCTCTGTTTCCTATTATCTGTCTTTTATTTTGTGCTTTAATTTATTTATGTTTTTGATTTCTCGTACAATGCATGAGATTTTAAACCTGAGTGTCTCATTTTTTTCTCTTAACATTATGGTTTTAAGATGTATCCATTTCCTAATAAGTGACTGCAATTTATCCTTCTTTATGGAAGAGTAGTACTCCCTTATAAATAAATATCATATTTTCTTTGCTGTTTGTCTATTGTGGATGTATGTGCCATTTAAAGATGTAGCTATTATGAATTGTGCTGCTATCAACATGGATATGCATTATCACAGTAATATGATGGCTTTAACTCGGGAAGATTCCTAGGTCAAATGGAATTTCTAGCTTCAGTTTTCAAGCTTCTGCACAGAGAAGGAAAAAAACCTCAGAGAGTAGAAACAACCTACAAAATGCAAAAAAAAAAAAAACAAAAAATCTTGCCAGCTATTCCTCAGGAAGAGGACTAATAGCTAGAATATATAAAGAACTCAAACTTTAGATCATCTCAAATAAAAGCCACAATAAAAAAGTGGGACACTAATATGAATAGACACTTCTCACAAGAAGTACAAATGACCAATAAATACATGAAAAATGTTCAATATCTCTGGTCACTAGAAAATGAAAATTTAAAAAAATACGGTGATTCTGCCTTACTAGAGAAAGAAATCAAATAGTAACAAATGCTGCTGAGGCTAGGGGGAATATTTTTACATTGTTGGTAGAAATATAAACTCGTACAACCACTGTGGAAATGAGAGTGCTTTATTTTTCTAAATTACTATTGTTTACAGTTTCTTTGAATATTTTTTATCTGCCTCCTTCCCTTAAAGTATAATTATCATGAAGTCCTGGACTTTTTTGCTTCATTCATATCTTCTCAGTGCCAGAACCATGCCGGGTACATAAGAGGAACTTGAACAATTGTTAGATGTTTCTCTACCAGTAATGGACACAAGCACTTTGGAAGATTCTCAGATCTTTGTGCTCCCTCTTTACCTCCAGGAATTTTGCTCCACTTCTTATTTTTAGCCTCAGTCCACTTTAAGTTTCTGTTCAGGGTCTCTGAGCTTAGTTTGCCTTTCTCTTCCTAGTTATACTTATAGTGTTCATCCTGTTTTTGTCCCTGCCCCCAACTAGTTTTCTTAAGCGGATGCTGAAGATATACCCACTCTCTTTTTCTCTTTTCTTCTTTTTTGGAAGGTCAGTGGTAGAGAGAATAGGCCTGGAGGACTGTTTTCTTTTGAAAGGTACTACCTATTACAAAGCCACAAAGCTTGGCTGACTTCTGAAAGTCTCCCTTCTACTTTCTCTGTATAAATCCAGACAGATCTGAATATCATTCTCTGCATTTTATTTCATCTTTCATTTTCATTTTTTTACCTGTATTCTGTACTCTTGGTAAGCTCTGACAAATTAGCTTTTTTCAGCCCTCACCATGAAGGTTGAATTATAGCTATTATTTCTTTACTTCCTGAAATTAATTTATTCATGTGTATGTTTATGCATACAAGTCATGCAGGTGCACATACACATACATTTATATAAACCCACAGACATGCCATTTTACATATGAGAAACCTGAGGTTTAGAGAAGTTAATAACTTCTCTAGGGTCTCATAGAGGGTAAAATCAGCTCCTTTTTAGCCCATTGTAGACTACTCCATTTAAAACCATCCTTGAGTTACTAGATATTGTCAATTTTTGTTAATTTAAAACTTTCACTATAAAATATTTCAAACTTATAGACAAAAGATAAAATAATACCAGGAAAACCCATGTGTTATTCTATATTTGCTTCAGATTTTAAAAGAGAGAATAATACATTTTAGAGAAAGCAACCTCTGTTGTATACTTTTCCCTGGTCACACTCCTCCTCCTCCATCCCAGATGTCATTGCTTTCATGAATGTAAAATATTCTTATGCCTGATTTTTCATTATTCCTATATGGAAATGAATCTATGCCAATGTATACTTAGTTTTATATTTTTAATTTTTAAATAATATCTACCTTTGTAGCAATGGCTTTTTAAACTCAATATTATTTTTTTGAGATTTTTCCGTGTTGGTGGGAATTAGTGCTTTTTTCATTCATTTTATTTTTTCACAGTATTCTTGCATAAATATATATACCACAACTGCTGGTGCATATATGTTTTCCATATTTTGATTTTTAAAAACAAAATGTTAATTAGAATATACATTCTTTTCAGCTGCACATGGGTCATTGTTCAAGATAGATCACATACTAGCTCACAGAACAGGATTGAATAAATGCAAAAGACTCGAAGTTATTCCCTGTATATTATCAGATCACAGTGCAATAAAGCTGGAGAACAATAGCATAAGAAACCGTAGGAATTTAACAAACACGTGGAAATTGAACAACACTCTCCTGAACAATCAATGGATCACAGAGGAAATTAAAGAAGAAATCAGACAGTTTTTAAAAATAAACGAAAATGCCAGTACAACACACAGGAATGTGTGGGACACAATGAAAGCAGTTCTGCGTGGAAAATTCATAGCACTGAATGCCCACACTAGGAAAACAGAGTGAGCTCAAATAAACAACCTAAGGATGAATCTTAGACTCCTAGAAAAACAAGAGCAAGAAAAACCCAAAGCTCAAACAAGAGAGGAAATTATAAAGATTAGAGCAGATATCAATGCAATGGAAACTAAGAAAATGATACAAAAAATAAATGAATAGAAGAGTTGGTTTTTTGAAAGAATAAATAAAATTTATCAACCCTTAGCAAATGTTATCAAAAAAAGGAAAGAAAAGGCTCAGATCCATGCAATCAGGAATAAAAAAGGTGAAGTCACAACAGATCCAACAGAAATCCAGAAGATGATTAATACCTTCTTTGAGAACCTGTACTCTAATAAAATGGAAAACACAGAAGAAATGGACAGATTTCTAGATACTTACGAATTACCAAAGTTGAACAAAGAAGATAAAAGCATTTTAAACACCCCAATTACAATCAGTGAAATTGAAAATGTAATTAAAAATTTACCAACAAAGAAAAGCCCAGGTCCTGATGGACTCACTGCTGAATTTTACAAGACATTTAGAGAAGAACTACTGCCATTACACTTTAAACTTTTCAGTGAATTTGAAAGGGAAGCAATACTTGCAAATTCATTCCTGGAAGCAAGTATCGCTTTGATTCCCAAATCAGGGAAAGATGCAACATAAAAAGAGAACTACAGGCCAATCTCCTTAATGAATATAGATGCAAAAATCCTGAATAAGATATTGGCAAACAGAATACAGAGGATCATCAAGAAGATCGCACATCCTGACCAAGTCAGATTTATTCCAGAGATGCAAGGATGGTTCAACATACGTAAGTCAATAAATACAATACACTATATTAACAAAGTCAAGGACAAAAACCACATGATCCTCTCGATAGATGCAGAAAAAGCATTTGACAAAATGCAACACCCATTCATGATAAAAGCCCTGCAAAAAATTGGAATAGATGATCTATATCTTAACTTAATAAAGGCTATCTATGAAAACCCAACAGCCAACAACATATTAAATGGTCAGAAACTGAAAACCTTCACATTAAAATCAGGAACAAGACAAGGATGCCCACTACCACCACTTCTCTTCGATACAGTTCTGGAAACATTAGCTATAGCAATTAGACAATAGAAAGAAATTAAAGCAATAAAGATAAGAAAGGAAGAAGTTAAACTGTCACTATTTGCTGACGATATGATACTCTACATTGAAGACCAAAAAAATTCCATCAAAAGACTTCTAGACTGAATTGACACTTTCAGCAGAGTAGCTGGATACAAGGTCAATATTAAAACTCAATATCCTTTTTGTACACAAATAATAGACTCACTAAGAGAGAAATTAGGGAAACAGTTCCTTTCACAATAGCATCCAAAAAAAA
>NW_022900951.1:8531147-8563756 GCF_012274545.1 Fukomys damarensis
AACAGTATATTTCACAGAACTAGAAAAAAAGAATCCAAAAATTCATTTGGAACCAGAAGAGACCTAGAATAGCAAAAGACATGTTAGGCAACAGGCCCATGGCAATGGTCATAACAATTCCCAATTAGAAACTATATGACAAAGCCACTGTGATAAAAACAGCATGGTACTGGTAAAGAAACAGACCTGAGGATCTGTGGAACAGAGCGGAAGACACCAAAATCCAGATGTACTCAGCTACCTCATCTTTGACGAAGTTGCTGACCATCCCCACTGGAGGAAAGATAGCCTCTTTAATAAATGGTGTTGGAAAAACTGGATCTCAACCTGCCGAAGATTAAAACTGGACCCTTATCTTTCACCATGCACTAAATTAAAACCCAAGTGAATTAAAGATATAAATATTAAAACAGAAACACTAAATTTGCTGGAAGATAAGTTAGGCAGAACTTTGGAAGACATTGGCATAGGAAAAGATTTTATGAACAAATCCTCAGTAGCACAGGAACTAGCAGAAAGAATCAACAACTGGGATCTCCTCTTATTAAAAAGCTTCTGCACTGCGAAAGAAACCATCAACAGAATTAAGAGAAAACCTACAATGTGGGAAAAAATTTTACTAGCTGCTCCTCAGACAAATGTCTATTATCTAGAATATATAAAGAACTCAAAACAACCAGCCCCCCGCAAATATAAAGACCCAATTCAAAATTGGGCATCTGAAATGAACAGACATTTCTCAGACAAAGAAGTAAAAGCATGAAGTAAATATAGGAAAAAATGTTCCATATCACTGGTCATTCAAGAGATGCAGATGAAAACAACACTGAGATTCCACCTCACTCCACAAAGAATGGATGCTATCAAGAAATCACAGAATAACAGATGTTGGCGGGGTTATGGGGAGAAAGGAATCCCTTCTCCATGTTGGTGGGAGTGCAGACTGCTGCTACCACTATGGAAATCAATATGGAGATACCTCAAAGAGCTGGGACTAGAGGTTCCATTGGACGCAGCCATCCCACTGCTGGGTATCTTTCCAAAAGAATTAAAAGAATCATACCACATTGATATATGCACACCTATGTTTATAGCGGCACAGTTTATAATAGCAAAAACTTGGAAAGAGCCCATTTGCCCATCAGTTTGAGACTGGATAAAGAAGATGTGTTTTTTTTCTATAAAATGGACTACTACTCAGCCATAAAGTATGAGAAATTAGATTCATTCATAGTAAAATGGGTACATATTGAGGATATACTCCTAAGTGAAATCAATAAGTCACACATGTGTAAATACCGAATAGTTTCTCTGGTGTGAAAAACTATAATAGTACACAAGATGCTAATGAGATAATGGACAATGTGAAATAGGAAGAAAAGGGCTAAAGGTGTAGGGAAAGTGGGAAGGGTAGGGGAAAGGGAATAAGGGAAAAGAAAAAATATGAGAAAATGAAAAAATGGAAACAAAGTGTTTGTAAATGGGGAGGAGAGGAGGGGGTGAAGGGAGGGCAGGGACAAGGGGAAAAATGAGAACCAAGACCTGTCATGTAAAGGTACAAGATCCCAATTATGAATGTAACTGTACTGTATACCTAGAAAGTACCAGTAAACAATAAACAAAAAGTTACTGTCTTCACTTTATTCCACCTTTTAGCAACATTTGTCGTATTTGACAATCCTTCATTCTTTTAGTTTTCTTTCTTAGTTCTGCTATCTGTATAATCTTGGTTTTTTCCTTCTCCTCTGGCTGCTGCTCCTCTGTGTTGCTTCCCTTCTTGTTCTCTTCTTTTTAACCTAAAAAATGTTGAGATTCCCTTTGTCTCGCTCTCTTTCTCCCTCTGCTGCTTCTTCTCCCTCTCCCTCGCTCTCCCTCCCCTCCTTCCTGGATGTTCTCATGTATTGTGTATCTCTAAATACAGATTGACAGGACTATAGGTAACTCAGTGGTAAAGCACTTGTTAAGTATGTGTGAGATCCTGGTTTCCATACCCAGCACTGCAGTCAGTCAGTCAGTCAATCAATCAGTCAATAAATGCTATTAATCCTCAAAGTCCAAACCTCTTGTGCATACCTGCCTTCTGACATTCAGACTCATGAATCATGATATCTGCTTACTTGTTACCTTTTCTTACATATCTCAGAGACCATTCAAAGTCAAACTAAAGACGTGTAAGGAAAAAAAAAATCTCATTTTTTTCTGTCTAAACCTGTAGTAGACAGTTTCCAAAATAGCTACCAGTGATCTGGCCTCCTGATATTCACATCTGTGTCACATCCTTGTGAAATCTCCTTTTGAAGGTGGGCTGAATCTAGTGACTTGCTTCTAATAAATAGAATACCACAAAAGTGATGAGATATCACTTCTAAGATTAGATTGGAAAAGACTGCCTTCCATCTTGCGTGAATTCTTTCTGGCTCTCCTTACTTGTTCACTGTGATGAAGGCATTCGCCATGTTGTGAGCTGCCTGATGAAGCAGCCCATATGGCAAGGAACTGAGTGGGAATATGATACTGTGTATGATAAAAGCATGCAATGTTATCCAAGTTAAAAAAATAAAAATTTAAAAAATTAAAGAAATCCACTTGATTCTGCATATAACTATAAGTGTGAAGTGGGAAGTGGATCCTGCCACAGTGGAGCCCTGTGCTGACTATAGCCACTGCCCAAACCTGGACTGAACTTTTTATTAGATACCCTGGAACAGAGACAATCCCGAAAAGCTACACTGGATACCTGGCCCACAGAAACTATGAGATAAGTGTTTGCTGTTTTAACCTAAGCTTTGGGTTCATTTGTTACATAATATGAGGTAACTAATGCAAGTCTTATTCACCTCCCGGGGGTCTCCATATCAATAAACCATTCCCTTGGCTTCTCGAGTTGCTCTTCCTTAACTCATTCTTCATCCTTTACAACAACCCATTTGACAATTCAATAGTTTTAATGTCTAAAATAGGACAGAGATGTCTCTGCGTCTCCCTATCTCCCTGAAGATATAGTAAACCAAGCCACCATTGATTCATCTACATAGTACATTGTTATATATCTCCAAGGTTTTTTTGAAGTACTAGAGATTTTTTTTTTTTTGTACCTGAGATCAAACTCGGGACTTTGTGCTTGTGAAGCAGGCAGCGGAACCACTGAGCTAAATACATGGTCCTAGAGATTGTGATAAAAGCTTAATCCCTGGCCCCTGAATTATGGAGTTTGCAATATAATAAGAGAGATAGATATTAAGTTAACTGAAAAATGTGAGAATTATCTGAAGAAATAATTGGTTCCATGAGAATAAAATCATATTACTTTATATTGCTGCCCAATACATTTGTGCAGAAAGGGGTTGCTGATAAAGTTATGCATACGCTGCTATTTCCTATCATCCAACAAATTATTCTGTCTACCTCCTTAATTACCCTCCTATGTATGAATGGCTGGGAATAGGCTTTCTACCCTCTTCATTATCAGAGATTACATAATATCTAACATGGAAAAAGGCATTATTTTTCCTGTAAAATAGAATGGTGATATAAACATATCTATAATATATATCTATGTATATATCACATCATCAATCATGTTCCAGTAAAACTGTTATGATTGAAATGGTGCTTCTATTGGGTATTAAGTTTCTGTCTCTGCTGTAGTGTGGGAATTTGCTCTATACCTTTCCAAACTGATGATCTTCCAACCTCTGTATAATTGCCTTTAGTAACTGTCAACTCATTATCTAATAAGGCTGCTCACTTAACTGTTATTAAGATGAAATTTTTGTAGCCTCATATTAATTAGGATTTTACTTCCTTTTGACTTACTTCCGTTGAGCTTGTTTGCTTCTAGCACAACTGAATAATTTTAATCTAGAGTTCATTGCTACTTTGGGAATTCATATCAAAAGACTTAAATTCCTTGTGACTAAGGCTTTTAAAATGGATTATTACTTTAGGTCCTCAATGTTAATTCAATCTGTTCTTAAATCAACCCAATAGATTCTTTATCTGTTGTAAGAGGCGATCTTCACATCTTGAATTCTGGGAAACTATAATTTCCTCAACCACATAGATCTTTGATGTAGTCATCCAATGTGGATTAGCAATCTGTGTGAGGAAAACTGTAATCAACCTGAAACAATCCCTCCTCTTACATAGAGTGTGACCGAAAGATCAGCAAAAATGTTCATGAAAATCAACACTCATTCCTCAGTCTCTGCTTTATGAAAACAGATTTTCTAGGGTACAAATATAAATATAAGCAGCACATAAGAAAGAAAGATGGTCCTGATTTTAAAAAGCTGAAAAAATATCTCAGCCCATGCTTCTTGTATGTTGGATTTTACAATACATATATTGATAACAAACTGAATAGCTTGAACTAAGCCATGTTTTATTTTCTGAGCAAAAAGAATTAGTAAAATTAATACCTATACAGATGAAGCTGCTTCTGATAAATGACCAGTGAATTATTAAATGCAAGGGAATCATTTGCTTATAAACCATTGAAAACTCTCTTGTCTGGCACTTAAATATATAAACATCTTTGAGGTTCCCATAAGATGAAAGAAGGAAGCTTATTAAATAGGTCATTAGTCTCCCTTTGTTGCCAACCACTGAATTTTATATCCCAACATTAAGAATGTATTAGTTTTCATTTGCTGCATAACAAAGTGCCACAGACTTAGTGTCTTAAAAATAAACACAACTTTTTGGGATTAGGAGTCCATGTGTGGCTTAGCTCAGTTCTGTTCTCTGGTTCTCAAGCTTGAAAGTGAGATGCCAGCCAGCACTCCCAGCTCTTGCGGTTGTCAGCATAATTCCAACTTCCTATGCAGTCAAAGGACTGAAGTCCTTGGCTTTTTTGTGGTCTTTCAGCTGAGATGGGCTTTCTGCTCCTAACCCACTCTGCAGTTTCTTCCGTCTTGACTTTTTCACAAACCAGGAGCTAACTCCTTCCAAGGAAGCAGGACAATTGCTCTGCACTCTAGATCCCTCTGTAAAAAATATACAGAGATAATACACTTTTTAAAAATTTCAATACACTTTTCAAAAATATGGACAATCTCAGTTTCACAGCAAAATTGAGAAGGAACAGAGATTTCCCATACACTCTTTATGATCTCCCTCACATCAGCATCCACACCAGAGTGGGATATTTGTTACAGTTGGAGAACCTACACTAACGCATCATCATCACACAAGGACTATGGTTTACATTAGCATCCACTCTTGTTGTGTGTTTTATGGATTTGGACAAATGTATAGTGACATGTAACCACTACAAGAGTTGTACTGTCCTAAAAAATCCTCTGTGGCCTAGTATGGCGGCACATGCCTGTAATTCCAGCACTTTTGGTTATTGAGGAAGCAGGATTGCAAATTTGACTCCCATCTGGCTAACTTAGGGATGCCCTGTATCAAAATAATAATTAAAAGGGGCTAAATATATAGCTTAGTGTGAAGGCCCCGGATGCTGAGAAAAAAAAATCTGTGCATCATTACCCGTCCTTCCCTCCTTCTCACTGGTCTCTTCACTATTTCCATATTTTATAACTTTTGTTGATCTTTTTACTATCTTCATAGTTTTGACTTTTCCACAATCTCATATTGTTACAATCATTCAATATGTAACTCTTTCAAATTGGCCACTTTTATTTAACAATATGTATTTATGTTTCCTCTTTGTCTTTTCTTGGCTTGGTAGCTCATTTATTTTAGTTGCAAATAATATCCCATTGTCCAAATGTACCATAGTTTTTTTATTCATTCATTTACTGAAGGATAGCTTGCTTGCTTCCAAATTTGGGAAGTTATGAATAAATCTCCATAAACATCTGTGCGCAGGTTTTTGTGTAGATGTTCAGCTGCTTTAGGTAAGAACCAATGAATGCACTTGCTGGATCACATGATAAGAACAAGTTTAATTTTGTAAGAAACTGCCGAACTGTCTTCCATAGTGGCTGCATTGTTTGGGATTCCCACCAGCAATGAATGGTTTTCTTGTTGCTATATGGCCTTGTCAAGATTTGACGTTGTCAGTGCTCTGGATTGTGGCCATTCTGTTATGTATGGAATGGTAACTTATTGATGTTTTTCTTTGCATTTCCTTTTTGACATATGATGTAGAAAATCTTTTCATATTCTTGTTTGCCATCTATATATTTTTCTCTGGTGAAGTGTCTGTTAAAATTCTGGCCTATCTTTTACTTGAGTTGTTTTGTTATTGTTGACTTTGAAGAGTTCTTTGTATGTATTATATAGTGATTCTTTATCAGATATGCCTTTTGCAAATATTTTCTGCAATAACTAGCTTGCGTTTTCATTCTCTTTATAGCATCTTTTACAGAATAAAAAATTTAATTTTAATAAGTTCCAAGGGTCCGGGGATTTAGCTCAGTGGTTCCGCCACCTGCCTCACAAGCGCAAGGACCCAAGTTCGATCCTCAGTATAAAAAAAAAAGTTCCAATTTATTAATTTCTTCTGTCATGGATTCTGCTTTTAATGTTGTATCTAAAAAAGTTGTAAACCCAAAGTCTACCGGATTTTCATGTTATCTTCCAAGGGTTTTATATTTTTACATTTTATGTTTTGGTATCTAATATATTTTTACTTAATTTTTATGGAAGCCATAAGATTTGTGTGTATATTATTTTTCCATAGACTATCTTTTAAAGAACTCAGTGCTTTATGTCAGACCCACCCAGGGCAACCTCCCTTTTAATTAAGTTAATGACAACTAATTAGGGACTTTAATGACATCTGCAGAATCTCTTCCCACTTGTTGTATAATGTAACCTAATTACAAGAGTGCCTCTCACATCACATTCACAGGTCATACTTACACACGCTGCAAGAGGACCAGAGAGGGCATGGATAATGGGGGGGTGTCAAGAATCTTGGGGAATCTTAGAATTCAGGTTACCTCATTTACCTCATTCTATAAGCTTATTTCTGTTTCTAACCATTCTGAGCCTCACATTTATCATCTGGCAAATGAGAATTTGTTACAGAGCAGGTGAAAATTGTTATAAATATTAGTACCCCAGTTTCTTCCGACCTCTCTATCTCCCCTCCCCCTCCTCTTCTACATCCTTTTAAATTTTTTAATCAATTTTATTGGCACATTTAAGGTATAGAATATAATGACATTCATCATTGGAAATTTGCACCTTTACATATCCATCTTGGATGGATATTTTTCCTCATTCCCTTGCCCTCCCTTCAATCCCTCCACCCCTCCCTATCTACAAAGAGTTTGCTTCTATTTTTTCTTTTTCTCATATTAGTTCCATCCCCTTCTTTCTTTCCCCCTACCTCTCCCACTTCTCCTTCCGCTTTGGACCTGGTAAGGGTAAAAACCAGTCTGGCTTATAAGAGTAATAAAACACTTTGCAGACTTCATGAGGCCCACTCGCACCATGGGGAAGAATGCCACATCTTCTAGTTGAACTCAAAAGGAGAAGCTTTTCAGAAGAGTATCTACATTGCACCATCTTTTGCAGTTCTCCTTCAGGTCAGCATCACTGTCATTGGTGTCATACCTCACAATAAGAAAGGGAACACTCGCAGTCAAGATGACAGAGTAAACCTGCAATGAGACTTCCCCTACATAGGCATGTTGGTGCTTGGGGTCCACTTCTAATTATTTTGGGTTTTCTTGATATTGACTATCAATTTAGAAAGTCTCATTTTGAGCTAATCGATTGAAGCCTCTGCACATCCAGCATTAATTGATACAGCAGACACATGGAACAGAATATATTTTCTATGGCAAATCTGAGAATAATGGACCACAGATATGTAGCAGTCCCTTTGTTAACAGAGGTATCTTACCATTCTAAAGCAAATGTTGTAAAGCAAATGTTTATGAAAGTTGCATTAGTAAGGAGCAAAAACAAAACAAAACAAAAAAAACTAAAACGGAAAACAAAACTCACTTTGGAGCAAGACACTTATTTACTAGAGATAAGAAAGAATGTTAGCTGAAACAAAGCAAAAGAGTGAGGAATAAAAGCTGTGTTTTGAAGATAGTCATTCCTCTCTTGAATGGAGTGCCTAGTATTACTCATCTTATATCCAACTGACTATTTCATTTTCTAGGGTACTGTAACAAACATCAATAATGTGTCTATGGATGGGTTTTGGGGGACCATAGACAACGTTTGTAAAATATTAGATAATGAATGCATATAACAAATGCTAGCATGCAGTATTCTTAAAAGAAATAGATTAATATACAGTGCACTCTCCCCAGAGGGGAAAAACGATGAAGCAGTAGCACCAATGGTCATAGTGATTTATATGAGGATTGGAAGGAGGAGGAGTTTCAACATATTCGGTCAGTTTTCAGTAACAGTAGTAATGCTTTCCCCAATCTTTTGGTAGAAATTACAGTGAATAGTAGCGTATATCATCTGTGTTTGTGTGATGAGTGCTATTCAAAACAAAGAATTGTAAAAATCTTCCAAATTCAAACCTCCTACAAGGGTTATTTGGCAAGTTCAGAAGAAACTTGGAGAGTTCGAGGAATGTCAGAAACAAAAGTTCAGCATGTTGATGAAGATAAGGTCCATGCCTGTGAATTTTCATTGTAAGGTGGAAATGATTAGTGTAGATGATGAGCGAGGAGGGCGAGAGCTGAGGAGTCAAGGTCGCTTTGTATTCCTCTAGGTCAATGGTTTTCAGTTGGGATGAAATTGTCCTTCGGATAGCATGGAGCAGTTTGTGAAAGCAGCTTTGGTTGTCATAACCTGGGGGAAGAGAGAGAGTGCTGCGGGCATCTAGTGAGCAGAGGCATCCAACAGGAGTGACACGACAAAGAATTATCTGGCACCAAAGGTTAGAGTGCCAAGGTTTAAAAACTGCTGTAAAATTTTTAATTTTGTTATTGGATGAAGGGGAACCAGCATATCATTTGTCCATGATCGGAGTTAGGTTAGCCCCATATAGCTTCACAAAGTTGCATTTCTATATTATTCCTTTCCCCTTTTTCCAAAATCAGCACTACATTAAACATAAAATATACTATGACATCTGTAATAATAAAAAATATTTTGGGCTGGTATTTAGCTCAGTGAAAGGGTGCTTGCCTAGCATACACAAGGCCCTGGGTTTAATCCTCAGTACAACATTATATAAGTATAAAAGTATAGTATTTGTGCCCCTCGAGACTTTAATGTTAATTTTATTACTGGTTAAAGATAAGAACCTTTGCTGAAGCAGATATATTTCTTATTCAATATGATCCATATAATAGGTCTTTTTTTCCTTTTGCCTTAGCAGCCAGGAAATTCAGGGCAAAAACTTTAAAGCGGTCATAATTTTCGAGCATGTTAACATGATAGCTTGAAGAATTTATATCGTTCTTTTCTTATGATTTTATTTTAATTTTACACTGATTATTCCATTACTTATTATTTTCTTATGAGCAGATAGAATATCTTCTGCTGTAGAGAATTTCTTAGCGTAAACTACTTGAATTACTTATGCAGTGTAAGTGTTAGTATGAGTCCCTGCTAAGTGGTGTACATTCATGCATTTTTACATTACATACATTATTGTAATGTCAGATATAGCACTAAATTTTCTGAGTATTAGCCAGTAAAGGGTGAGTATACAGATAGAGACTGCTCCAGGTACGGAATTAAGAGTATAGATAAGCATCTAGAGGCAAAGAAGAACACAGCCTTCTTTAGAAAAGGAAAGATGGTGAGAATGAGTAGAGTAGATTGGAATAGGTGGAGATGACAGTGGTATTGTTGGAAGAGGATGAGAAGATAAGGACATGCGACCTGGTTTGAAGTTTGTGTGCTAAGAGAAAAAGGTTGTTGTTGAATGGTTGTGAGCAGGTGAATGACACAATTTTGTATGTATTACAAAGATCCATTTACTTCCCAGGTAGAATAGACTGAAATAGTGTCAGGCTGGACTCATTGGGACTTCCTAGAGATAATTGTCTTCCCCCAGGGAAAGGGATACCTATGGCCAGGTCTGAAATCATGGCATTGAAGGGAGGGCAAAGAATGGACATAGTCAAGAAGGACTAAAGAGTGGAATGGACAAATTGTGATTTTCACTCAATGTTCTGGAAGCATGAGGGAATTCTGGAGTTAAGTGCAGGGCTTGATTTGATAGCATCATTCACCATGACTGCAAACCAGAAATTTGATGGAAATGAAACGAGTATACATAATAAATATACTGAGTCTCATATGCATGCTTAGAAAATTCAAGTGGTATGACCCAATAAGCAGGAGTGAATCAAAACTCAGATAAGAACTTTTAGGTGAAGGTATGGATGCAGGAGTCAATATCATACAATACTTAAAACCATAGGAGTTGAGATTGAAAAGATAATGAACCAAGAGGGAGATGGAGGAAGCCCAACTTTTCAAAAGTACACAAGAAAGAGGAATGTACAAAGGGAACAGAGAAGGAGTTTCTATGCATAAACAGGAACATCATAAGATGTGTTTCCAAGGAGTATGTCTTTAATGGAAGGGGGCTTTGGCAATTTTTAACATCTAGGTGGAAATATCCAGTGATTTAGTAATTAGATAATTATTAATGAAAATAGAGAGAACAGTTTTGATAGAACCACTTGACTTTAACAGAGAGGAGAAGAGTAAGAAGAGCAACTTGAGAAGACCACGAGTTTTCTATGGTTTTAGTGTGACTTGTCCCCCAAGTTGGTTTGAAAGTTTGGTCCTCAAAATGGCCGTGTTGTGTGCCGGACTTTAATGAGACCACCAGGTATCCTTAGTTCAACTGGGGACTATGGGACCTCAGCTTCTCTGGTTTCCTATTTGATATGATCCCTTCCTCTCACTCATATTCCTGTCACCCACCATGAGCTCCTCAACAGTGCCTAGCTGATGCTGGCTCCATACACTTGAATTCTTAGAACTGTGAGCTAATAAATCACTTTTATTTATAATGTTAGCCAGACTCAAGTATTTTGTCATGATATCTGGAAATAGACTACTACAAGGTCTAAGAGAGGAAAATTTTTTTCTCATTGAGTTTATTGGTACATTTTAGGTATACAGTACAGTTACATTCATCATTGGGTTCTTGTACCTTTACATGACAGGTCTTGGTTCTCGTTTTTTCCCCTTACCCTGCCCTCCCTTCACCCTCTCCTCCCTTCCCTATTTACAAATACTTTATTTCCATTTATTCATTTTCTCATGTTTTTTCTTTCCCCTTATTCCCTTTCCCCTACCCTTCCCACTTCCGATACACCTTTAGCCCTTTTATTCCTATTTCACATTGTTAATAATCCCATTAGGATCTTGTGTACTATTATAGTTTTTCACACCAGAGAAACTATTCGGTGTTTACACATGTTTGACTTATTGATTTTACTTAGGCGTATATCCTCAATATTTATCCATTTTCCTATGAATGATGCTAATTTCTCATTCTTTATGGCTGAGTAGTATTCCATTTTATAGAAAAAACACATTTTTATCCAGTTTCCAACTGATGGGCAAATGGGCTGTTTCCAAGTTTTAGCTATTACAAACTGTGCTGCTATAAACATAGGTGTGCATATGTCACTGTGATATGATTCTTTTAATTCTCTTGGAAAGATAGCCAGCAGAGGGATGACTGGGTGAAGTGGAACCTCTGGTCCCAGCTCTTTGAGGTATCTCCATATTGATTTCCATAGTGGTTGCACCAGTCTGCACTCCCACCAACAATGGAGAAGGGTTCCTTTCTCCCCACAACGCTGCCAACATTTGTTATTGTGTGATTTGCTGATGGCAGCCATTCTTTGTGGGGTGAGGTGGAATCTCCATGTTATTTTCATCTGTATCTCTTGAATGACCAGTGATGTGGAACATTTTTTCCTATATTTACTTCATTGTCTGAGAAATGTCTGTTCATTTCAGATGCCTATTTTTGAATTGGGTCTTTATATTGGGGGGGTGATTGTTTTGAGTTCTTTAGCAGCTAGTAAAATTTTTTCCCATATTGTAGGCTGTTGTTTAGTTCTGTTGATGGTTTCTTGTGCCATGCAGAAGATTTTTAATGAGATGAGATCCCAGTTGTTGATTCTTTCTGCTAGTTCCTGCGCTACTGAGGATTTGTTCATAAAGTCTTTTCCTATGCCAATGTCTTCAAGAGTTCTGCCTAACTAATCTTCTAGCAAATTTAGTGTCTCTTTTTTAATATTTATCTCTTTAATCCACTTGGATTTTAGTTTAGGGCATGTTGAAAGGTAAGGGTCTAGTTTTAATCTTTGGCAGCTTGAGATCCAGTTTTACCAACACCATTTATTAAAGAGACTATCTTTCCTCCAGTGGGGACAGTCAGCTCCTTTGTCAAAGATGAGGTAGCTGAGTAGATCTGGAGTTGTTTTTGTGTCTTCCAATCTGTTCCACATATCCTCAGTCTGTTTCTTTGCCAGTACCATGCTGTTTTTATCACTGAAGCTTTGTCTTATAGTTTCTAATTGGGAACTGTTATACTTGTTGCTATGTCTCTGTTTCCTAAGATGGCTTTTGCTATTCTAGGTCTCTTCTGGTTCCAAATGAATTTTCGGATTCTTTTTTTCTAGTTCTGTGAAATATACTATTGGAATTTCATTTGACATTGCATTGAATCTATATAGCAGTTTTGGTAGTATGGCCATTTTCACTATGTTGATTCTTCCTACCCAGGAGCAGGGGGTATCTTTCCATTTTCTTAAATCCTCTTCGATCTCTTTTTTCAGAGTGGTGTACTTTTCAGTGTAGAGGTCTTTTGCTTCTTTTGTTGGGTTGATTCCTAGATACTTTATTTTTTTTGGATGCTATTGTGAAAGGAACTGTATCCCTAATTTCTCTCTTAGTGAGTCTATTATTTGTGTACAAAAAAGGATATTGAGTTTTAATATTGACCTTGTATCCAGCTACTCTGCTGAAAGTGTCAATTCAGTCTAGAAGTCTTTTGATGGAATTTTTTTGGTCTTCAATGTAGAGTATCATATCGTCAGCAAATAGTGACAGTTTAACGTCTTCCTTTCTTATCTTTATTGCTTTAATTTCTTTCTATTGTCTAATTGCTATAGCTAATGTTTCCAGAACTGTATCGAAGAGGAGTGGTGGTAGTGGGCATCCTTGTCTTGTTCCTGATTTTAATGTGAAGGTTTTCAGTTTCTGACCATTTAATATGTTGTTGGCTGTTGGGTTTTCATAGATAGCCTTTATTAAGTTAAGATATAGATCATCTATTCCAATTTTTTGCAGGGCTTTTATCATGAATGGGTGTTGCATTTTGTCAAATGCTTTTTCTGCATCTATCGAGAGGATCATGTGGTTTTTGTCCTTGACTTTGTTAATATAGTGTATTGTATTTATTGACTTACGTATGTTGAACCATCCTTGCATCTCTGGAATAAATCTGACTTGGTCAGGATGTGCGATCTTCTTGATGATCCTCTGTATTCTGTTTGCCAATATCTTATTCAGGATTTTTGCATCTATATTCATTAAGGAGATTGGCCTGTAGTTCTCTTTTTATGTTGCATCTTTCCCTGATTTGGGAATCAAAGCGATACTTGCTTCCAGGAATGAATTTGCAAGTATTGCTTCCCTTTCAAATTCACTGAAAAGTTTGGAGAGTAATGGTAGTAGTTCTTCTCCAAACATCTTGCAAAATTCAGCAGTGAATCCATCAGGACCTGGGCTTTTCTTTGTTGGTAAGTTTTGAATTACATTTTCAATTTCACTGATTGTAATTGGAGTGTTTAAAATGTTTTTCAACTTTGGTAATTCATAAGTATCTAGAAATCTGTCCATTTCTTCTGTGTGCTCCATTTTATTAGAGTACTTGTTCTCAATATAGGTATTGGTGATCATCTGGATTTCTGTTGGATCTGTTGTGAGTTCACCTTTTTCATTCCTAATTGCATGGATCTGAACGTTTTCTTTCCTTTTTTTGACAAGGTTATCTAAGAGTTGTTAAATTTTATTTATTCTTTCAAAAAAACCAACTGTTTGATTCATTTATTTTTTGTATCATTTTCTTAATTTCCATTGCATTGATATCTGCTCTAATCTTTATAATTTCCTCTAAGTGAGGGAATTTTAAATAAATATCAAGAACTAGAATATGTAGAAAACTCAAAGTTGGTGACAACTGAGAGTAGAAAATTTGGAAATAGAGCATAAGCAGGAAGAGATGGTTTCTAAAGCACAAATGACAAGACTAGCCTTAGATAGAAGAAAGTAAATCTTCTGTGGGAAGCCGGAATGTTAATAAAAGTTGTTGGCAGGATGTTGAGTTTTTTAATAGTAAATAACTAAGTAATTGCTTGGGAGTTTGTTTTCTAGGAAGTTAAAGTCTTCTAAAAATTTGTGTCAAGACAGGAATTTTGAGATGCTCAAGGACAGTTTGAAATAGCTGCTGTAGAATGTGAGGTTGAGAGTTATAATTAGAGGGAAACAAAGGGTTACTAGTCAATCAAACCCCAAGGACCAGTTAGTTTTGCTGTGTTGAATGTGCCGCCAAAAATTTATTTCATGTTAAATTCTCTAGGGCAGTTTTTGGCATCTTAGTGAAGATGATATCAGTACAGAGAGTTGGGTTTATCAGAGTTAAGATTTGGCCAGGTGGAAGGGATGGGAGGGTAAAGAAGAGCATTAGGGAAATAAATGCCCATAAGATAAAATTAAATGGAGAAGGAAGTGAAGACAAGAGGTTCAGGTGACCAGTAGAAACAAAATAGTAGAATGATCAAGGTAATGGAGGATCCCTCTGTGGTCAAAAATCTAATTGAAAGAATGAGAGGCAGAGAAAATGGTGGTCCAAAGATAGCTATTTGATTATATGATTTCAAGCATGGAAAGTTTCTAGGTGAAGGCAATATGAAAATGCCACCATGAAAAAATGTTGAAGTGAATAGAAGGTGAAGCCAGTTGCAAGTGAGGAAGTCAAGAGCTCAAGAGACAAGGTTTAAATGTGGATTTCATTGACCAATTGGACTTCCATTACTTGAAAGGAGTTACACTTTAATTAATTCGTTTGTCTCTTCCAGAACTATTATGTATAAGTTTACCTGTGCCTAAATATGTGTGTGCTCAGTGTGAATTATTAAAGGAGAAATACCATCTTAGGTTAAGGGAAGAAGTTTAAAGATAATGCAAGGATAAGGAGAGAAGGTGGTATTACGTGTTGTACATGGAGGAGAATTTGAAACCATGGATTTGGGAGCAATGGTGTACAGAATTGATCTTATGGAATAAGGAGGGCCAAAATTTATTCCCAGTCTTATAAAGAGATGTAGAGACTGCAGTTCTTATGGGAGAAAAAGGAAATAAATCATCCATAATTAAACCATCCTAATCAATCAATTTCAACACATTTCAGAAGGTTGCAGTAGAGACTGGATAAGAATTAGTTGGAGTAGGAAGACAGCTCAGATGAAAGTTAATAAAATCTTAGATCTAAGGTTACAGTTGTTGGAATAGAGAGGGAGATGGGCTCATGAAAATCAGTATTCAGATGGTCAGTTAATTTTCCTACTTTCAAATGCCAATTCCTGAACATCTTTGTTTGAAAGGCGTGCAAGTTTTGTCAGTGCTCTTCCTGGTATCTTTCCTCCTGAGCCCTGATCCATGTTGCTTTTGCTTCCTGCTACTTCCCTCAGCTGGCAGTTGATTTAGCTAAAAGGGTTTTCATCTGGTACTTAATTCTTGATTTGCGTAAAGCATCCAGTGAAGTCGCTAGCTTCACCATTTCTATTTCTACACTTGTGAATACAGAAGTGATTACAATACAGCGGGACCAGTTTGTCTGCTGTCTTTCTGGTTTCTTTCTTGGAAATTATACTATAACTATTCAAGAAGTAGATTCCTTGAATTCATAAAAGAGCATGTATGTATTACTTAAAAGGAGTTACACTTTGGTTAAATGGTCCGTTTCTTTGCCAAAATGATTGTGTATATGCATGCCAGTACCCAGCTGTGTGTGTGTGTGTGTGTGTGTGTGTGTGTGTGTGTGTGTGTGTGTATGACTGATAAAAGCAGCAAGTGTTGAGTGTTTCTCATAGCCCCATGTGTAGGCAGCTCTAGCATCACTGTAAAAGGTCTGCAGTGGGCTGGCAACCCAAGTTGGCAACTGTTCCTCTTCAAACTGTAGTTCACTGCATGAAGTCGGCATAGAAAGCAATCAGTCTCTTGTGCAGTTTATGCCTGGTTCTTGGCATCATTAAAATTCTGTTCTCAGTGTCACTTCATTTGTTCAATTAGGATGCTCCATTTTTAGACATTCACAGTGTTGAAACTTATTTAATAAATAGATTTATATTTGAAATCGGACCCAAGTTAAATAATTTTCCATGTAGGGTATAACAGTATAATTGTATTTTGGAGGGCAGTTTCCCTCTTTGGCTAACATTTGGAAGTGCTTTATAGCTTCTAAAGTTCTTTCTTGTGCAATATGATTTGTTGTTTATATAACCCCCGAGATGGTACTGTGAGCCTCTACTTAAAGATAAGTAAATGGATTTTCAGAAAGGCCAGATTAAGCGATGGAATTGAACTGAAAACATGGGTTGTCTGAAACTCTAGGGATTTTTTTCTGTCATAACGTGCTAACTTTGAGCAACTGAGGTTGATAGTGTGCTACCAGCTTGTATTGTAATAAAGTGTGTTCAAGTTGGGTCTCAAGCTGTATTTCAAGGTTAACACTTTATAAATGGAACTAAATCATTGGAGCTTAGGCCAAGGGCTAGAAGTTTATTTATTGATCCAGTCTGGCCTCTTGGGTTTCTTGGTATTTGGTGAGGTGGTGCATTTGTCAGTACATTGGAAAAGCATTTTGTTTTCTCTAGAATGAAGAACATTGCTCTTGAATTTTAAAAATAAGAAATGACTTCCAACAGAGCTCATGGGCATAAAGCATAAACAACAAGATTCATGTTGGTGCAAGAAAAAGTAGGCAATTTCCAAAGTCCTTTTATTAACTTCTATTTAAATATATGCCTTAAAAATTTGGGGCATGCATGATAGTCTCTGAAAGTCTGAACAGTATTTAAATGTATCATTCTGTTATGTTTGATATATTGTATCATGAGTAAGAGAAGCTCTACTAAATTGGATTAGCAATTCCCTAGGGTGTGGAAGAACCACTGTAGGGTGACTTGTCACCTGGATGGTATAAAAGGGAAATGAAGGACTGATCTGCTTCTGTTGTTTAGGAGGAGGGACTCGCACAGGACACTGCAGAGAGATCCAGGCCGACTGGATCCTGTGGTCTCCAGTGTGCAGACAGACTCTGTGCACTCTTTCACATCTGACTCTGTGGGTGCCTATTGTAAGCCGATCTTGTAAATTCTTCTATACTTGTATATCTCATGTTATGTTTCTCTAGTAAACACTGACTGTTTCAAAACTACATCTGGTGAGGTTATTAATGATGAGGTATTTTCAGAGATGTCATACTTTACAATGTCATAATATTTCGATATTGAATGTATGTGATGGAACTAAATTATGGACTGTGGGAATATTTGTACATGGAATATTTATTAATTGCAAAGGATAAAAATTTTCCTTTACCATAGATTAACCTGACAAACATCACTTAACTCAAGCATCATGGCCTACTGATGTTACGTGCCCTGAAGAACACTGTGATGGTTTGTGTGTAGATGTCCCCTCAAAGCCTCATGTGGTCATAGAGCTTTTGCAGAGATGGCTGAATCTAAAGTGTACGATGCTGGGATTAGGGGCATGTGATTATTAAACCATTACACTGAGTAGTTTGGCACTGCCTTAATCCCAGATGTCTGGATAAGATAAAAGTGGCAGAAAGATGCTGTTAAGGTTTTCTTGTTGCTTTTGCTACCATATGGGCGCCATAAACTGTTTCTCCTCTGTGATGCCCCTCTGCCATGTGCCATTCTTCCTTGGAGCCAGCTGATTGTGGACTGAAACCTCCACAAACTGTGAGCTAAATAAACCCTTTCCCCTTTAACTTTGGGTGTCGGGTATTTTGTCTCAGCCAAGAAAGAAAAGTAACTAAGACAAACACCATATTATATCTGTGACATACCTGCCCAAAATGCTTATTTATGGCCCAGTCTTAAGAAATATCAGACAAACACAGATTGAAGAACAGTCTACAAGAGTGATGGCCAACCTTTTAGAGACGAGTGCTCAAACTGCAACCCAAAACCTGTGTATATATTGCAAAGTGCCAACCCTGCAATTAGACCTGAATCCCTGATGCTCAGCTACTGGGGTGACTTGGCTTGCAGCCCACAGAGAGGGCTCTGCATGCCCACTGTGGCTGTGGCATGCTTTCCATAGGTGCACAACCAGCGATCTTCAACAAAATTGGTGATCCTCTTCAAACCAGCAATGTCATGAAAGACATTGTTTCAGATTGAAAGAGTACGAAGAGAAACAAGTGAATCACAAATGGATCAGAGAAGCAAAATTATAATAAAGGATATTAATAGGAAAAATTTCCAAACTAAAAGATAGAATAAGAAAAACCGGTATCTTTGCAAACAATTGAGAACATTTTGACAGTTTTTTAGAAATAATGTGAATTGACTTGAATGTTATTTTGATAGCAATCTAGGGTAAAAATGAGTGGCTACAGAAAATCCTTTAAATTGGATTCATTACTTAAAAATGCATACAAATAAGAAAATCTAGCTGAATGTGGTGGCATGCATCTGTAATCCCAGCTACTTAGAAGGCCAGAGTGGGAGGATCATGCATTTGAAGCCAGGTACTTAGTGAGATCCATTTTACAAATGAACGAAAAAAGAAACTCTGCCTTTGTAAAATGAAACAAATTTATTATGGAATTTTATTTCAAGACAGAGGCATTATCTAACGTATGCCGATGGATTTTTTAATACAGAATTTTAAAATTTGGATAGAGTTTCTTTGTTTTGATTTGTTTAGCTGTTTTAATCTTTACGGCAGTCCCTTGAAAGACATTCTGCCCTTTATACATGCTCTTTTTAAATAAAAACAGATTTGTTTATTGATTTGGGAGTACTGTAATGTATGAAGGTTCTCAAGTTGCCCTTTAGGCACCACTGACACAGTATTATGAAGAATTACATATACATATATATTCATATTTCACCATTTAATAAATACCACCTCCATACCTGGCAAAGGATACGAGCTTGGCTAAGTATCTTTTTTAATCTCTTTTTTTCTGTCCTTCTGTTAAAATAATATTTATTGAGAAACTCTAAGACTGTGACCCTTTATTGGGCACTGGAACTATACAGAAAAAGGCACCATGCTTTTCTCCTTTCAGAGGCAATAAGCTGATCCATGGAACTTCCAAGTGGTTCTTTTATGTCCTCAGCTAAATGCTAGGTGTAGATTTAGCATGAGAGAACCAGAACTCCTTCTTAGCCTGTGTTTTTCCATGAGGATTGTGAATGTCAGTGTGCTCTCTTTTGCAGTTGCACCCATTTTAATGCAGATTAACAAATGTGTACAATTGTGCAACTAACACTGCAATCACAATTTAGAACATTTCCATCCTTTCCAAAACTGGACAGGCTTCTTTATACCCATCTCTTCTCTCTCTCACCTCAGGCCCCTGATCTGCTCTCTGTCCTTTGTTTATAGATTGTAGTCCATTTATTTTAATGTAATTATTGATATAGTTGGAGTTATGTCTGCTATTTTATTTATTTTCTATAGCTCATGAATTTTTTATTCCTCTGTTGCTTTTATTGGCAGCCTTTATGTTACATATATTTTAGTGTTCTGTTGTAATTCTTCTCTCTTTTTGAAAGCTTTTCTCTTATTGTTTTCTTAGTGATTAATGATTACAGTATGCCTCTTAAATCATTACACTCTACATGAAATTAACAATGACTTATTTCCAGCAAAACTTACAACTTTCCTTCGATACAACTTTATTTTTCTTCCTTCCTTTTGTATTATTATTGTCTGATAAGTTACATGAGTATGTTACAAATGCTCTTTTAATTGTTGCTCTGCATTTTTAAAAATAAATTAAGAAAAATGTGTATGTAGAAAATCTTTTGATTTACGTTCACATTTGATCTTAGTGTTCCTTCTTTCTTGATTTATTGTCTCGGATTACTCCTTTCAGTTTAAATACTAAAGATTCCTCTAAGGAGGATCTAGCAATAAATTCTCTATTTATTTCACAGTGATATTATTACATCTTCACTCTGATAATTTTGCTAGATATAAACTTCTTGGCCAACTTTGTTTTTCTTAGCAATTTCAACATATCAAACACTTCCTTTTGCCCTCTAGATTTCTTATATGAAGTCAGCCATTAATTGTATTCTTTCTCTGTATCTTGATGAGTTGTTTTTCTCTTTGTTTTCAAATACTGTATTCTCTTTGTCTTTGTCTTTGTCTTTTAGTGGTTTGTCTGTAAAATACATATACGCACAGTTCTCTATCGCTTTTTACCTAGGGTGAATTGAGCTTCTTGGATCTATAGATTAAGGTTTTGCATCAAAGCTGAGAAGTTTACAGTCATAATTTCTTCCATTTTCCCCTGTCCCTTTGTCCTCTCTCTCCTCTTTTCTGAGATTCTCCTTAGGTATATGTTGATGTGCTTGATGCTTTACCATGCATCTTTGAGATCACATTATTATTCTTTTATTTTTTGAACTGGATAATTCTTTTACTATATTTTGTTTGATTCTTTCTTCTAAAATCTACTGTTTGAATTCATCTTGTGAATGTTTCATTTTACTTATTGGACTTTCTCCTTTAGAATCTCCATTTTTTTTGTTTTTTTTTGGGGGGGGACTGAACTTACGACCTTGTGCTTGCGAGGCAGGCAGCAGAACCACTGAGATAAATCTCTGGCCCTCTCCATTTGTTTTTTAATGTAGTATCTGTTTCTTCATTCATATTCCTTATTTGCTGGATCATTGTCATAAGGTTTTCCTGTAATTGTTTTTGGTTTTATTTTTGCAGTGCTGAGCTACTTCCCCAATTTAAATAATCTTTTGAACTTGGTTGCCTTTGGATGTTGAACATATTTATAATAGCTGTTTGACATCTTTGCCTGCTGATTCCAACATCAGGACCAAAGTCAGTTTCTTTTAACAGATTTTTTTTCCCAGAGTATGGGAAATATTCCCTTATTCCTTTACATTTTTCGAAAGTTTTTGTTGAAAGCTAGACAATATAAAGAGTATGTTGTAGCAAGTTTGGATTCTACTTCCTAATGCCCTGAGGATTTGTTTTTGTTTGTATTATTTGTACTAACTTGCCTAGATTTAATCTGTAGAATGTGATTCTCCTGTAATGTGTGATAAACTGGACTTTATGATCATTATTGTCTCTGCTGGAATTTTTTCTAATTTTAATTTATAGATTCTGCTGTTTTATCTGTATAGCTTAGCACTCAGGCAGTGATTGGGCAGTGGCTATGCTCAAGTTTCCCTGTCACACTCTACAAATTAATTTCTGTGGTGTTTGGGAGGACATCCAAAATTTAGGCAGTTTTAAAGTCTACCCTGAGGCTACGTGTGGTGGTGCGTCTATAATTGCTGCATTTGGGTGGTTGAGGCCAGTTCAAGGCCAGCCTACTCTAGCTACATAGCATGTTCAAGGGCATGAACCTCAAAGGGAGACCTTGTCTCAATAAAACAAAACAAATCAAGTCTAAAGGAATAACAACAACTACAAAAGAATATTGGATGTTGCTTTCTACTGGATCCTTTTGCTTCTCGCTGCTCATACCCACAATTTTCCTAATCAAAGGTGTGTGGAAAGTTTTCTTTGCACTTTTATGGTACCGTATCACATTCGTAGCACACATATTTCCCAGTTTAATTTCTGGTTGGCTTCCCACTGATCCCAGAACCTCTGTCTATCAAGGCTGTGGGTTCCCTCTTTTGCTTCCTACATTTTTTAACTGACGATACTGCTGAACATGGGTTTTCCAACTGCTTCAAATCAAGTTAGCCTTCTCTGGCAGTGAGGCGGCTGGTTTGCAGTCTTGCCCCAAACCCTTACAATTGCCAATGTCACCTATGGAACTGTGCTGCGGGGGTGGGGTGGGGTGGTGGTGCCAGCAGCTCTAGGAAGGAAGGCTGCAGACTCCCTCAGTTCTTCCCAGAATTTCTAGTTGCTCTTCATGAATAAGCACCTCTTTCTTTATCGTTTGCATTTGT
Organism: Fukomys damarensis; assembly: GCF_012274545.1. Classification (NCBI taxonomy): domain Eukaryota; kingdom Metazoa; phylum Chordata; class Mammalia; order Rodentia; family Bathyergidae; genus Fukomys; species Fukomys damarensis. Next base: position 8,553,287 of record NW_022900951.1, read on the forward strand.
TTGCTTTCTGGAGCTTGGAAATGGTTGTTTGTGATCATTTTATTTTGTCCCGCTTTATGTGTGCTTGATTGGGGAGAATTTCCTTAATTCTTACTCTCTCATAGACTGGAGTCCTGCCAATCATAAAGGTTAAATGAAAAATGTAGGAGTGTGTGTGTGTGTATATGTGTGTGTGTGTGGGTGAAAGAAATGACACACAATTAATTTAGTGAGCTAATGATGAAAGTCTGTAAATCAAATAAGGACATAATTAAGAGTGATAAAAATTTAAACTACAATGCAAATTTAGTACCGAGTTTAAGGAAAAGCTACGAATCTTTTGTGGCTGGAAATGTAGCTCAATGGTACAGTGTGTGCCTAGGATGTATGAGGTCCTCAGTTTGATTGGCAGCACTAAAAAAAAAAAGGTTCCAAAAGAACTATCTTAAGTGAACAGTTGTGAGGTTTGCTATCAAAGGAAGAAGCATCGTATACTTTACGATGATGCATAATCAAATTTATGTTTAAAAAAGTCAGAGTTAAAAGAAACCTCAGAGGTTCCTTAATGGATTATTGGGAGCTTTAGGACCTGTGAAAATTTTTCTGTAGTCTGAAGCACATATTTTTAAAGTAACAATTTAGCATGCTTTTCAGAGAGCTAAATTTATTTAACTTAAAATACTACATTTTATCTAGTTATGGCGGTGTACACCTATAATCTGAGCAATTGAGAGGCCAAGGGAGGGAGATCGCCACAAGTGTGAGGCCAGCCTGGACTATGTAGTGAGTTTATTGCCAGCCTGAACTACATAATGAAACCCTGTCTCAATAAAATAAAATAAAATAAAATACTACATTTTAACCAACATAACCTTTTTCTCTACATTTTGGTATTAAAATATCCCTGCTATTCTAGGAAATGCCAGTAACTGAGGAATATACTTGTAATTTTTACTTAGCTTCCACTGCATGTTATTCTGTAGCACTTTGAAAATTTACTACAGGTCCTGAGCAGTTAAATGCTTTTCTTAATTTCATTGAGTTAGATAGCTTTTAAAGAGGAGAAGATATTTTATGATAATATAATTTAGTTTGTTTTTCATGAGAAAAGATTTTTATCTGACAGGAAAAATGAGTTACTGCCTTCCCTTGTGTGTAATTTAGCTGTTTGACTTAGATTTTAGTTCTCACCAATTTTTGAATTTTAGAACCTTATTTGAGCTGGGGAAAACATCCCACCATTCTTTCTTTTTTTTTTGGTACCGGGGATTGAACTCGGGTCCTTGCACTTGCAAGGCAGGCGACCGAAACCACTGAGCTAAATCCCTAGCCCTCCCACCTTTCTTTTTTAAGAATTAGGTTGAACTTGCTAGTCAAGGATTGTAACTTTAAGCTACACCCAGCACAGTTCTCAAATCTTACTTTTTAATAATTCAGCAATGATTACATGATTTTATCATAAATAATTCAGAATCATATTCATATAACTGTTATGCTCTATCATAACACTCGTATTCTAAAGATCAAGAGGTATATATATATGTCTAGTCTGCAGTCCAGCTGTACTGGGGCAGTAGTGTAGTTGTTGAGAGACAGAAGAAATTACCTGAAGAAAGCTTGTGAGAAATAATGTTTCTTAAGACTTGCTAGAAGGTACTATCAAGTAGGATCATGTTAATTGACACTAACAGGCAAGGTTCCACAAGAAGCACATACAAGTCCAACTGTATTACTTGAAAGCCCACAAGGAATATATACTTTTCAACAACACCACTTTCCAAAATTCTGCAAAGGATACGTATTCTAAATCTGTGATGGATTTGTACTCTATACTATAACCGCATTGCTTGGGAAGTCCATGAAAGGTATATAACTACAGCACCACTTGAGAGGTCTGGTGGTGTTGGGCTGGACATGTACTCATCAGAAAGTACTTGAAGTATCCTGTGGTGGCCAGCTGGACTATAGCACTCCAGAGTAGTATGTTTCACCCCCATTCCCACAGGGGAAAGGTTTTAAATCTTAGGTTACAAAGCAGTGTCATGTCATCATTAGCTTGCTTTGTCTCATTGTAGGACCAGCATTCCAAGGAACAACTGACTGACTTAGCATATGAGTAGGCAGGTAGGTTCTACAGATAATGCTGGTTGGCCCAGTTCCCAGTGTCCCTTAGTTAATTCTTATCCTGAAGCTAAATCTGAACATGTTTACAGTGGCACTTGACTTGGCAGGAGTCTCATGAATGAATAGAAACATTTCTGGGACATAGTGCTAAATGTCCTACTTTTTCTCAGGGAGAATATAGCATATGCAAGAGATTTATATATCACATTATTCTTGTATGATAAGCAATCAGTTCATTTTTACATTAGTTGGTTCTGTCTATGGTCTCAAAATACGTGAGCTTTACTTTGTGGGAACCAAATGTATTCTCTTAATAATCTTTGAATGAGTGATTTCCAGGTGTCATTTCACTGACCCATCTATGACAGATAGGAAGATTTTATTAGTCAGTTTTCCCATCACTGGGACAAAATACCTGACACCTGCAATTTAAAGGCGGTGAGGTTTATTGGGCTCATGGTTTCAGAGGTTTCAGTTAATGGTCAAGGGCTCTGAGGCAGATACGTGGCATAAAGGCATGGTGAAGCAAAGCTGCTCAATTACTGGTTGCTGGGAAGCAGAGCACAGGGGAACAGTGCTAGAAATGAAGGGTCAAAGGTCACATCAAACAAAGGCTTCCTAAGGTCACATCTCCATGGCCCACCTGAACACACCTAGGAATGTGCTTTACTAATCACTCAGACCAATCAAGTTGACAGTTGAATTAACTATCACAAAGTTAGATTCAGAGCACTCACATGAGGAAGAGTAAGCAAAAGTTTGCAGCACACTGATGAGTACTATCAGGGAGTATTGTGAATGAGTTGATGTTTCAGACAACTTAACATGGGACAGTCCAGGGGAGGCTTTTGTGAGGAAGTGGCCAATTTAAGCTAAAGTTTGAGTGATAATTAGGGTTATCTATGCCAGTCTCTTAGTGTCAGGCACTAATCAAGTCATTTAAGCATTTCAGTTGCAACTATCTAAGTCCTTTTCCTAAGTTCTGCCCTTCATAGGTGGTGCAGAATCAATTATTTTATTAAATTAATACATAGAATGCTGTGATCTCATAAACTCTGAAATTGTCTTAATGACACAGTAAGAAACTTCTCTTTGCAAGTTTGCTGAGAAGATTGCCATGACAACAGTATTCTTTTTAATATTAGTATTCTGTTTACTTGTAATAATAATAGCAAATGTAGACTATGCAAGGTGAGCACGATACAGACTAGTAAATCAGTTTCTGTGTATACATTCTAAACTAGGTCTGTTAGTTAATTTTCTCATTGCTGAGATAAAATACCTGACACCCAAAGTTAAGGGAGGAAAGGTTTATTTAGCTCACAGTTTATAGAAGTTTCAGTCTACAATAGGCTGGCTCCAAGGAAGGGTGGCGTGGCAGAAGGGAATTACAGAGGAGAAACAGTTCATGGTAGGCAGAAGGTAGCAAAATAAGCAAGGGACCTTAGCATCTTCTTTCTGCCCCCTTTATATTTTATCTAGATTAACGGAATTAGGGTATAGCCAAACCAGTCAGTGGACTGATTTAGTAACCACCCAGTACCCTTAATCCTAGCATTGTACTATGAATCAATCTCACTCTATAGATCTAGCCACCTTTGTGAAAGCCCCACCTATGATCCCAGAAGGCTTTGTAGGGACATCTAGACATGAGCCCTTAACTTTAGGTTTGGCAAACATTTGCCTGTGGGCCAAATCTGACTTGCCTGTGTGTGGATGGGCTATGAGCTTAGGATGTTGTTTGTGGTTTAGATGTTGAAAGAAAATAAGAATATTTAGTGATGTTTGAGAATTATATATAAAATTCAGATTTAAATGTCCAAAAGTAAACATTTATTGGAACACAACCATAACTACTTTCATGTTACAATGTTAGAACTGTGTTGATTTCAAAGAGACCATATGTCCTACGATGTCTAAATGTTTAATATCTGGTTCCTTATAGAAAAGATGTACTAGGACCAGTTTGAAACACATAATAAGAAACATTTTTGAGGCCTGGGTTGAAGATATTTCTCTCCAAATAAATTTTGTATATACTCCCAGAATTACTATTGAGAGACCACCTTTTAGTAATTGGGAAGGAGGTTGGGGTTTCTTTCCAGTTTTTTTTTTTTTTTTTTGCCTCTATGAGCATTAGCAGTAGGGAGTAATTTTTAATTACTTATTTACTTCTTGAATTAGAGGTTCCTAGAAAGCATCAGTATTCAACATCTGAACCCCAAACCTGTTTGAGAGGTGGTCTGTGGTTTCAAATTCCAGAGAAAGACTTGTCTTTTCCCCTACACAAATCCACATTACCACACTACCAAACAGACACATTAACCAGTTTTTCTTGACCGGTGTGAGGATTTTTCTTTCTGAGTCTATCATTTTGCTGAGATGTGTAGTTTTTCAAGGATCATTGGCAAGAAGGAAATTAATTAGAGAATTGAGATTTAAGAAGGGAAAATTAGGAAAAAAATCATTGAACAAATAAGTAAATCTAAATACGACTATATAAGATAATGTTATTGTCCAAATTTTAAGGGAAAAATGCAAGAGGAAGATAAATTAACAGGTTTCAGTGACACATAAAGTAGAGGTATTTTCAGAGTAGAGTTAAATTGGTTTAATGATCTAAGATGTCTAAGTTTATTTAAGACAAAGTATACTTTAAGTCAAAATCAAAGTTAGACGTAGAGAGGTCAATTGCATAATGAGCAAAAAGAACATGTCAACTGAAAGATATACACATTCTAGACCTTTATAATAAAGTAATAATATAAGCTAAAATATATAAAAAACAGTTTACAAAATTAAAAGGAGAAAATAAGTCCATAGTGGAATGTTTTAATATATTACTTTCAGTGAATGGAATATTTACAAAAGTTGATCAAGAAATGTCTGGCAAATTTCCAAATATTGGTATCATATCATATAACAAAAATGCCTTGTACACTTGAAAATTGAAAAGCAGATTAACAATGAGCCCATGAATCAAAGAAGAAATAATACTGTATTTCAGAATTTGTAAGATATAGGGCCAGGGATTTAGCCCAGTGCTGCCATTGCCTGCCTCCCTAGTGCAAAGTCCTGAGTTTGATCCCTGGTACCCCCCCCCAAAAAAAAAGAATTTGTAAGATGTAGTTAAAGTGGTTCTTTAGAGAAATTTTATTTAATTATTTTTATTGGTATCTATGATACACATTATTTACCTTCATTGTGAAGAATATATACATGTATATATCATATGATCATTTTTTATTCCCTTCTCCCTTTTCCCTTCTCCCTTTCTCTTGATACCTTTCTCAATCTTGAAGAGACAATTTGTAATCCTAAATTATTAGATTTGAAAAAGAAGGAATTTAAAAACCAAAAATTGTATATTTGTATATATAGTGTGTGATGTTACTGTCTTTTCAAAAAACAAAATTTGAAGTTTTTTTTTATTGTATCCTTGCTTTCGATTTCTTTTTTTTTTCTCTCATTGAGTTTATTGATACATTTTAGGTGTAGTGTATAGTTACATTCATCATTGGGATTTTGCACCTTTACATGACAGGTCTTGGCTCTCATTTTTTCCCCTTTCCCTGCCCTCCATTCACCCCCTCCTCCCCTCCCCCTTTTGTTTTCAATTTCTTTTCTACTCTATTCTTTATAATTTTTTGTGTTTATTGTATCAACTACAACATTTAGCTCTTTATTTCTTAGGTTTCTTCCTTGTATTAATCTAAGAATTAAGTATTATCAATTTTCTCTTTGAGATCCACTTTAGCTATATTACTCAAGTACTGAAATACAGTCTTGTTCGATTATTATTTAATTACAGATACTTTTTAGTTCTGTTACAATTTCTTCTTTGATCCACGGGTTCCTTGTTAATATGCTGTTCAATTTTCAGGGAATTTTTGTTATATGCTTTTATTAATTTCTAACTTTACTGCATAATGTTTTAGTAATGTGAAATATACAAACATACATATATTTGTATTTGTAAATATATGCATAAATATACAGTATATATTCATAAGTATATAGATATAAATATATGTATATAATTTTTTTTTGTACCAGGGATTGCATGCGGGTCCTTGAGCTTGCGAGGCAGGTGGCAGGACGACTTGGCTAAACCCCAGCCCTTGTGTATATAAATATACACATACATTCACCACAAATTGATCAAGCAAACATGAGAAGGAACAAGTAGGTTTTATTTAGGATTAAATCAGTTTTACAATGAGAAAAGCAACACTTTGAAATTTAATTTTCTGTTTTAAATAAAATACAGGAAAATAACTGAAACTTTAATATAAGGAAATATTTATTAAATGAAATATAAGAAGCACAACTTGAAAGAAATATACATTAGCTACATTAATTGTTTAAAAACTTCTATGGCACCATACATCAGAAAAAGAAAAACTAGACTCAGGGAAGATATATGTAATTGATAATAAATTATTACTTATAATATATTAATATCAGTAGAAAAAGTAACCCAGTTGAAGCATAACCAAAGAATATAAACAGGCAATTCACAAAGAGGAAGCCTAAATAGGAAATATATATGCTTATCCTCATCACTAGTCATGTAATTGCAAATTAAAATTAGTTACTGATATACCCAATTGAGAATGGAAAAATTGAAACTTGATAATGTTAAGGATGATGATGTTGGATTGGCAGGATCAGAATTTTCACATACTACTGATTGGCATATCAATTGATATTGTCACTTTGGAGAGTAATGTGGCAGGATCTAGTAAAGCCAAAGATACTCATATCCAATGACCTAGGACTTCCAGTGCTACCTCAAATTTGTTCATATCTGTGCAAAAGTACAAGGAGACTTAAACAAAATGGTCACATTACCATTTTTATTAGAGCCAAGTTTGTAAACATAAATATCCACTAATAGAAAAATGGATATGTAAGTTGTGCTATATTATACAATGTAAACTACAAAGCAAAGAAAATGAATGTGTTAGAATTAACGTACTAATATGGACAAATCTTATGCTGAGTGACAAAAACATTTTGTATAAAGATACATACAATATACACCATATATATATTATATCTAAGTTTGAAACAGGCAAATGGTGATATATGTCTATATGGTAAGTATAAAGGTATACATGAGATCCTATATACCTGTTGAATGATGAACAAAAAGTGCAGAGTAATGCAGCCTTAAAGGGGTGACAGGAGAAATTTAAATATATTTATAATATTTTATTTAGTTAGGTGGTGAATATGTAAGATATTTTATAATAAATGTCATACTTTTTTGAGTCAATGAAATAGCAAAGGACCCTTACTACCTAAGATATATGCTAATTTAAAAGGAAAACTCTTGGAATAAATCTGTGCTGGCAGTAGTGAGAAATTTTAGAAGTTGATTATTTTTAATCATTTGATCAGGCACAAGATGGAAGATATAATTAATTAGAATTATTTATATTCTAACTTCATGAATTTAAATTTTCTCCATTTTTACTTGAATGTCTTGAAGATTTACATTCAGAAGAGTACCAAATTAGAAAATATTGAGAAGACTGAAATTTTACTATTGAATGTTTTGCATTGAATTTGGAAAAGATAACTGAATTTGAATTTGGAAAAGTAGAATTGTTTAAAATTGTAGTGACCTCAGAAGTTACTTAGTGCAGTTCTCCCACCCACTCCTTTTCTAGCTATCATGGCCATATAACATCCATCCATCTATCCACCATCCACTCATCCATCCATAAAGCCACTAAATGCTCCATATTGTGCTAATTGTTGAAATGGTTAAGGCGATGTAAAAGAAAAACAATGGTTCCTTTCCTACAAAACTCTAGAAAGAAATATAGAAAACTAAACAGTTTTTATTACTATAGGAGTAGAGATAATTCTAAATCCTTTAGAAGTGCAGAAGAGAAAAATAATAACTTGGTCAGTCGAGACAACTTTTTGCCGCATTGCTGTAGGGAATATAAAACTTTTCATTAAATGGAGTCATTGGATTTGTTTATTAATCACCTAGGCCTATTTTATTGTGTACCTGAAAGATATTTTAAATTTTTGAACCACATAAGATTTCTTGAATAAATGCGGTGATAAGGTCCAAAGGCATTCTGCCATTTAGATGAGTTGTGTTACATATGGACACCAAGATTTTACTAGGCTCCATATTCTTGAGGTTATTTCTACTAGACAAAGGTAGAATCACATGATATGCTTTATAAATCACTACGTCAGATTTATAGCAAAGGGAGGCTTGTAAAAGTGTGTCTTGTGGTCATTAAACGCCCTTTGTCTTCTGCCTAGAGCTTACTATATTGATGGTTTAACCAATACATCAAAAAAATTTATGAGGTTGCTGCTTTGATCTCACTCATTGAAAGAGTCAGAATGGAGTGAAGAAAGAGGACATCTTTGTTCTCAAATAATACCTCTGCAGTACTTCCACAAAAAAATGCTTAGTGTTTGAATGGGCAAAGGAAAATATGCTTTGACTCCTAACTAAATGGGTGTAGTACAAAAGGTAGAAATTGAAAATCAAGAAGGCATGGACTCTGTCATCATATTAATTCTGGCACACTGTGACATTGGGCACATCAGTCAGCTGTGTCAGAGCTTTAAGTATCTACGATTTTATCAGCCTTATCCCAAAGATATTCAGTACCATATCAGTAGGGTGTTCCCCAATATTCTGTATCTGAGAAAGGGCTAATTATTGATTTACAGTGGAGTTGCAAGTCTCTCATTTAATAGACATTCTCCCAATTACTTTAAACAATGACCAGTAACAAAAAGCTGCATACAATAAATTAACTATATTTTTAACCATACTCAAAGGAATATGGCAGTATTTATAGCAGGAAAAATAGAGAAGTGTTGAAGTTATTCTAAGAGGGTAATCAACATAAAGATATCCTTAATTTGAGATACTCTATCTTTCTTTAAATCTGTGAAATATGGCAAATTTTGAGATTCTAATGAAACAAAGTTAAAGATTGAACTTTGGCTATACATTCGTATGGTAAAATTTCATGTTGTTGCAAACTTAATCAAGGCCAAACATCACAATGAAAAAGAGAAGAAAACAAAAGTAAATAGCCTGTGCACTGCTCTTAAAAATGAGTGCCTACACATTTTCTCAGTGATAGCATTTGAAAAAAAAAATAGATGAATAGCCAACTGTAGTGGAGGAAAAAGATCTTTTCCTTACCTATTCTAGGTTTATGGCTGAGGCCTATATACCAAAAGAGAGATTGCCAATAGAAAAATCATTCAAAGTTATTGAATATAAATTTTACATGGCATGAGAGCCTTAATAAAGAAATGACAACTCCAAAGCACTGGTTAAGCTTGTATATTTCTATGCTGGATTTGATGAACAGTGGGCAGTTGTAGACAAATATAATTGGACCAAGAGGGCATGGTCTAATGGTAGTAAGTCAGGAGCACTTAGCAAGGCCTGTTTATTTGAATTCATTTCTGCCTGTGTGTCTTCAAAGAGAGAAGGTGGATTCTATTTTGTGTGTATAGGGAAGAATCCTATTATGTAAAGGTATTAGAACCTGTTTCAGGGGAAAGTCAGATCCTTCCCAGGTTATGATCTGCTTCAAGGGAGAAGGATGCTGTGTTTTGGGGCTGGGAGTTGGGTGTGGGGAGGCGAGTGATCTCCTTGAATGCAATAATTTTCTCAAATTCCTTTCACTTTTAATATTGTGGAGTTGACAAAAGGCCAATAACATGTCAATAATAAGTCAGTACATATCAGTTATAACCATCAATGTCATTGGCCTCAACTCACCAATCAAGAGAAATAGACTGGCAAAATGGAATAAGAAGCAAAATCCAACAATATGTTGTATACAAGAAACACACCTAGTGCAAAAAGAAGCCCATAGACTGAAAGTGAAAGGATGGAAAACAATTCTCCGTGTGTCAGGAGCCCACAAAAAAAGCAGGTGTAGCAATCTTATTTGCAGACAAAGCAAATTTCAAACCAAAACTGATTCTAGTATTATTGATGTAGGATGGTACTGTATCATACCTCTGTGAATGTAAAATATCTTGTACCTGCTTTATGATACATAGTAGTGACCATGCTTTATCAGAGCTATATTTAATGATACTACTCTAGAATGTTCTCTTTCCAGATGATGATTAAGATGCTAACAAAAAAAATCGTGCCAGGTACCACAACAGCAACAGAACTTTGCTGTTTTCTGGATAGTATTCTTTTCTTTGTCTTTTAGGTTTTTTTTTTTCTTTTTTTAATGCAATGTGCTGAATGTCTATAATTTTGTTCAGATGTCTGCGGAACGTGGAAAAGCTGTTGCTGCTATTGATGCATAACATAGTGCTATTATTGGTCTTTTTATATAAATA
>NW_022900951.1:8564024-8648857 GCF_012274545.1 Fukomys damarensis
CAGAATTAAGGATTATTCTAATGTTACATCATTGCCTTTTCTCTTTTACTTTCCTTTTTAGTTTTATTTTAGGACTCCCTATTTTTAATGTTCATACAGAGATTTCTTTAACTGAAATACCAAATAGTTTCTTTGGTGTGAAAAACTATAATAGTACACAGGATCCTAATGAGACAATTAATAATGTGAAATAGGAAGTAAAGGGCTAAAGGTGTAGGGGAAGTGGGAAGGGTTGGGGAGAGGTAATAAGGGAAAGGAAAAAATATGAGAAATTGAAAAAAATGTGAATAAAGTGTTTGTAAATGGGGAGGGGAGGGAGGGAGTGAAGGGAGGGCAGGGACAAGGGGAAAAATGAGAATCAAGACCTATTATATAAAGGTACAGGATTCCAATAATGAATGTAACTGTACTGTATACCTAGATTGTAGCAATAAAATCAATAAAAAGAAAACAAATATTGTGGAGTATAGTTTCCTGAAGCCTGCCAGCCCATCAGTCCATCAGATCCATGTCACCCTCCTGATGAAGGGCCTGTCAGTACAAGTATATGTGCAGGCAGTGGGTACAAGGATAAGAAAGTGGAAAAGGACAGCAGACACATGTCACCAGGCTGGCGCCCTCCCGCTGTGCCTTAGACCTGTGTTCAGTTCTTCAGTGTTATGGTTGGCCCTCCTCATAACTGTTCAGTTTTCTTACCATCCACTGGTGTGCACAGCCCTGCCTGTGTCCTCATGACCCTGCTCTTCTCTTCTGTACCTTCCATGTAATTATCTTTTTTTTCTCTCATTGAGTTTATTGGTACATTTTAGATATACAGTGTAGTTACATTCATCATCGGCATGTTGTACCTTTACATGACAGGTCTTGGTTCTCATTTTTTCCCTTTGTCCCTGCCCTCCCTTCAGTCCCTATTCCCCTCCCCATTTACAAGCATTTTATTTCCATTTTTTTTCATTTTCTCCTATTTTCTCCTTCTCCTTATTACCTTTCCCCTACTCTTCCCACTTCCCTACACCTTTAGCCCTTTTCTTCCTATTTCACATTGTCATTGATCTCATTAGGATCTTATGTACTATTATAGCTTTTCACACCAGAGAAACTATTCAGTATTTACACATGTGTGACTTATTTATTTCACTTAGGAGTATATCCTCAATACGTATCCATTTTCCTATGACTGAATCTAATTTCTCATTCTTTATGGATGAGTTCCATATAATTTTCTAACGTGTTCTGTTTACCATCAAAGAAATTTCCTCATCTTGCCAGAGTATAATCTCCCTGAGGACATCATTCGATCAAGGTATTCTTAAAATTTTTTTCGATTTTTTACTTTTTTTTTGTATTAGGACCTTTGAACATGCTATGCAAGAGTTCTATCAGTGAGCTACATCATCAACCCTTTTTATTTTCTGTTTTGAGACAAGGTCTCACTGACTTACCCAGTCTGGGTTCAAAGCTGTAGTCTTCCTGCATCGTCCTGCAGAGTAGCTGTGATTGCAGACATGTGCCACCATACTCAGCTGGCATCAGTCTTTATGTGGTCACCCTCTTTATCTTAGCCAAAAACTAGTCAGAAAATATTTGTGAGTTCAATTTAATTAACTAGAGAGGAGGAAATGAAAAGATTTAATTGGAATGGATTTCACTCCTGAGAAGCTAATGGAAATAAAGAACAGTACCTATCAAAAACTTACTCCTAAGTGAAATAAATAAGTCACACATGTGTAAATACCGAATAGTTTCCCTGGTGTGAATAATCTGCAATAATACATAAGATCCTAATAAGATTACTGACATTTAGAAATGGGAAGAAAGGAGCTAAAGGTGTAGGGAAGGTGGGACGGGTCGGGGAAGGGTAATAAAGGAAAAGAAAAAAATGTGAGATAATGAAAAGATGGAAATAAAGTGTTTGTAGATGTAAGGGAGGGCAGGGGCAAGGGGAAAAAATGAGAACCAAGACTTATCATGTAGAGGTACAAGATCCCAACAATGAATGTAACTGTACTGTATCCCTAAAATGTACCAATAAACTCAAAGCTGAAAAAAAACTTGTATGTAATTTTTTGATAAAAAATTATTATAGAAATGTGACACAAGCCACAGTTTATTAATATATAGAGGATACTAGCAATACAAGTCTGAGGTGAGGGAAATGTTAATTACCTTGATTTAATCATTATTGTCTTAGTCACTTTCCTTCTCGTTGAAGCAAAATACCTGACACCCACAACTTAAAGAAGAGGCTTATTCTGGCTCGAGTTTCAATCCACAGTCTGCTGACTCCTAGGCAGCATGGTAAAGTTGAAGTGCATTGTGCAGCAAAGCTGCTCACCGAATGGCCAACAGGAAACGGAGTCAAAGGAGGACCAGGGAAGGGAAATAAAACTTCTGGGTCACACCCACAGTGACCCACCTCTTCTGATCAGGCCCTACCTCCTAACAGCAAGTCAGCTATAAATCTGTGTAATCCAATGAACTTTCAAAGGTTCTACCTATGATCCCAACAGGCTTTAGGAAGTCATCTGGATATTAACCTTAACAATGCTTATATCTAAGTACCACATTGTGCAGTTTTATTTGTTAGTTATGCTTTGATAAAACTGGGGCAAAAACAGTTGGTTATTTGCACTACTGGGGATCAAACACAGGGCCTTGTGCATGCTAGGCAAGTGCTTTACCACTCAGTACACCCCAAGTGTTTCTACAGATGTTTCTAGTCTTCTCTTCCTGGTCTTACTCAAGGAAGAGTTTTCTTCCCTTGGGACAGTTTCTTAAGATTTTGAGAGTGGACTAGAGAGTGGACTAGAGGAAGGGGAGGTAGGAAGCAGGAAGAGACTTGGTAAAATGTTTATCTTTTAGTAAATCAGATATCACATAGGAAGAAATGTAGCCCACTAGACAGGGTGGAGAGGAACAGTATTCATGATTCTGGAAGGTGAGGACTTGAATGTGATCTCATGCTTGCAAGATGTGTAATTAGACCCAAGTGGGAAGGGTAGAGGAAAGGAAATAAGGGAAAAGAAAAGATATGAGAAAATGAAAAAATGGAAACAAAGTTTTTGTAAATAGGGAAGGGTGGAGGGGTGAAGGGAGTGCAGGGATAAGGGGAAAAATGAGAACCAAGACCTGTCATGAAAAGGTACAAGATCCCAGTAATGAATGTAACTGTACTGTCTACCTAGAATGTACCGATAAGCTCAATAATAAAAAAAGTGAGACTTCTTTGGTTTTTCAATGTGGAGATTGAACCTAGGTCCTCTTGTATGCTAAGCACATGATCTGAGCTATAACCTCCATCCTCTGAGAAATAAGAAATTTTAAATAATTACTATTCTGTTTGTTTGGACTTTGTGGTATATAATTCATAGAAAGTCCAGTGATAAAACAAAAGTAAATTTTTCTAAATCTCTCCTTCCTATTCCTTTTCTCTAAATATTATCTTCTTTTAACAATTTGGATTTTTAATCTATTAATATTTTTATTTTAGAAAATCTATTTTAAACTTTTTTGTACAGAACATAAATATGTGAATAATATTTTAGAATACATGTTACCAAACTGTGTTACAGTTACATTACAGATATTACATTTGAACTTTTTTCATTTCAATAAAATATTACGGATAAATCCATGTCAGCACATTGTGGCAAGCAGTCTGTCTTTCCCCCCTCCCCTCCCTTCCCCTTCCTTTCCCCTTCCCCTTCCCCCTTCCCACTACCCTTCCCTTCCTTCCCCCCCTTTCTTTCTGTACCAGGGATCAAACTCAGGGGCAATCTACCACTGAGCTCCATCCCTGTAACCCTTTTAGTTGTTTTACTTTGAAATAGGGTGTTGCTAAGTACAGGCCTCAAATTTTCAATTCTCCTGCTTCGGCCTCCCAACCTTGTTCTTTTTAGTGACTGTATAACATTCCGTGATATGAATATATCAAAATATGTTAATAATTCCTATATTGTTGGGTAGTGGGATGCTTCTATATTTTATCATAATACATAATTCTGTAATTATTCTAAAATTTTGTAGCAGTTGTGTAGCTATTATAGCTATTGAAATGACTTGCAAAATATGGTCTTGTTTAAAATAGTAAGAAGCTTACTTAAATGTAAATTATATTTTCTTTCTGTTTTTTTCCTCATTATGTAAATTTAATTTCTAGAGCCTAATTTTTAAAATACATATTATAAAATGCTTTGAAGCAAAGAATAAAAACACCATCCAGTAATTGTATGATAAATTTAATGTGAGGATAATGAAGACAGGCATTTATTCTGATTACTTACATTTTGGCAGATGTCCCTTCTGCTTTCATTTGTCAGTTAGTCCCATTACTGATGATGGTGTTTTGAACAGAGCATTCTTTATTCTCATCAACACCCCTGAAAAGAAACAAAATCAGAATTACTATATTTAGTTATTTATCTTGTGTCATTTCTTACTTTTGCCTTAGAATCTGTTTAAATATTTAGCAGATAAATTTAGCTTTGAGTCTACTGGCCTGGGTGTTGTACATTTGGCATTGTATTATGTCATGCAGAACACTAAGAGATGATGAGCTATAGAAAGTTGCTCCCTGTCCCCAAATCTTATTGGAGCCCAGGATGGTCTAAGAGGATGAATTTCAAAATATAATAAATTAATGTCTATTTTTTCCAGAGGCTCAAATATTGTAACCATTTTAAGAAGAGTGATCTTAAATTAACATTGATTACTTCCTATGCTATCCATTTATTTCTGTAGATCAGGAGTCCCCAGCATGATTACCTGAGTCCTCCTCTCAGGATTTTACCAGGCTGTCGTGATGATAGCCATTTTAGAACTTTACCTTACCTTGCCTGTCTTCTCAAACTGGCCATACTAGACTTAATTTTAAAAGTTTTGTAAATGCAGGAACAGTATTCCTATATTTAGCTGTTACATAGTGCGCGGTCATATGTAAGGTTTTGGATTACAGTGAATCAGTTCTGCTGCCTCTGCTTTTTAATCTTTGCCTTAGCATTGGCTTCTAGATGTCTGAGTTTCCTAGACAGTTGACCATAATATAAATAAGAAGTGTGTTTTGTTGCTTGTAGGAAGGGGCTTTTTGAAACTAGAGTCCCCACTTACTCTCACAGTATTTCTGCGAATCTTCTGACTATTCCCAGCAATAGGTTCAAGGTCAATGAAATAAAATTACACAGGGAACATAGAGGGTGTCACCTGTCATTCATAAGCAGAAATTGCTTCATGGAATGTTGTCATAAAACAGAAGTATATGTCACTAAGGCTCAATCATCAAATAAAGTGGCTCTAAGCTCATTGAGGGATAAGTAGGAAAATAAATGCCAATAAATAACAGCAGTGCACCGTGATGTGGTATGCCATTTCTCATGCACTGGCTTCATGAATGACATTTGTAAAGTATATTAGGCAGGGTTGTTTAGTATCGGTGGTATAAAAATGCATATGCTCTGCAAATGTGAGTGTCTGTTGGTTCGACATTTCTAGAAAGTGGATCACAATATCACTTTCAAAGTACAGAGTTGAGGGTGTAGCTCTGTAGTTGAGCAATTGCCTAGCATGTGCAAAACCCTGGGTTTTATCCCCAGCACCACAAAACAATGGCCATTTAAGGTTGGTGATGTAATTCAGTGGTAGAACATTTACAGAGCATGGAGGAAGCCCTCGGTTTGATCCCAAGCACTGCAATCAATCAATCAATCAATCAGTCAACAGCAAATTAAAATGTTGGAAGGTCTGAGAATGTAGTTCAGTAATAGAGCATGTGCTTAGCATATGTAAGGCACTAGTTTGATCGCCAGCCGAAATAAAGAAGTAAGTAAATAAATAAATAAATAAATGAGTGAATGTTTGTATCCTTTGATTGAACAATTCAACCTGGGAAGTTTAGTTTAAGGAAATCATCAGGTACCCAAGCAAACAATTTCGTGCAAGTTTTTCTTATTTATCATGAAACAAAAGGTGAATAAACTAAAATGTATAATATATAGTTATTTGATGATTATGTGTTATAATATCATAAAAACATTAAAAACTGTATTTAGAGACTATTTCTTGATAAAGGAGAAAGCTCATCATTTCACTAAGCCAGGGATTTTCAAAGTTGGGCAGTATTGCCCCTCCTTTCCCCAGGAGGCTTTAGGCAATGTCCGAAGACAGCTTTGATTATCATAACTGAAGTGCAGGGGTGCTACTGGCACATAGTGAATAGAAGGCAAAGATTTTGTTAAACATACAGTGCACAAAACCAGCCTGTTACTGGACCCTGCATCAAAAAGACAGTACACTGGAGGTAGAATTTATGGGAAGGAAATCAGACTACTCAAGAATTAGCACCCTTGAAGATGGGGTAAAGCAATTATTCCCCCTCCAGAAAACAGCATCTTGGGGAATTCAGGTACACAGAAGAGCTTTTATAGGGAGGGAGAGGAGTTTCAAGGGGCAGTAGGTAAGAAGACCACCTGCTGGGGCCAAGTCTTCATCCAGGGTGTCTATCTGTCTGTCTGTCTCTCCCCCTACAGTGGGAAGAATACTGCAGTAAACCTCAACCTCTTGTAATTAAGCAAACATGTTACTTTTCTGCAAGTTAAGTTTTACAGCAATTTATTTACATGTTTGTGTTTTTGATGCACGGAACTAAAGAAAAAGGAGAGAAGCTACACATTCTGATGTTATCTGAAGGATATCAAATACTCTGTAAATTTGGAGAAAGATTATTCATCAGTTAACATCTTAATCATTTAGGTGTGGCTTTCTTTTAGAATTTAGAATGTTGTGCAATTGGAGAGCAAGTAACTTTGTTAAGGACAACTCCCAAAGGAGTGGCCACAGTTACAGTCTCACATAACAAAGATTTGTACAGCTCAGTAGTCATTAGGGCTGGTTACTAGTGCAGGGGTTGAGAAGCTTTGCATTAAATGAGGAAAAATTAGTCTATAGCCAGGCATAGTGATGCATACCTATAATCCCAACTACTCAGGAGACTGAGGCAGAAGGATTACATGTTTGAGGCTAGCCTGGGCAATTTAACAAAGTTCAGTCTCAAAAGTAAATAAATAAAAATGGGTGGGGATGTTGCTCAGTGGTAGAGTACCCCTGATTCTCTATTAAAAAAATAGTCCATAAATTTGTTTAAAAAATTACTTCACAACCTGGACTACATAGTGAGCTCAAGGCAAGCTGGAACTACATAAAGACCCTGTTTCAAAAAACTAAAAAATAAGTATGAATTCAGTAGAGGGTAGAAGTCCTCACTATATATTTTCCTACCCACTTCTATCATATATTCTTAAACCATGAGCCTTTTCCTCCGTATCTATGAGATCTAAGCAAGGAACACTACATAAACAGTGCTGAAAGGATAACTGACTTTGAATGAATGAACAAATCCATACAGGTTCCTGGCTTCCCCTTCCTCACCATTCTACATTTGTTATGAGTATATCCTCCTCTTTCCCATGTCATCCAAAACATGTTTGAAACTTGTATGTTTTAGTCATGACTATTCTATAAAGTTATAGGTGTTTTATGTTTTCGTATTACAACTTGAAATTATATATGTAATTTAATGTGCTGTGTCTCTGAATTTACTGCTGCACATTTTCTTCTGATTTCCTGCTATTTAGGAATAATAACAGCTCACATATTTTAGTGCATAATATTTGTTATATGCCTCACTTAATCTTTCTGGGTGGTGGATAAGATTATGATACTGTAGGAGAGGGAAATATAATTTTCTTTCTTTCCATCTAAGATAGAAGGCTTCTGACCAAAAAGATGGATTAATAAGAGAAAAACAAACAGAAGCTTATTAATATGCATGTCTCATATACATGGGAGATACCAAAGGAAACACATCTGTCTCAAAGAAGTGGCTTAGATTGTGCATATATAATATTTTCCACTCTGTCAAAGAAAAAAGGGTGTGGGGAAGGTAAGTTACAGGAAAAGCACAATAAATAAGAGGAAAGTTTGTTATGCCAATTAAAGTCTGTATATCTGCTGTGATTTAGTTCTCCTCTTCCTGGTATACAGAAGGAGACACCCTTGACAATTAGAGACTTCCTTTATGAATGCAAGTTTCCCTTATAAGACTGTGATGTGTACTCTGTTTTCAGAGCTTCTCATGTATCTACTGTTTCTCAAAATAGTCCTTATGCAAAAAAGGCATATTTCGGGGTGGCATATTCTGGTTTCCTTCAATACTCATTTAAAATATGAAGTAAGTGAGAAATAGAGAGTTAAAGTTAACCCATTAAGCAGACTGGGATGGCCAAATGGTGTTCTACTATTAGGAGAAAAAACCATAAAAATGCAACAAATAAAGTTTAAAAAAATCACATAATATTGATGAGTACCACATGCCAAATGTAGATGGTACTCTTTAAATATGTTTGGAAACTTGAAAATGAAGATTTTGTATTTCATAGTATATATAAATGTGATGATAGGGATCATAAGGATGTATGTGGGAACTTGCTTCAGTGATGATGGAAATTAAAATAGGCAATGGCCCCAAATCTCAGGTGAAGGATTTAAGGGAAGCTTAGGAAGAAAGGGGGAAGTGTGGAGAAAGGACATTAGCTAGAAGAGCTAAACAGGGCACAGCACTGAGAAAGTCAGGCTGATCTGTTCACAAAATAATGGCTTAGCTTTTATGCCACCAAGGGGAGGCATATGGGTTGGTAACTTTTCACTGGGTCATCAGTATAGAACTTTAGTGGCTTCTTCATGTTTTAGGGCATCTACTTCTAGTGTAAGATATGAATCAGTTCCTATTTTTGTCCTTGGAGAACTGATTGCCCCCCATTGTTATAGTGCATCTGGTCCTCGCCATGATAAGCGAAGGGTGCATTCCATACATGGTTAGTGGGGGAGGATAGGGGAGGACATATATTTTACCTTAATGGTGTAACAGGTCATGGACTAGGGACTAAGAATTCCCTCATCTCTTGTCCCATGAAAGTACCTACTTCATTTCAGGGATATTTGCTTTAAAAACCCATTTAAAATAATTTACTTATTGTGATGGTTTAAGGTCAGTTATCAACTTGAATGTCTTGGGAGCTCCTCAGTGGATTAGTAGAGCACACTTCTGGGTACATGACCTTGGGATCCATTTCTAGTCCCTTTCCCATGCCTCTCTGGCCCTGTTCCCCTGCCCTGCTTCCTGGTTTCCGTGGACAAAGCATCTCTGTTCTGCCACGTAGTTCCACCATGATGATTCTTCCTTGAAACCAGCAGCCCACGGATTGAATCCTCTAAAACTATGAGCCAAATTAAACTTCTCCTTTAAATTATGGATGTCAGACATTGTGCCCAAGCTACAGGAAAGCAAAGTGCTTATTTTTGTGCAATTCTTGTACTATTAAATTGAAGAATATTTTTGTTCCCCTGAAACTCATAACTTATATATTGTAAATTAGCATATGTTGAGTTGACAGATTAAAGTGATTTCAATAAAACCCCCTTTGATTTAAGACTACTGTTCTCTTACTGAGAAAGATGTGAAGCACACAGTCCTATCTGCAAGTGTTTGAAAAGTGGATAAACAAATCCCCATTGTCTTTAATAGCCTTAAAAATTTTAATTAGCCAAATAAAGCTTCATGTAAATTCAAGGATCTGCATGTAGCTTAGGGGCAGGACAGTTGCCTAGGGAGCAGAAGGCCCTGGGTTAGATATCTAGCACTGAAAAAAAAAAAGAAGAAAAATACAAATAGTATAATCACAGACATTAAATTAAATTCTACTTCCCTAGCCTGGCCTCCTCCTATTCCTCAAGCTCTTAGGATTCGATTGTGTCCATATAATCTCTGTGTTTATGCATGAAGGTGTGAACACACAGGATTTTTCTTTTAGACAGGGACATTAACAATAATTCTGGGAAACTTTAGTTCACTGGACAATTGTCATAGTTGTCCTTTTTCACTGCTGTTATGGCTTGTATCTAGATGTCCCCTGAAAGCCTCATATAGACATAGGTGGGGCTTTTCAGAGTTGGTTGGATCTGGGGTGTGTGAATGTGGATTAAGGGTGCAAGAGTGGAATGAAGAGTGTGTGTCAGTGTCAGACACTGACATTTAAAAATCATGGATTATGTGCATTTATTTCTAACTTGGAGAAACACAATCTGCTAATATTTCACTTTTTAACTTTGTAGAGACAGTAATAAGTGAGAGGAATAAATAGTTTACCTTATTCAAAGATGGTTGTGCTAGTGAAAAGAAAAAAGACATTCATCTTGTTATTCCGGGCTATTTTAATAATAGAATTATATGATCTTGGTGTGTCTCTTAGAAAATTTCTATAAAACCATTTATGCTTTTGTGGGGACTGATTTTTGCTACCTTTAAATATTCTTTTATGGTTATTAGGCAGTTCACATTATGTAAGTCTCCTTAACTTTATTTTGAAATTTTATGTTTTATAAAGAACTCAGTATTTTTTAGATTGTCAAACTTATCAGTGCCACATGCAGTGAAAAGCAAAGGAACTTACTTTGTTTTAACAAAGACATCTGAATTCTCCTGAGACTATTAACTGCAGTGTTTTTGTTTCTGATATCACTAACCATTCATATTATCATGCTATTTTAGTAAGCACAACAAACTATTAAGTCTCATATTTCAGTTAGAGACTAATTGAAGATCCAGATGAATGATGAGCATAACATTCCTTTTGATTTATTATCTGGCTGGAAGGAAATCTGGAACATTCTACAGTGTTGCACACCATTCTTCTTCAACTATTTGCAATTGTTTGATGATTCTTCAGTGAAGCTTGCAAAACTGTATATGTATATGTGCTTATTCATCCAAAAGCATCTGGTTGGTATTCTTAGCTATTCTTTACCTAGCTGTGAGCTTGGAAGTTGCATCTTTGAATCATTTGTCTTTATGCATCGGGGAATGAATGGTTCATGGCAGACATTATTTGATCATCTAATTTTCCAGGCATTGCTCTAGGTGCTTTACATGCACAATCACTGACACTGTATGGATGATCAAATAGAGACTGAAGAGTGTATTACGTTTGTTCAACATTCCACAATAAGCTTGTAGCGGAATGAGATTGGAACCAAATTCTGTGGCAGTGGAGAGAATTCCTGAGATAGTACCATATATCAAAATTGAATTGGGATGGAATTTTTCTAGTTTCTAGAATAAATCAGTTCATTCTTAGAACATGCTTCCCTGGGCCTGTTTCAAGCCTAATGGACATTTGGCCAGGTATGTCTAAAGTGTGACTTACCAGTCAGGTGTTTTTTCTTAGAGGTGAAAGAAAGTATGTCTAAGACTGCTACTGAAGATACTTCAATGTAATGCTTTAGAATTGTTGATAATCAAAGTGAGGTACAGAAGAATACAAAATGAGGAACACCGAAGTTAATCGATAAAGAAATAAGAAATCAGTCATCTACTCTATTGATTGAGTCTGTCCAGTGCTCATTAAAAAAATACATCAGTTCTTTACATCAATATATCTTGGGGCAGTTTTATTGTAGGGCTTAGCATAGTAATTAATTGAGCCCCAAAACATGAAAATTGTTAATTTTGGTAAACAAACATAACTGTTTTTAATAAAGATTACTAAACATTTGTGTCCTTTCACAATAATGGGCTAATTTGTGAAGGAAAGAATATGATTTGAAACCTCCAAGTTAGAAATAAATTCACATAATCCATATGATTTTGAAATGTCAGTGTCTGTAATTAATAATATCCATTTGCTAAAGGAAGAAAAGGCAGTTAACATTGAAAATAGCGTAATTAGGCTTCTGTAATTTCTTAAAGGACATAAAGATTCCTATTTGCAAATACTATTGAATTTTAAATCATTCTCAGTTGGCAAATTGAGTGGATGTTGTGACTTTTAAAAAGCCCATGAATAGTAGAAGGAAATAAATCATTAAGCCTTTGAACAGCTTTCTGTATGAGTTCCAGGTACTCTGGTTTATTCCTCACAAACAGAGTTGTTCCTGGCCAGGTTCAGGTACTGAGCCACTATGAGAACCAGGTAGCTGGAAATGCAGACTGACATAGTAGAAGAAGAGAAGAAAGGGAGAGTGTGGCTTCAGCCAACATAAGTGACTGGTGACAATTTCATAGTGTCTTCAGAAGAAGGAATTTTTTTTTTTTTTTTTTTTTTAATTGAGTTTATTGGTACATTTAGGGATACAGTACAGTTACATTCATTGTTGGGATCATGTACCTTTACATGGCAAGTCTTGATTCTCATTTTTTTCCCCTTACCTCTGCCCTCCCTTCTCCCCCAAGAAGGAATTTTATTCAGATGCCTATTTCAGAATCCAGGACAGTTCCACTGACAAGGTGCAGGCAGGCAGGTGGGTTGGAACAGGCCTGGCTGCTAGATGGCTTTATTCATCCTTTCCTGCCCTCCACTTCAATTTCAAGCCTTGAGGCTGCATATTGAATGTGAGCATTTCTTTTCATACTGTGTATTGCTGCAGCAATGCAACTACTACACATGCTCTCATTTCTGCATTTGTCTTTCTGGTTCAGGACTACCTTTGATGATGATGTTAAATGATAATCATCCATGAACACTAGTATCCCAGTAGTAGATGGGATACCTTTTTATTTGCCCAAGTTTCTCACATTTTTTGAGAAAAGTCTTTCTTTTCATCAAACAAAATTTAAGGTTTATATGATTAATAATCCAAATTTATACCTTAGGGTTCTGTGAGCGATTGCTCATTTTTTCTTTCTATAAAAAACTCCAACAAAATGGTGGGGCAGAGAGTGCCAGCAACTCAGCTTGTCCAGGACAAAGTGTCTAGAATCTGGAAAACAATAGCTTGGAGAGGGAATAATGTGAGAGGAGAGTACACAGGAACCATGATAGAACTGACAGAGAAGAAAATAGGATTAAGTGATACAGAAGAGGTGGCCCATGCTGCAAAAGAGAAACCCCTGTGCCCCTGAGAGTGGCTGACTAGCTGCCAGCCATGAGGCAAAGTGAAATAGCAACTTCTCTGTTCATGGAGAACTGCATCAGGACCAGGAAGAGTCTTATGCAGTTGGAGACAGCAAGAAGAACTCCAGACACAGCTTCTCCAGCAACCTTGTAAACAGTTGGCGAGTGACTGCAGTACAAGTGCCAAAGGACACAGTCACGTGAAGTAGTAGCTGTCAGGGACACCATTACAGGGAAGGGCTGGGAGTTTGAACCAGGGTCCAAGAACAGCCCCTTGGCTATTTCAAACTGCGAAGTTTCCAGAGTGGACAAGGAAAATTATTCACAGAGAGGCAATATCCTACTGAAAATCTCCATGTAAGTCAAACTCTCCTCACTTCTCTAGTCCCCAACCTTCAGTTAACCCAGCTCCAAATAAAAAGGGGGAAGAAAAAAGAGTGTGTACGCACACACACACACACACACACACACACACGAATAAGATACAAGTAGGAAAATGGGGAGACAAGCAAATAGAAGATCTCTGCTCCCCTAATTCTCTCAAGGCAGATCCAACGGGTCACAAAGGGAGAAGAAAGCAAATACCAGGTAGCAGAAATCCATGAAAAGTTCTTAAAAGGGACAAAAAATAGATGAGTCCAAAAAGGAAATGCACCAAAAGTTTATAGCAATTGTGCTCAATATGCCCATAGTGAATTTTTGGGAAATAGGTAAAAAACTGTATGTGCTAACCAAAGCAGTTCAAAATTTGCATTCAATAAGGATATGAAATCCTCAAAAAGATTTCAGACAGAAATACCTGAAATAAAAAAGTATAGAATTCATACATTGCAGAAATGAGCATTGTGAAGACAAAGTGTCTGATATTGAGGATTACATAGTGAATTATGATAAGGAGCTCAAAGAAGCCAAAAAGTAAATAATAGAATAAGGGAAGACTGTCCAGCAATCACTAGATGAAAACAAGAAGACAAATCTAAGGCTAATTGGATTTAGAGAAACTCTAGAAGATAGCACAGATGAATTCACTAACGTGTTTACACAAATTATGGAAGAACATTTTCCAAATGAAAGAGTTTAATATAGAAGTAAGTGACACATATAGAACCCCAAACATTTACGATGAAAAGAATTCACCAAGGCATATCATCATTAAATTCCTAGATATCCTGTAAATAGACAGAATTTTAAAGGCAGCCAAAAAATCACATACAAATGTAAACCAATTAGAATCATAGCAGACTTACAGCACGAACCCTGAAGTCCAGAAGAGTTTGGAATGAAGTACTTCAAAAGCAAATAACATCCAATCCAGATTAACTTACTTAGCAAAGCTATCTTTCAAAATAGATGGAGAAATAGGATATTTCCTTGAAAAATCTAGCTCAGAAGATGTATGAGTGCTAAACCAGCTCTAGAGAAAGTACTCAAGATTATTCTCAACAGAAACAATGGATTGGACACAGGTAAAAACACAAAATAAACTAGTGAGGTCAATAGATAAACAGCAACAAAAACCATCAGGAAAAGAGAAACAACACACCAACAAATAAAGAAGGCAATGATAGTAAGCAACTAATATATCTCAGTAATATCACTCAATGTTAATGGCTCAACACTCTGGTCTATTGCATTCAAGAAACTCTTCTAATCCAAAAATGTATTCCTAGACTAAAAATTAAAGGTTGTAAAACATTTTATGCACCAGGACCCCAAAAACAAGCAGGAGTAGCAATTCTAACATCTGATATAGTAAATTCCAAGTTAAAATTGATCAGAAGAGACAAATAAGGTTATTACATACTAGTTAAAGGAACAATCCATACAGAAGATATAACATTGATAGATATATATGCCTGAGTACTGGAGCAACTATCTCCACAAAATAAAAACTGCTGATATTAAAAGATCAAATAAATATTAACACAATCATAGTAGGAGAGTTTGACTTCCCACTTTCATAAAGAGACAGATCACCCAAACAAAGAACCAATAAATAAATTTCAGAACCACACCCTTGAACATATGTACTTAATGGATATATACAGAATATTCCACCCCTGTACAACAGAGTATACATTCTTTTCAGCAGCACATGGTACTTTTTCCAAAATAGATCCCATACTGTCTACAAAGTCTACTTAGTAAATATAATAGAATCGAAATCACTTCCAGCATACTATCAGACGACTGTGAAGATGGAACTCTAGGACAGAAGATATTTTAGAAAGGGGGAAAGATCCTGAATAATTAGCAGTATTCTCCTGAACAACCAATGGGTCACAGAAGAAATCAGAGAAGAAATTTTAAAATTTCTGGAAGCTAATGACAATGACTATACAACTAACTCAATGAAACTTCTGGGACACAATGAAAGCACTAAGAGGAAAATTCATTGCAATCAATGGTCACATTAAAATAACAGAGCAAGTTTAAATAAATAACCTTATGAGAAATTTTAAGATACTTGACAAGAACAGCCTCAAACTAAAATTTAAGAGGGAAATTATAAAGATGAGAGTGGAAACTAGTTCAATTAAGACTAAAAAAAGCTACAAAATATCAACAAATTAAAGAGCTGGTTCTGAGAGAGAGAGAGAGAGAGAGAGAGAGACCCTTAAGAAGACTTGCCAAAAGAAAGGGAGTAAAGACTCACATCCATGCAATTCAAAATGAAAAAAGTGAAATCACAACAGACACTGTCAAAATCCAGAAGACAATAGTTACTTTGAAAAATTATATTTCAACAAATTACCAAATTGTGAAGAAATGGACTGATTCCTAGACAAATACAAACTAACAAAAGAAACCCAAGAAGTCATAAATATGCTTAACAGCCCAATAACAAGCAATGAAATTGAGTCAGTAAGAAATAATCTGCTAACAAAAAAGCCCAGGACCTAATGAATTCACTATTGAATTCTATAAAACCCTTAAGAGCATTATCTCACCAATACTCCTCAAGCTCTTCAAAGAAATTGAAAGGAATGGAGTGCTCCTGAATTCTTTATGGAAGCCAGTATCATCCTGATCCCCAAACCAGATAAAGACCCAACTGAAAAGCAATACTATAGGCCAATCTTTTTAATTAACATAGATGCTAAAATCCTCAATATGATATTAGCAAATAAAATACAACATGTTATGAAAAAGATGATATATCATGATCAAGTAGGTTTCATGTCAGAGATGTAGCGATGGTTTAACATACATAAATCAATAAGAGTAATACATCATTTAAGCAGGAGCAAGGTCAAATCCATATGATCATATCAATAGAGACAGAAAAGGCTTTTGACAAAATCTAACACCCTTCATGATAAAAACCCTGAAAAAAACAAGTATAGAAAGACCATACCTGATTACAATAAAGGTTATTTATGACGAACAAATTGCAATCATTATATTAAATGGGGAGAACGCTTAAAACATTTCCGCTAAAATCAGAAACAAGACAAAGTTGCCCACTATCACCTCTCCTGTTCAACATGGTACTTGAAACATTAACCAGAGCAATTAGGCCAGAGAAAGAAATAAAAGGGATACATATAGGAAAGGAAGAACTCAAATTGTCATTGTTTTCAGATGACATGATAATCTACATAGAAGGCCCAAAGAACACCAAAAAACTCTTAGACTTAATAATCAACTTCAGCAAAGTAGCAGGATACAAGATCACCACAAAATCTATTAGCATTTGTGTGTGCCAACAATGAACAGGATGAGAAGGAAATTATGAGAACAATACTATTCCCAGTATGCTCAAGAAAAATGAAATATCTAGGAGTTAACCTAATCAAGGAAGTGAAAAACCTCTATGAAGAAAACTACAGTATTCTAAAGAAGGAGATTGAAGAGGACATCAGGAAATGGAAAGGTGTCCCCTCCTCCTGGATAGGCTGAATCAATATTTTCAAAATGGTATACTCCTAAAACTATTATATAGATTTAGTGCAATCCCAATCAAAATACCAACAGCCTACTTTACATATCTAGAGAAAATGATCCTAAAATTCATATGGAACCAGAAGAGACCCAGAATACCAAAGTTAATTTGGAGTAATAAGAGCAAAGCAGGTGACATAGCAATATCTGACTTCAAGCTATACTACAACGCGATAGAGGCGTGGTACTGGAACAAAAACAGACACATGGATCAATGGAATATAATTGAGGATACAGAATCCTCCCCAGACATATTCACCTATTTGGTCTTTGACAAAGGAGCCAAAAGCATATGCTGGAGGAAAGGCAGCCTAGTCAGCAAGTGGTGTTAGGAAAACTGGTTATCTGTGTGCAGAAGATTGAAACTGGACCCATATCTCTCACCATGTACTAAATTAAAATCAAAATGGGTCAAAGATCTAACATTTAAACAGAAACAGTAAACCTTTTGGAAGATAAAATAGGTAGAACACTTGAAGACATAAGTGTAGGAAAGGATTTTCTAAACAGAACCTTAGTCTCACAAGAAGTAACAGCCGGAATGAACAAATGGGATTATATCTGACTAAAAAGCTTCTGTATAGCAAAAGAATAAAATTATTAGGGTGAATAGACCACCACAGTATGGGAAATAACTTTTTTCCAGCTGCTTCTCAAACAGACAGAGGACTAATATCTAAAATATACAGTGAACTCAAAAAAAAACTTAAACCACCTCCAATTAAAAACCCAGTCAAGAAATGGGAAAGAGAAATGACCAGATACTCCACAGAGGAAGAAATACAAATGGTCAACAAATATATGAAAAAGTCTTTAACATCTCTGGCTGGAAATAACTTCTTTCCAGCTGCTTCTCAAACAGACAGAGGACTAATATGTAAAATATACAGTGAACTCAAAAAAAAACTTAAACCACCTCCAGTTAAAAACCCAGTCAAGAAATGGGAAAGAGAAATGACCAGATACTCCACAGGGGAAGAAATACAAATGGTCAACAAATATATGAAAAAGTGTTTAACATCTCTGGCCATGAAAAGATACAAATTAAAACCATGCTGACATTCTGTCTTACACCAGAAAGAATGGCAATCATTGAGAATTCAAACAATAACAAATGCTGGTGTGGCTGTGGTGAAAAAGGAACCCTCCTTTGTTGGTGGTGGAAATCCAAACTAGTACAACTGTTATGGAAATCAGTATGGAGATTTCTTAAAAAATTAAGATTAGAAATTCCATATTTCTATCCCAGCTTTCCCCCTGCTAGGTATCTTCCCCAAAGGAGTTAACTCATTATACTACAGCAATACATATATAGCAACGTTTACAGCAGCATGAAACAGAATAGTTAAATCCTGAAAGCAGCCTCTATACACATAAACAGAAAACTGGATAAAGAAAATGTGGTATCTATGTATAATAGGATACTAGTCAGCTATAAAGAATGATTCATTTGAGACATTTGTAGGAAAATAGATGCACCTGGAAAAATATAATGTAGAGTGAATTAAACCAGAGACAAAAGCTAGAATACAATTATCTCTCATTTGAGTGAGGCAATGTACAAAGAAAGAAAGTGATAAAGGATGGATAGAAAGGGACAAGGGAATGGGTCTGTTGCAATACAGAAGTGGTCCAAGGGAACAGGCGTAAGAGGTGAAAAGGAGTGAAAGGGCAATTCAGAGGAATAAAGATATGTTACTTACAGGAAGCTGATAACCCCAATTAATGTAAACACTATATGCCATAACATGAACTAAGACAAATATTAACAACAAGTATGCAAAAGGGTATAAGGAAACTGGAAGCGGGGAGGTAAGGGCATTAAAAAAGAAGAAATAAGCTGTGATATGTATGTGTAACCACTTCTCAAGATGATTGTAAACTGCATGAATTGCAAACATGTACTAATAAAATAAAAAGTGTATTTAAATATCTAATTTATACTATATTTCTAGCATTCCCAATATTGAAGTCCAGAAACCATGTATTATTGTGCAAACATTTAAATCTAGCTCTATCACTCTACTGTGAACTATATCATATCACAGGCATTGTGGTAAAGTAAGAGTTATTTCATTTGTTTCAGAAACTTAAATCACTTGGTTGGGGCCCGAGATTAACCCAATAGATAACAATATCCTGCAGTGAATCAAATTTTAGTAAGTTTTCAATTTTGTTTCTCTCTCCTGCTATTTTTATTAACTTAAATAAATTAAATTTTCTTCCAAAGAATAACACCCACCCCAGATCCTTCTTTTAGATTGTCTGCTCAAGTCATTTTCTGTTCTTGAAGTTTACACTATGTAGTTTCAGGATCTTTATCCATGTGTAGGAGCAAAATGATGAGGCACTGATACCAGATTTGAAGGTGTGTTACCTAGGAAACAAATGAAATTCTAAGACTGTGTTTTCTGTAATCTTCCAACTTTGGAGATGAACCCTTGAAATTTAACTTCCCAGGAATATATCTTTTTGTGGCATGGTGTGCACAGAAACAATCAAAAAGATCAATTAAGCAAATCTATTTGATGGGCTATTTAGCATTTCTGTTCTGCTTTTTATTCTTTGCACAACTTGAGTCCTATTTGCCCTTCAATAAAAATGTAAGTACTTGGGCCATGTTCTTGGGAAAGCAGAATTTAATTATGGAACATTTAGGTTTTGGAACACTTGGAATATTTGAAAAGCAATAAAATATATTCTGTACTATCTAGGTTTCTGAAATAATGTTATAGTTATATTAATGTTATAAGCTTTTTAAATTCTGGCTGTTTTTTTACAGAAACAATACACACTAGGCATTGTTTTGGGGGATTATGCTGTAAAACTCAAACTTTAGTTGCTATGCTTCATATTTCAGATACCTAAAGACAGAGCAAAACAAAACACAAGCATAGTAGCAGCCCCAAGACTTTAGAGAAGCACAGAACTCTCCTTGGCAGGTTGATTGTGCAGTGAACTCCTTACATTGGAGACCAGATGATGGCTACAGCACTCTTGATCCTTCCTCCTCCACTGGCTTGAGAAGAATATCTTGGTCCCAGGAATGTCTGTTATTCAGAGCTGCCAGTGTTCCCCCTTTATGGTGTCAGTCACTCAAACCAAACACCAAGTTGAGATATTTTTGATGTAAATAATTTGTATATGCTCAGATTCTACATACCCAAATTACTGATCTGATTACTCAATGTGGTGCATATTTTCTTCTCATGCTCACAGTAGATGATTACTGTAGGCAGAATAATAACCCCTAAAGATGTCCTTCTCCTACCTGGCTTTGGTGGTGTACACTATAATCCGAGCACTGTTGAAGGCTGAGGCAAAGGGATTCCCAGTTCATGCCTAATCTGGGACTGAGACCATGTCTCAAAATAACAAATAAGAAAAGAGCTGGGGATGTAGCTCAGTGCGAAGACACTGAGTTCAATACCCCATTTTTTTTTAAAGTTTCTGTCCTAATTGTAGAACCTATGAATATACCAAAGAGACTCTTTAAGTGATTAAAGATTTTAGATTGAGGAAATGATCAGGGATTATCTGGGAGGGCCCAATATCATTACAATAATCCTTTTAAGAGGGAAAGAAGACATAGAGCTAGAAGATTTAATATTTACCCTGCTAGGTTTCAGTCTTGGTTTGGGCTCATTGCTTTTAAGCCTTTAATTCCTTTTAGCATTAGAATGCTTTCCCTGTACCATTGTATGTCTGGAGTATTTAACTTTCTTTTTTGTTTTTATACAAGCTCACATGTAAGAGTTTGCCTTGAGTCTCAGAGGAGACTTTGGACTTGGACTTTTCAGCAATGCTGAAATCTTTAAAGATTTGACATACTTTAGAAATGTACTAAATACATTTTATATAAAGATATGTATATGAGTCTTTTGGAGCCAGCTGCAGAATATTATAGTTTAGATGAAAAATGTCCCCCAAAGGCCTCATGTGCTCATAGGTGCAGCTTTTGGAAGATGATTGAATCATGAGAACATGACCTGAAATGGTAAATCTCCCTCCCTAGCTCCTCCCTTCTCATTCTGATTCCTGCCCACCATGATGTAAGCAACTTTCCTTCACCAAGGTTCTTTCACCATGTCATTCTGCTTTAGAGTCAAACAATCATGGACTGTAATCATAAGCCAAAATAACCCTCTTGTCCTTTAAGTTGTAGGTATTTGCCATTTGTCCCAGCAACAAAGAAAGTGTAGGGAGGAAAGTAAAGCTGTTACAGGATGATGACATTTGATTAGAACCTGAAAGAAGAGAGGAATGAACAATACCAGTCTCTCAGTTAAGATCAAGGGTCTTGAGGCAGAAAGAAGCTCCACAACCTTAAGGGGAATACAAAAATGTAGGCAGAGGAGGACCGTTCAAATGAGGAGAAGGCCAGCATTAGTGAGATCAGAGAGGTAAATTGGGCAAGTCGTGGGGGCCATGGTTAGGACTTGGACCTATATGCTGAATATGATGAGAAGCTTTAGGAGACACCATGTGTTAACTCAAAACTATCTTCCTGTCTGCTGTATGGAAATTAGACTGCAGGTGGTGAGAGTTAGGGCAGAAGGAATAGGAATCCAGACATCTTAGGTCTCAGTTGCTTTGCAGAGGTGGGGAAGTCACTATATTTCTAAGAAAATGGCAGTAAGACTTCTCATAGACTGAATATGGGCTGTGAGGCATGAGTCTGCAGAGAGGCCCAGGATGAAGACATACATCTTGGGAAGGTGAGTGGATAAAAGGTGTTTCAGCTCTGAACACTTAATAAGCACATCTAAGGAGTGAGGCATGCAGCCTAAAGAGTCGGATGGACACAGAGTGCATCAGTGTTTTGAATTACAGGAAATGTGACTAAGAGGGATTCCCAGTGAGAGGGCAGAGAACCAAGAGTAGATGGTTCCTCAGTAGGGGAAAGCTTGGCCTTTAAAATGGCAAGGAGAAAGTTCACATTTGAAAAACAGAGACATATTTTAACAAGAGATTTTTCTTCTGGGAATTGAATCTAGTACTTTGTATATGCTAGGTAAGTGCTATATCCTAAATCCCTTAACAAAGGCTTTTCATTGTAAGAAATGTGGTTTTGAAAATTTTAAGAAATTCCATGTTTTAGAGGGGACAATAGATAAGACATTTTTAAAAAAACCTGGACTTTCACAGAAACACACACATATTAGATTAATTGAAAGGTAATTATTACATATATCCGCTTTACTGAAATCATTTATTAGAACATTGTGTGAGGTGATTTTCAGGCCTCCAGCCTAGTGTAGTTTTGTTAGCCTTAATTGGGTTCTTGTTCAGTAGCTGTGGACCATGATGCTGAAGTGAGCCATATAAGTAAAGGTTGGGTGAGCATGAACATGTGGCACTGATTAATTGCAGGGCCCTCCACTCTACTGGGCAAAAATTGTTCCGGGGATAGTGAAGTTCCCACATCAGTGCATCAGCATCTTCTCATATAAAAAATGGCCCTTTGGGAAATATATGTGTGTATATATACATATATATTTTTCAATGTAATGAAGCAGCCTTTTCAAAGATGAGCTATGATTGAACTAAATCATCTAAAGTGCAAGTTTTAGAGCTTTGTGGACATTTGCTTTGCAAAGCATTTTGTTTCATCACAGCATTTCTGCAATTGTATTGGTTATTAAGATCTTTCAGGGGATTCTTTTGAATTTTCAACTTTTTGTCTTAGAAAATTCTTAGACAGTTAACCTCACAGCATTTATGAAAGACTGGTTAAATTATCTGCACACTTCAGGTGGCAATAGGATGGTCGAGCTATTTGCTCAAAGCCCATACATGGTGCTGAGTATTGATCAGTTTGGGTCAAGATTGTCCTTTGACGCCAGTAGACAGGCTTCCCTTTTCCTTCCTTTCCTCCTTCCCCCTCCCAGTTTTCTTTTATCATTCCCACCTTGCCTACCTACTGCCCTCGCCTTTTCTGTCCTCCCTTCTCCCCATTCTTTTCTACTTCTTACATCCTTCCTCCTCCATCATTCTTGTCTCCCTCCCTACCTCCCTTCCTCTCTCCTACTCCCCATTTATAAATCATATGAACCATGGCAGATGACACACAATCACTGGACATGGTCTCACTAAGTTGCACATTACACAGATCTAAGCATCTGGTAAAATGGTGATAACTTTGCAGAACTTAACCCTTTCTAAACCAGTTTTGCAGAACTCTTCTTTAAATTATTCAGTGATGCTGGGAGATAGATATTTAGTCTTCCTATAGCTTATAATTTCATTCATTTGGCCTTGGAGAGAACAAGGAGACAAAGCTCTTATCCAGGATCACACAGGCTGCAAGTGGAAATGCTGATAACAGAACCCAGATGGCACGACTCCAAGACTCTTGCCCTAATGCTGCAGAATCTCAGTTTAAGCTTGCCTCTTGTTTAGTGAGGGCTACGATAGCACAATTGTGAAGCTGATAATATCCTTATGAGTTCTCCTGTGTCCTTTCTCTATCAACTCTTCTTTACCAGGTTGTCCAAACTTTCTAGTGCTCCACTTCTAGCCCTATCAACAGAAGAAAGACTGGAAAGGGTCAGGCAGGTGTATGACTTAGCAGTAAGGGATTTTACAAGGAAATTGACTTATCTGAACACACAGTGTCACTGGGAAACCTCAGGCTCCAAGACGTTTTGGTGGCTGTAAGGTTCCCACCACAGCTGACCTCAGTCTCCTTAGTATTTACTCATAGCGACATCTCTCTTGACTTATAGCCAAGGATGGCACATTTCTTTTTTCTTTTCCACAGGCTGCAGTTGGCATTGAAGCTATTTTTAATTCAACATGTCTGGGAAACGCACCCTCTTTATTAACAGAGGAGTGATTGGGAGATGCCTTATGCCTCATGCAATATATTGCTACTGAATTCTTTTCCATTTCCATCTCTGTTCCAAAATTCATAAAGCATTTATCTTGGGTTGCAGCAATTATTTTGTCACCCATACCCTATAGTGCTCACTGTAATTAGGTGGATAGTCAAATAACACGGCTTTATGGACTATGTAATTAATCACGCCCGGTTGCATACATTTCCTATCATCCAACAATACGGGGCTGACACTAGCCCAACCTCCTGCCTGACTTCTTCCCCCAAGTGTTATGTAATTCAAAGGGCACTTACACAAAAGCATGTGGTCAGCTGAAAATATGGACAATAGAAATAATGGCTAGTTCTGTCATTTTGTAAGTTTGAAATATATTTTTATTATGAAAATATTTCATACATTTCAGGTATAGAGTCAGTGGCAACAGACACATATAACCATATGAAGCATGTTCAATTTCTTTTTCTTTGCTGCAGATATTTCTTTTTAAAGCAATACATAGAAGATTACAGATGTAGATGCAGATATCTACCCTATTCCCTTCTCTTCTGCTGCAGAAATAACTGGCATCCCGAATGTATGTTTTTCCTGTCCATATTTTTTAAGATTTTGAGTCATAAATTCAGTCTTTATTTTTTCCATTTTACTTCTTTATTAGTACATGTTTTCACTGCATAATGATGGTATTCCTTGTGGAGAGTTTGTGTATGAACTTAACACATCTTCACTAGTTTTATCATCCCCTTCCCCTCCTGTCTCTTCCCCCTCCCTCCATCTCTTGATGGTCTTTCCATTGGAACAAAATCTATCTCCCTACTTCCTATTATCTGTATTTTTTATTTTGCTCTTTATTTATACTTTGGATTTCTTATATAAGAAAAACCATGTAATATTTAAGCTTGTATATCTCATTTGTTTCACTTAATATTTTGGTCTCAAGGTGCATCCATTTTCCTGTAAGCAGCTCAAATTTATTCTTCTTTATGGCAGGGTAGTATTCCATTGTGTGTAAATACGTTTTCTTTATCTATTCATCTGTTGATGGACATATAGGTTGCCTCCAATATTTAGCTATTATGAGTTGCGCTCCTGTAAACATACATATGCATTTATGATGGTACTATGAAGTCTTCAACTCTTTGGGGAAGATATCTAGAAGGGAAATAACTGAATCAAGTGGAATTTCTAATTATAATTTTTTCAGGAGTCTCCATACTGATTTCTATATTGGTTGTACCCTGTTCACATTTTTATAGTTTAATTCTCTTTCTCTCTTTTATGTCCAGCGCTGTGCACTGTGTGTTTTGTAATGCATATAAAGAGTTTCATGTTGTATCCTTTTGCAATATGCACTTTTCCCCAATTCAGCATGGAGTGTTTCAGATTTATCCAAGTTTGTAAATATAATTTTAACTGTTTGAGTTAATTTTATAAATACACCAGTTTACATATGTAGTCACTTCTTACTGGACATTCACACTGCTTCCAGTTTCCTTTACTATGAGCCACATTTGAGACAATACTCCTTTGTACATCTTCCTTGCACATATGCATAAGAGGTTCTGTAGGGCCAAGACCTCACAACTCTGCCATCAGGGGCCAGGGATTTAGCTCAGCGCAAGGACCCGAGTTCGATCCCCGGTAAAAAACAAAAAACAAAACAAAAAAAACTCCTCCATGGGTCAGATAGTATATTGAGCTCTTCAGGCCAGATGGCTTTGGGTAGAATTACTAATCTCTCCAGTGGCTCTCTGCCATGGTACCAGGAAAGAAGCCATAGCCAATATGTAAATGAGTGGGCATTGCTGTGTGCCAGTTAAACTGTATGGATATGGACACTTGAATTTCGCATCATTTTGACAAGTCTCTATGATTCTTTTTATCCTGCCCTCCACCCTGACCACTAAAAGGTGTTTGAACAACATCCCTACCCCATGGGCCACACAACAACCATTGTACCTGATTCAGCCCGTAGGTTTTAATTTGATGACCCTTATTCCAGGATATGTACCTAGAAGTGGCATTACTGTACCAAACATATGTGTGCTAGGAATGTAGCTCAGAGGTAAGTACTTGCCTCCCATGTGCAGGGTCCTGGGTTCCACAACAAGTAAATGAAAGAAAGAAAGAAGAAAAATCAAACTCTCCCCAAAAGGTATGTGCAAGTCCATTTCACTGGAGAAGGCTACATTGTTCTCCAAAGTAAATATACTTCTTTTTATAATCCTACTCACAGTTTTCAATAGCCTCATTTACACTTGGTATAGTGAGGCTTTTAATGTATTGCCTATCTGATGCATGTGAAATGATACCTCATCTTTGTTTCAATAGGCATTTTCTGCAAGTCAGCTTTTTCATCTTTCCATTTCTTCAGAACTAGCAGATAAGATTTCATGTGTTCATTAGCTGCTTGTTTTCACTCTTCTATTGATTTGCCTGTTTCCCTTTCAAGGTTTTTTTATTGGGTAATTCACTTTTATTTATTATGAATTTGTAGAACCTTTTTACACAGTCTGCATATTAATCTTTTGACAAATATACACACCTCATTGCCTGTATCTTATGTTTGGGGCATGTCTTTGATATATTAGAGTAATTTATATTAAACTTCAACAATATATTATTAATGGTCATCCTTTTTGTAAAAGAAATTTCCAGGTTAAATTACTCTAAAATCATTGATATTTATTTAAAAGACATCCACCAGTGCTACAGCTCCCACTCCAAAATCTAGAAGGAGCTGATCCTTGATATAGATGAGCCTATCTCCTAACTTTTCGTGGCCTTTTCCCTCCACCTGTGTGTGTCCTATTAGATCCTGTCCCTGCGTTCCCACTTAGATGCAAATGTCTAAGAACTGCTTGCAGATTTTTTTAGACAAAGTGATCAATGCCTTAATCTAAAAGGATAATTGATGCACATTTTTAGGCGTCAGTGCCATAAGAGGATTTTCTTGACTCCCTAAAATCAGGCCAGTTAGACTTGCAGTAGACCTGCCTTAGCATTGCAAGATAAGTGAGATTATTACTTTAATACCACATATTATTGATTCAACATATGGTTCTTATATTCTATTAATGAAATTTGAGATAATAATATGGGAATGTTCCAAAAATGTATTACATGTTTCACTAGCTTTCCTCCAGTGACATGAGATTGCAAATACATTTGCTCTGCATGAATCTTGCATCATGTTGAGTGACATAATTAAGATAATCTCTTTTATCCTATAATTCTTATAACAACATTCAGAGATATTTTCCCCAAATGCTTTAAATTATGGTCTTTCAAAAGAGAAGTGCAGTGTTTATAAAAGAAAGAAGGAGCTTGCAGCCTGTGTGGGACGAGGTTTGTAACCAGTGGTAAAGAAGCTGAAAAGCAATAAACTTGCAGATAGCAGAAGGCAATTTCCTTGGCCAGATCATGTCAGCAACCAGGGAGTGAGTGATTCTGATGCCTAAGGAGGCAGTGATTGGAATCCACCTTTGAGCCACTGAGAGTGGATACGACCTGTAGACAATCCATGGCTTTGTCTGGGCATAAAATGACCCAGCCTGTGCCTAACTTTGCCCTGTGTTTCATCTTTTAGGTCAGTGATTATTACTTTTATGTCCCTGTGTTTATCAAGCATGTCTGACATGGCGGGAGATCAAAACAGAGAATTGTAGAGAGAAGGAACATTGGGTAAACTCTACCACCAGCACTGCTGAAGTCCATAAGTAAGACCCAGGCTGTAGAGGGCCAACTCTGACACAGCTCCCTGGAGGTTTCTACAAAGAGAATAGGAATAGACAACTCAGAAAGGAATCTTCTTCCTACATTCAAGAAAAAAATAATGACAAAGCCCAGGCAACAGAGTGGAGAGAAGAGTTGAAGTCTAAAGGGGAAAAAACCCCAGAGCTGATCTGCAGATGTTTCTTTTTCTCGCCCTGAGGATAATCTGTATGTAAGCATGCAACCTCATGGAATGAGTATTCCCAGGCCTCCATCCCAAGTCCCAAGAGGGAAAGAGAGCAGCACAGTCCACAAAGTAACCTGCACTGTGGGGTCTGAACAAGATCCAGATGTTCACACTAAAAACTCTGCATGAGGACCTAGGGAGAGAGGAGACTCCTTCTCACCATGGGTGTTAAAGTTTTGGAAAGAGAGCAATGGAAGAAGCTTTGTCCTTTTGTAGATTTAGAGCCTTTATCAGTTTCAGGGTGGTAGTGGTGATTGTGACAATCATTGGGGTGGAAATGATTCCCAAAGGAGACTGGAAGAGTTCTTATTGCTACACAGAAAATGCAGGGCTGGTAGTGTTGAGCGATATAATAAGAAGCAGCTATTCCTCAGATATGTTCTATATTAATGACCTGGGATGGTCAACATGAATTGTATTATTGGATCTGATTTTGAAATGGAACCTTGCTATCACCTCCATGAATGCCCCTTCTCCCAACCCTTTACTTTATTCCTGTGCTGAGGATGGATCCCAGGGCCTCAAGCATGATAGACAAGTGCTTTACCACTGATTCACACCTCCTGCTTCACGTCCTTCCCTCTCAGTCCATCTAATTTGCCATTGTTAAGAAGCTAGGAGAGGAAATCAAAGTATATACCTGACCTGTGGTCAGGTGTAATGGTACTGTGTATTTTACTGACCTGCATAAAGTTGTCCAGAAAAGACACATAAATGTAGTTACTCTGGGACTAGTGCTATGAGAGGAGTCTGCTTTTGGGCTTTATACCTCCAAGTTTCCTTGCCCCCTTTTCCAAATCACTCTTCACACACCCACATACATACCCAAATGTTCTTGCTTTATACACCCTACCATTGGCCAAATTATTCTGGTAGAAAGCGTTTGAAAGGTCTAGTGGTATTTTTCTTTACAAAATTTCATCTTATAATCAGTAAAAGCAATAAAATCTATAAGGAAATATCAATATTAAGTAATATTTATAAATACTTTTAACCTTCCATCCACTGTGTTAAGCACTGTACTTAAAAGGTATGACATTTAGGGCTGAGGGTGTGGCTCAGTGGTAGAGCATTTGCCTAGCATGCACAAGGCCCTGGGTTTGATTCCCAGCACTCTTCCCCCAAAACGAAGTGTGACATTTAATCTTCTTTTAAAGCAAGTGCCGCAGTATCTCTTCATTTTACCCTTCATTTATTTTGTTCTCTTTGTTTTCAAAAGGCAAAAGAGGTTTCTTTAAGACACTTGCCTAAGGAAACATAGCTCATAATCATCCAAACCATAGTTCCAGCTATGTCTATATCTAATAGCTGAGCTCGTATCCAACTGATCTAAAGTACTATAATGCCTCTCGTGTGCTTTTGGAGTCATAAAACTCATTCTGAGGTAGAAAGAAGGATGCATAGGTAAACCATAGAGGATATTTTAAGGTAGTCAAAATATTCTGTATGATACTTTGGTGGCAATTATCTGTCATTAGACATTTGTCCAAATTCGTAGAATCTGCAACACCAAGAGCAAACCTTAGTGTACACTGGATTTTGGGTGACAGTAATGTAGGTTCAACAGCTATATCAAATGTATTACTGTGGTGGGGATGTTGTTAATGGGAGAAGCTGTGGCTATGGAAGAAAGGGTGGCGTATGGGAAATCGTGGTACCTGTCCTTCAGTTTTGTTGTATACATAAAATTGTGCATAAGAAGGAAAAGAGGGGAGGAAATGGGAAGAAAAAGACTTCATTAAAAATAATAAAGGAGCATGCATTTGTTCCTTCCATACATTTGTGTGAAGATGAAATACATACGTACATATATAAATAAATAATAAATTCAGTCAATGGGCCTTACGATTGGATGTATATATAAATAAATAATAAATTCAGTCCATGGGCCTTACGATTGGATGCAAATCATGGCTGAGGCCTCATAACTTGGCCCACAGTACTGCAGTCGATGTGACTGATGCAGCAGGTGCCCTGTCCCCCACTGCCAGCCCAGCCAGCACTGTGGGAAAGTTAGTTTTTGAGTCCACAATACATGATAATTACAGAGCAGCAAGTCACTTTCCAGACTTTATTTATAATAGCAAATTAACAGCAAATCAGCCACTGACCACTGTGGTTGCTAAATTAGTTTGCCTGGGCTGAACTGGGCTTCCCATGGGTCTTTGATTGCAAAGAGCACTGGGAAATTGAATGAGAGATTGCAAAACAAGACATTTCTCACTTTTCAAGTCCTCTCCTTTCCCTGTCGTGTTCTTAATAGTGTTTTAACCCGTAATTCTGGCCTCTGTTTCATAATAAATATTTCAGGAAATTATTTCTGTGTTCTTGAAATTGTTGCTTGTCTTTTTGTTTTTGTTTTTTGTTGAAACATAGCCACAAGGTATGCTTTTTATTGCTTTCTGGCCTGCTTGGAATGCAGAGTAGACAAGACACTTGGGGCAGAGAATTAAGAACATTACTCAGTTTGTGGAAGTTGGCTAAAACACATCAAGTACATGAATAAAGCATTTGGTCCCTTAGAGAGTATTATCTTCACTGACTCTTAACCTCTGTACAGTAGCACCAACTAGTGTTTTCTATTGGCAAGTTACTAGTCCTTAGATGAGATAATACCAGCAGGAGCATCAGCTTTGTTTCCAAACAGAGAGACAGGGAGGGAGAGAGAGGAAGGAAGAGGAAAGTGAGAAAGAAGAGGGCTGGATCCTGACCTGTTACTAACATTTACCAGTGTTTTTAGGCAGAACTCTTATCTAAAAGGCTGTAGCTTCAAAACAAAGTCCATTTGCCACAAGTAAGGATGGTGAAAAAGTCTTAGCATCTTAAGAGTTCTAGTTGAAAACTAGAGATGATCAAATAGACACCTACTGTTCTTGCTTTGGCCTAAGAAGTTCTGGCTTCCCGCATGTGTAAATACCGAATAGTTTCTCTGGTGTGAATAAACTGCAATAATACAGAAGATCCTAATAAGATTACTGACATTGTGAAATGGGAAGAAAGAGGCTAAAGGTGTAGGGAAGGTGGGATGGGTAGGGGAAGGGTAATAAGGGAAAAGGAAAAAAATGTGAGATAAAGAAAAGATGGAAATAAAGTGTTTGTAGATGGGGAGGGGAGGAGGGGGTGAAGGGAGGGCAGGGACAAGGGGAAAAAATGAGAAACAAGACCTGTCATGTAGAGGTACAAGATCCCAACAATGAATGTAACTGTACTGTATCCCTAAAATGTACCAATAAACTCAATTAAAGCTGAAAAAAATAAATAAAAGTTCTGGCTTCCCCTTTAGCAGCTCATGTGTAAAGATCAAGGATCCTTGAGGCACCTTAGTTCAAGACCTTTTGGCTTTTCTTCTTCCAGAAAGGTTTTTACCTACTTTGTGTACTTACTGACAATCTTTCCTTGGCACTTGATGCTGACTGCCCTCGCTTCTAGGAATTCTTTGCTCATATTCTACAAAGTTATTTCATTGTCATTCTCTCTCTGCTGCTCTGAAGAGATTTTTTTCTGTGCTCTCTTCTCTCTCTCCTAAAAATGTACTCATGGTTTTTCATTCTCACTCCCTCTAGTGTAGATACAAGAGGGGGTCAAGATAAAAAATATTTATTATAGCAAAGGACACATTGCCATTCATTCCTCAAAAAATGCTGCTCCTCCCTCCAAACACATTTATCCTATCATTATTTCCAATTTCTGAAGCAGTTCTGCAAGTTCTCTTTTGTGAGTGTCTTTATGAGGCGTTATACAAAATACAGTGAGTGCTGCTGCAGAGTGTCCTCCAATAGGAAAACAGGCTCATAAAAACATTACCGTGTGTCCTCATCCACTTTGTTCACCAGATAAGATGGTGTCATGTGGCTTCTGGCTCTTCCCCAAAGTCAAAATGACCATGAAAAATAAGCATTTCGAATCAATTCAGAACACAGAAGCAACCAGGACAGTGCAGCTAAAGACACTCACAAAAGAGAACTTCCCAAACAGCTTCAGAAAGTGGCAAGAGTAATCGGATAAGTGTGTGTTCAAAGAAAGGAAGAGTCTTTTGAGAAGGATTACTGGTACTGTGTATTTTATTGTGATAATTTTTAAAAGTTAGTCACTGTATTTTTTAAATCAAATCATCTCACAATCATTTTCTTTCAAAGCCCTCCAAACTCTAGCCCTGCCTCCAGTTCTTAGCCCATAATCTATTACTTTTCATCTTAATCCATCTTGCTATCATCCTTTTGTTATTATTTTATTTGTTTGCAATACAGGGGTTTGAACCCAGGGTCATCACCCGGAGCTCCATTCCTGGACTTTTTTATTTTGAGACAGGGTCTGTCTTACTTAATTTTTCATCACTGAATTACAATACCTGACAAGTGGTATATTTGGGTTCACGATTACAGTGCACAGTCGGCCAACTCCGGAGCAGAACAGCACGGCAGAGAGGTATAGCTGAGGAGAGCTGCTCACCTCTTGGTGGGCAGGAAGCAGAGAGAGAAGGGAAGAGCCATGGATGGAGTTCTATCCTTCTGGGGTCTGTCTGACCAGACCCAACCTCATCACAGAAGTCAGCCATCTCACCCCCTTGATTCAGCCACCTTCCAAGAGCCCCACCTATAAGTCCATGAGGTCTTTGAGGGACATTGTCCATCTAAACCCTAGGGGGGTCTCACTAAGTTGCTAAATTGCTCAAGCTGGGCTCAGACTTGTAATATTCCTGCCAGAGGCTCCCCGAATGCTGGGATTACAGGCGTGTGCCACCCTGCCTGTCTCTCATTCTCTTTTGTATCAATCTCTTTTATAATGTTATCAATTTAGGTGCTGGTGTTGGAATTAAGGACTTCATAAATACTAATGTATAATACATTCAACCACCAAGCTGCAACTCAAGCCCATTTTAGGATTTTACAGAACTTTTAATTTTTCACTTCCCTCAGTTTGAGTCACTGAAATGTTATTTTGTTTACTTGACTACATCTTCCCTTTACTGTTCATGTCATCTGCCTTCTTCATACCTAATTTACTCTTTCCTGTTACAAATGCTTTTGGTGAGACCTCACACTTGTTAGTGGCTTAAAACCATATGCTTTATTTTCTCACAATTTCCATGGGCCTTATTTGAACAAGGCTTTGGTAGTCCCCTACTCAGGGCCACATAATCCTGCACTTCTTGCAGTGGCCAAAGCTGAAGTGTCATCTGACACTGAACTTGGGGAGAATCTTGCTCTAAGCTCTCTCAAGTTGTAGGCAGAAAGCTTTTT
This sequence comes from Fukomys damarensis, assembly GCF_012274545.1. Taxonomy (NCBI): domain Eukaryota; kingdom Metazoa; phylum Chordata; class Mammalia; order Rodentia; family Bathyergidae; genus Fukomys; species Fukomys damarensis. Next base: position 8,596,948 of record NW_022900951.1, read on the forward strand.
CTTGAGGCTGTAGGACTGAGGTCTCTTGTTTCCTCCTGGCTGCAGATAGAGGTTGCCTTTGTGTCCTCAAAGCCTCCCGCATTTCTCAGACACGAGGCTCAACATGGCTGCTTGCTTCTTCAAAGCCAACAGCAGAATATCTCACTCTGGTTTTATAAGATAGTGTTTTACATGATGTAATATGATTATGGGAGCAACACACTGTCAACTGTGTATTGTTGAGAAGCAAGTCACGGTTTCTATCCACACTCAAAATAAGAGGATTCAAGAAGAATGTGGCTCATTGGAGGTTACCTTGTGGTATGAAAATGAGAGGCTCCCCATTTCTTCTTGACAGGGTTCCTCAGAATTTCTTCCTTTCCTCCCTATACCATAAACACTTCTAAAGACCCTACAACCCTTTGAATAGGGGCCATCAAGTTCCAGATGCAGTAGAATTCCCACAATCAAGAAAGAAATAATAAAAATATCTGATTTCACAGACCATCAGCAAAAACATAAAATAGGTTGGTTTAATTATCAAATGGTGGATTCCATGTTAGTAATCAGTTGAAAATATAGCATTAATGCCCAGGACAGTATTTCTTAACTTAAACACTTTTGACATTTGAGGCTGGATATTCTTTGTAGCGGGAGTTGTGATGTGCATTTTTGGGATGTTTAGCAACATGTCTGGCCTCTGCCCACCAGATGCTGGTTTTACACCCTGCCTCTCTGATTGTATCACGTAAAAATGTCTCCAGACCCTGCCAAATGGCTCTTAGAGGGGTGTGCATAATCAACTTCAGTTGAGATCTGCTAAGCGAGGGTCTTTCCCTAGGTTTCCATTAAGAAGACAGTGGGCATCTCCTGATTGCAATAAGATCCATGCGGTGTAATTTCATGGAAACATAATTAGGGTGAAATTGGTATGAACACAGCTGTGAGTCTATCCAACTGAATTCAAACTGATGATCTAAGGCAGTGGGAAGTTTAGAACTGGCTTCAGGCAGCCTACTAGGATCTAAAGGATTCTAGTCCTAGCTTGGACTGTAACCTTTGTATATCTGGATCATCTCATCTGTGAAATAGCTATCTTTTACTTACCTCTATGCAATAAGGTCCTGTAATCAAAGAAAGAGTCATTTGATTTGAAAACCACTGCTGCATCCATAGAAATCACTTTTTTCTCCCTTAACAATGTACTTGCCAGCTAAAATATTTACCATTGACAATCTCAAGATATTTCTTTTTAACAGAAGAAGGCATGAAAATTTTCATTTTGTACAACTGAACATTTGAGGGTGGGTTGCTGGGGATTGAACTCAGAGCCTTATGCATGCTAAGCACATGCTCCAGCACTGACCCACACTGCATAAAATCTCTTTTCAAAAATATCCTTTGCTTAATGAATTTCTACACATGATCCATTTTCAAGAGTTTGTTTATGTCCTCATTTTTGTACTTGAATTTAAAACTCCAATTTTCCAGCCTTTCAACCAATAATATAATGTATAGAACTGGAAATGGAAGTCCTCAGACCTATATTTGACAAACCATTAGAAATTTCAATTTGTATAGATGGCCCCATAAGTCTAAATTATTGGCACTCATGAAAGATTATTTCCATTTATTTGGTTTTATTATGTAATATTTTTCATTCAGTCCAAGGTAGTATTAAGTCCTGCCAGTTCTACAGTCATAACCTGATGATTTCATTTATTTTGTAAACATCTGCAGTCTTGAACTTCCCTCTTTAGGTTATTCTGCTCTTGGCAGCATTAACTGAAGTATATTCTGCAACCAAGCTCTTAAAATAGGGGAAGTCTGTTAATAATCTTTTGCTACAATATAAATAGGTTAGAAATGTAAATATCTCTTCATATTTAAGCATTTAAATAAAACATAAAAGCAACGATATATTATACTATAATGTGCCACTTGGATCATTAACACACTTGTGTTAGAAATTAAGTTCTTACTTAAAAATTGAAAATCGTTGCTGAGCCGGTTTATTTTTGGAAGCTCTCTGAGATCAGGCACCATATCCTTCCAATCAGTAAAGTTCTTCTTTCTGTGAGTGCAGATAGAATGAGGACATTGTACCCAACGAAGAGAAGATGATAACGTTATTTGCCAACTCTGTTGCTCTCTATTTTCCCCTCCACAAGTTAGCAAACTATTTCTTCCTTCACTACTCACTATTTCTCACTTTAATACCTGTTATGATCTTTCATACCTGGGATAGCCACACATTGCAGACGGTCCTAGTTTGCACTTGTTTTCCTGCATTCGTTCCCAAACACATTGTGGTCTGGACAATGACATACACAGTCCGCCTTCCTACCCTCTCTTGTCCCTGTTTCTATTTAGATGTCATCGCCATGGCTGACCAGCAGGGAGTGCTCTTGTTTCTGGCTTTCATTCCTCAGTTGGAAGTGATTATTGTTCTGTTTTTGTTTTCTCCTCTCCCCTTGCAGATTTTAACAAAAAAGAGAAAATGCTAGTTCATGGATATCTGTGGGAAGAGGTTATTTAGGCCCAAAGCTTTTGGGAGAACTTTCTAAAACTTGGAAGAAAAACATGAAAGCACAATCTTCTTTCACACCACAAGAAAATATCAAAGTGCTAAAGGAATAGTAGATGGTCACTGAAAAGAGAGAGAAAGAAAAAAGAGGAAGCATTCAGACTTCTAGTTCTTTATGATGTGATTATTTGGAAATTATAATTCAGAGAGAACTTATGAACATAGCCCTTTTGGTAGATTCCAGCTGCTTTTCTCAGTAAATCCAGAAAGTCAATGCAATATTGTCATAGGTTTCTTGAGCAACCCAGCTAAATGATGCAGAAGCTGAATTATTTCTTTACAAAGCCATCGATATTGCATTTTGTTGCCTTCCAAAAATGTGTCAGACTTAACTCCTGTGAATTATTTACTTATTTGTTTGCCTTTCCTTTCATTTAAATGGCTGCTTATTTAAAGCTATCCCCAGGAATCTTCATCATGGCAAATCTTTTCTTGTTTGCCTATATTGCTTCTTTTCATGAGCTAAGTCATCCTGTACAGAATGGACTTGCACAGGACCAAAAGATTAAGCCAATCTGGTTCCCCACAGCCTGCGGCCCAGAGGGAAGCCCTGTTCCTTCCCATGTTAGGGTCACAGAGAATGAGAATAAGCTCTCACATGTTGCACTTATTTTGCCTTGCTTGTAGATACAACCTGCATGCTGTAACTGGGTTGAGGTTAATGCTAACATTCTCCACCCTTCTTGGCAAATGGTATCTTCCTTTTTCAACTCACATTCTCCCAGTAGCTACACTGTAGGAGGAGTGCAAGTATATTTACCTAAACTTCCTATGAGGAGATGGATTTTCATCAAGAGGTCTTTGGGCTGTGGTGTTATCAGTGGTGAACTTGTCATGACTTGATCATTTCTCTTTCCCATCACTTCTTTTTCAGCCCTAACATTAATCATTTTCTTACAAGTTGTCAACTACAGTATTTAACAGAGAGGCGATTTGACTATTTAATTGACAGGCTAAGAAGTAAGGACAAAGTTGCCTGAAGCCTTTTGTACCTCTGCTAACACATAGATTGCTGCTGTTAGAATATTAGTTTCTTCTATTTAATTATTCTCATATAAATTTAGATTCTAATGGAGAATGGAAATATATGATCACAGGCCCTTTGGGGAATTGTGATTTTCATTTTTTTATTATATTTAAAATCCCCTAATGTTACCAGAATTGACAGGTGCTACCTTAGAAAATTTCATCAGTGTTCTTTGCTGTGTATGAAGTGAAATGTCCTCATTCCTGTGAAATTTGTGATGCGAGAAAAGAGCCACCATAAATACACTTTACTCTCTTGGTGACATTATTCAGACAGTTGGTGAGTTACACTTTTAAAATCACCTGATGTAGCCCAAATGATGAAAGTTTTAGACTTTTTTTTTTTTTGGTTCAGGAAGGAAGCACAGCTTATTTGCTATAGGAGACTGATTAATTGGGAAAGCAAAATAAGATTTTTAATAAAATGGTATGATAATATGATGTGCAATTAATTTCTCATTTATTGACTCTTTGGAACACTTAGTGATATTCATATATGCTTTTATGTACATATGGGCCATCTGAAGAACCCTTAGTATTGGAAAAGATTTATATTTCAGAATAAGGAAAAAGACACAATTCAGATAATTTTGGTGCTCTGAAGGAGTGCAGAATTTCTGATATTAACATTGAATGTTATTTTTCATTATCAAAAGAAAGCTAAACATTTCAGTGGTTCATTAGATAAAATAATGAACAATTTCCAACATATCAAGAAAACAAATAAGTAATGGATGTTGATGTTTCTTGCCTTTTCCACTGTGAATCAAAACAAAATAGGATAATAGATAATTAAGAGAATATTCTTCTGACATAGGAAACCGCCAGAAGAAAGAATCCACAAGAATTTAAGTGTGACGTTCACTTGTGTGTAGAGGACTAAATGGCACAGGAATTTAGAGAAGAAAATATGCACACAAACAATGTAAAAGCCTTAAGACAGACTCAGCTCTGACATTCTGAATTTTGGTATGGCCAGAAAAGTGTTGGAAGAAAGGTAGTTGTTTGTTTAACATCAAATGATCACAAGCAATAGGAGAATAATTATTATTTGCAAACAATAATTATTATTTGCAAGCAATCATAATGATTATTATATAATAATTATATTTATTATAATTATAATAATAGGCATGGTTTTAGAGGAAAAGCCCCCTTAAGCCCATTATTATATAATAACTTTGGATATAACTACCATCATTTATAGACATTGCTGTATTTGAGTATCTTCTCATCAATTTGCTATGTATCGGTGTGCGTATGCGTACATGTGTACTCTGAGAATGATGTCCTGTGATATTCCACGCACACATAAAACACACATACAAAATAAAAAGGGGGAAAATGGTTCTATAACAAAGTGTTCCAGAAGTGCTTACACTGGTCTTCTTATATATACACAAACTTTTTTGTATCTTAAAGATTCTAAGACTCCACGGTAAAGTAACTTGCTTAATTTTGCTTTACTCACCATTTCCTAAATGTGTTTGATCACTGAACTGTTTTTGTATTTGCTTCTTGTTTTTCTATAACTGATAATTCAGGGGTCACCTCTAGAAAAAGTTTTAATTTTTTATTAGAAGGTTTATGTCACTGCAGAATGGATGTATATGAAGACCATTGATGTTTCATTATTAAATGATCAGAAATTAATAAGTAATTCTCTTTATGGTACTGGAAAAATCAGAGACTAGATGTCTGATGAAAAAGAGTGATGTGAATCCCTCTCTTTCAGAAATGGGGCAAGTATGTTAGTCTGCCTTCTACCACTGTGTCAAAATACTTAAGTTTATCTACTGAAAAGATCAAACATTTATTTTGGCTCACAGTTTTGGAGGTTTTAGTCCAAGGTTTGGTGGACCCATTGCTTTCAGGCCTTTAGTGAATTAGCTCATCACGGCAGGGAATACACAGTGAGGAAAAGCTGTTCACCTTGTGGCAGCCAAAAAGCAAAAAGAGAGTGGAGAACATCAAAATCCCAGTCATTTAGGGGACATTCCAGATCCAAACTACAGTGGCAAGAGAGGGAGTTCTGGGCACGACATGACAGGGTTGGGCCTGTGAAGTCAGGATAATCCTGAAAGCACTGTGTTCATTTTCTCGTGCTTGGTAACAAATTACCCTAAACACAATGGCTTAAAACCAGAGAAATTTGTCTTTTCCCAGTGCCCATAGGCCAGGAGTCCAGGAATGCCTGAGCTAGATCTTTTATTCAGTGTCTCACAAAGCTGTCATCAAGAGGTTGGTTGCATTGCATTCCATTCCTGGGGTCCTCATCCACATCTACCTGGCTATAGGCAGAACTGTTTTTTGTTGCTATAGGCTTAGGTCCCTATGTTTCTTGCCAACTGTGACCTGGGGTCACTTTCACAACTAAAGGCTGTCCTCTGTCCCTGCATACAACCCTCTCCCAGGCCACACAGACATCCTCTGACAGCATGGCTGCTTACTTCTTAAATACCCCAAGGGAGAATTCCTTATCTAACCTGCTACAATGGAGCCCTTCATAACATTTCACCACTTGTGCCATATTCCATTGCCTAGAAACAATGCACAGGCCTTATACTCCAGGGGAGGTGATTATACAAGGCTATAATTCACTGGGGTCACCTTAGCCTGTGTCCATCAAGAATACCAACGGACTAAGGTGGGAGACTTGTGTGGAAAATCAAAGAGAGGAGAGATGCTCAGAATATCATGGAGGCAGGCATTCTGAGCCAACTTCCCTGTTTCATAATAGAGCTCAGTTCTGCCTTACTCTGCAGTCTCTGTTTGATGCACAAGTTTATGCCCTCACTGCCTTCCTCTCAGAATTTCTTCCTCATTGTTGCTATCACCCAGGGTCATCATCGAGATTCAGGAAGCCTCCTAGGTAGACTGGCTGTTTACCCAGGCTGGGTTATGTAATATACTTTGGCCTCTTTGGTAGCTTCACCTCTTTCTGGCATCAGTATGCAGTAAGCAGAGAAGAGATACAAAAGCCTTGTTCAAGGAGAAACAAAAAAATGCCTACATCATTAAACATATTTTCCTTGAATACAAAATATAGATTTTTTTTGGCCTTCAAAATGACAATACAAAGAATTAATACTTGTAAGATTTTTCTCTTTCTTTCTCCCAAAGCATGTAACAACCCTACAACACAATGTACTGTATAATTACTAACCAAGTACTAGGTTATGATTCTGCAGTTCTCGTGCAGAAATTAGCATGCACTTATATTCTGAAGGAAACAATTGGCCTCAAGGAAAATTAATAAATGTATCCTCTTCTATTAGATTCTTGTGGAGATTTCATAGAAAAGTGTGTTGATAGAGAATTCTTGCTGCAGGTCTACATCTTCTTGCTCTTCCAGAATGGTCAGCTGCCCCTAAAGGAATTAAACTATGGGCCTGTCCTGTAGAGCTTTGGGGGAGGCAGGCATGCCACTGGGGCTCAGGAGTCTTGAGTCCCCATTCTTACTTTGTCTTAGGCTATTTGGGCTCCTGTCCAAAAAAAAAAAAAAAAAAAAAAAAAAAAGCTAAAGACTAGGTGGCTTATAAACAAAGAATATTTTATGTCTCACAGTTCTAGAGGCTGGGAAGTCCAAGGTGAAGACATAGTGGATTTGGCGTCTGGTTAATGTATTTCTGGCTCATAGATGGCAACTTTTTACTGTGTCCTCACATGGTGCAAAGTGTAAGGAGCTCTCTGAGACCTCTTTTATAAGGACATTAATCCATTCATGAGGGCTTCACCCTTATGACCTCATCAGCTCCCAAAGACCCCCACTCTTAATAATGTGTCTTAGGAGTTAGGATTTTACCATAGGAATGGGAGGAGGTACATAAGTATTCTTTGCACCTCCTAGCTGTGAATTGGCTCTATGGCTTCAGACCAGCAAGTTGACTCTTAGAGTCTGTTTTCTTGCCTTTACAATGAAATTCTTTGCAGTACTTAAATTCTCTGAACTCTGTGTAAAGAATGACATGTTCCAGTGTGTTTAGCAAAAGACTAGAGGTGGTGAACTGGTGCTAGAGAATTGAATGGTTTTTGTGACAGTCTGAGCAGAACAGCTGTTCTTTCATTATAGATTTCTCTCTCCAGGGAATAGTGACTTTTGTTATCTGCATACTATGTACCAAACAGAAATCACTGCCTGGAAATAAAGCAGAATATTTCTAATTGGCTCCACTTACTCTCCTTTAAATCAGCCAAAATAATTTTAACTTTGTATTAAGGAATGATCTCCGTAATGAAAATGACACAGATTTTAATTGCACAACTCAATGAATTTTCACAAATTGAGCACACCTGTATAAACAACATTCAGATTAAAAACATTAACAATTTTCCCCAAGAAGATCCCTCACACTCCCCTCCACAAGAATAGAGAAACCCAAAATATAAATAAAGAGCAAAATAAAAGTTACATAAGAGAAAATAAGGAGATATATCTTTTGCAAAAGGGAAGGGGATCAAAAGATGGAAGAATGGGGGGAGGAAAGGGGAAGAGAAAAAGAAAAAAGAATTAAGATGTGTTATGTAGATGTACCAACTCCCCACAAGGAAGATAACCAGTATTTTCTACAAACATGTACTAATAAAAAATTAAAATTGGAGAACAAATGAAAAAGAACAGCAACTGTCATAACTGCTAAGAGTGTGGGCTAGTTTCACCAAGTGTTATATATGTGGGATTGTACACATGTCTGTCTGGTTTCTTTCTTTCAACATTATGTTATGGTTCAGATCAAGAATGACCCCCAATACTCTTGGGTGCTCAGAGGCGGAGCTTTTGCCGGGTGATCGGATTTTGGGGCATTGTGTTCATCACTGGATCAGTCCACTGGCAAACCCATAGCTGAGTAAAGACAGGGCCTGGTCAAAGGAAGTGCTTCATTAGGAGCATGACCTAGAAGGGTCCTCCGTCTCACCCACTGGCTCCTTTCTTCTCTCTCTGCTTCCTGGCTGCCATCATATGAGCAGCTTTCTTCCCTTTCCTCCACCCGGCCCCTTCTACCATGCTGTTTCCTTTGATCCAGCTGATCATGGACTGAACCTTGTGAAACAATGAGACAAAATAAACCTTTCCTTTTTTAAATTGCAGGTGTTGAGTATTGTATCCCAGTGATGAGAAAGTGACTAAGACAGCAGTTCCCCAAAATGCTTGTATTAACTTGTGGTCTGGTCAGTTGTGTGTCAGAATGCCAGTTGTCTACTCCTTGCTCTATGCCTTTTGTATTTTGTATTTTTGCCATTCTCATTGGCATATGATATCAGCAAGCGTGTTTTTATGTGGGGAGAAGTTTATTGGTTTGTTTTTATTTTTTAAAAATAGGGTCTTGCTAAATAGTGTGTGTTGACCCATGTTACTCTTGAACTCCTGGTCCTCTTGCCTCCTGAGTGCTGTGATTACAGATATGCACCACCACACCTAATTTCAACAATGGGGTTTAATATGCATTTTTGGATACCTAATATAGTTGAGTGGCTATTCTTATGTGTTGGTCATTTGGATAAACTTGTGAAGTATCTATTCAAATCTTTCATTCATTTACCTATGAGGTTGTTTGTTGTTTTATAGGACTATCTTCATCTATATACCAACACCCATATTTATATATCTATAGCTAAGTATGTGAGTGCTTCACTGAGTATATGTATGGGGTCAGCCAATAAAATGTTTGATTAATAAATGTGGTTGATGTCCCTGAGAGGGAGCTCTCAGTGCAGCAGGCATGGCATGTGAGAAGCATAAATTAAGGTCCTTGCCACGTCATTGACAGTTTGGCTGGGAAACAGGGCAGCTACAGGAGCAGCAGTTGAGTGATAGCTGCAAGTGTTGAGGGGATGAAGTGTCTTGTGAGGAGACCCTTGAACAGTAGGTGAAGTCCTCTGAGCACTATTGCATTTGAAGAAGTATCTCGGAGAGCATGCCAAGGGCCACAGGGAAAGATGTGGTAACTAAGCTCACACCAAGAGAATAAATAGAGTTGGAGAAGCAGAAACAGCCTGAGAAAAGGCAAAGGCACAGGCAAGAATTTAATTTGCTCTGGTACAGTGAAGCTCCTGATATAATCAGCGTGGCAGATTTGTGATGAAGATGTATATATGTCCAAAACCATATAAGTGTACATTTACTGCCTGAAATCTATTCCTTTAGAGGGATTTAAAATAAGGAAGCTGGAGATAGAGCTCAATAGTGAAGTGCTTGCCTACCATGTGTGAAGCCCTGGGTCCAATCCCCCGGCCCTGAAAAAATAAAAAGATAAGGAAAAAGAATGTGAAAAAAGAGCATGGACTTTCTTGATCTGAAATAGCTACAAAGTACATAAAGCTTATATGAGTTTTACTGCAGATTTGAATTCCTTCTCTTGGGAAATTCATCAGATACTTTAAGCTCATATTTTTTGAAAGGTGTCTTACTCTTCCCTCCTTTCTTTGAAATTAGCACATCAAATATTAGTAAGAGATGATTGAAGGAGTGAAATGGCCATGTTTATTGAATGCAGAGATTTCACTTTTCTTTAGGCAGATTGTGTGTGTGTGTGTGTGTGTGTGTGTGTGTGTGTGGTACTGGGGAAAGAACCCAAGGACTTGTACATACATTCCCAGCCCAGAGCAGATTTTTTTGATATATAAATTAATGACTTAAAAGGTAAGATTCCCACGTTTTCTTTGTTTCCCTCTGAAGAGTATTATAATGGCCAATAGTTATTGAGGGCCTCAACATTTCTTTGACTATTCTAAGCACATGATGTGCTTTTATTTATGCATTCCTCATAACAACCTTATGAACTTGGCACCAATTATCAGCTTCATTGACACATTAGGAAGCTGAGGCACCAGGAGATTTAAGGACCTTGCAATAAATCCTGTCAATCATAAGTAACTGAACTAACTAGCCCGTACAAGTTAGCTACAAGACAAGCAGTCTACCCCGGATTATATGTTCTATGCTATAAACCAAGAATCTACAGACTTTGTCTGTGAAGGGCCAGATATTAAACATTTTAAGCTTGGTGGGCCACACAGCGTCTGTTGAAACTACTCAACTCTTCCATTGGGGTTAGAAAGCAGTCATAGATAATATGTGAATGAATAAGCATGTCTGTGTTTCGATAAAACTTTATTTACATATACAAACTATAGTTTGCCTTCCCCTGATCTAATCCTGAATTATATATTATCCCTTATGCAAAAGATTTAAGTAGCATCTGATTTTCAGTATCTTCTGTCTCCTCTTTCCTGGCAAGACGTCAGTAGTTTTCAACCTGGGGCTTTGTCTGGAGAAATTTTTATTTACCACAACTGAGATGTTTTTCTACTGTATCTAATGCATAGAGGCCATACATAATGTTAAGCATCGCTATGATGTTTAGCGGAGCCCCATAGTAAAGAATTATGTAGCCAAAAATGTTAACTATACCAAGCTTGAGAAACTGAACCAGTTGCATCAGATTCATTTTCCATTGTGAAGAGCGCTCCTACTTCTCTGTTAGTCTCTGCACGGTATTTCTCTTTATTGCCTCCTAAGTAGATCAACACTTTCGAACAATAACAACAACAATGATGTGGTGATGATGGTGTTGGTGGTGATGGTGATGGATGTGGCATCTATTTTATATTCATTATAATTGCATGCCTTATCCTACTCCAAAATATCTAATTTCATTCCAAAATAAATTCATAAAATAGGTATTATGGTTTTGCTTCTTTATATGAAGTATAAGTGTTTATATCCATAGCATGGATCTTCCCATTATGTCCTCATACTTCTTTCTCATTACTATAATGAAATACATCGTTACACATAAGTAATTAAACATAAGGACTTTAAAGTCTGTATAGTATTCATGAACCCAGCTATGGTGGATAGAGTGCTGCATGCATGTACTCAAGTTTTATTTGTAAAGTTGGTTTCCTAACCATAATTAGCTCAAAAATAGCTTTGTGAGAGAACGGAGTTGAAAAATTGATTTTTGCCTCCTATTTTGACACTGGGAAATAGAGTCAATGGTCAATCCCATGCCTTCCTTGTTGGTAGTAGTTTGCACCTTCCATTAGGACATGCAGATATTTTCCTTTTTATTGCTTTGCCTTCTGTCTAATTTGTCTTGGGACAGAGCTCCCACTGTCCTGAGAGGGAGTAACCTGTGGACAGAGGTTAAGGGAAAGAGAACTGGAAGAGCAGAACAAATGTGGCCTCTGGAGAAGACCCTGAACATAAGATTACAGCAGCAGCCCAAAGGCCAACAAGGAAAAGCAGGGGAGCTTGAGGGTGACGAGGCAAACCTCACACCCATTCTCATTGCGTTCACTCATCCAACAAACCTTCACTGAGTCCTGTGCTGCATGCCCTCCAGTTTTCTAGGTACTGGACACTGCAGTGATCAAGACAGAAAAAAACTTCTATAGTATAAAGAAAGCTAACAAGTGCCATAGAGAAAAATAAATCAGCAAAGGAAATGGGGAGTTCTGGGGATTCAAGATTGTCAGTAAGGTGGTTAGAACAATTGTATAAGAAGATAACTCAGTCAATTTGAAAGAGCCAAGAAAACAAGCCATCAAGGCATCCAGGGAGAAAAGTGGCAGCAAGAAGGAGCCATCGGTAAATACAGTGTGATGTTGGAAGGTAAATTGGAGGAGTGTCAAGACGTGAGGCTACGATGGTGTCTGCCAGGGCAAGAGGTGGGAGAAGTGGGCAGGAAGATGTCTAGAAGGTCTAGTGTCTGAAGGTCATGGGAAGGACTGTGGCTGTTACTCTGGGCAACTCCCCTTCTCCCTGAAGCCAAAGAACAACCACCTGTCCGAGGACCTTCGTGGGTTCTAGAAGAGTTGTCTAGCCAAATTTCCAGACCAGAAGAAATATTGTGACTATCTCATCCTGTTCTCTCACTTTATCCATGGGCAAGCCGACACCAGTTCATTGTTTATTGTTATTTAATGTTAAGAGGCCACGATCTGCCTGGTTTTGCAATAGCTGCAGACAAGACCAAGACAACAAAATCTTGCCCTCAAGGAACATCCAGTCTGCTATATAAATAAATAAGCAATTCCAAAATGGCATACATAGCATGAGAAAAGTACTGTATGAGGTTTGATCGAAAAATACAGTGAATGTTTGATTTTTTTAAAAATTTCTTTCAGTAAAGCACAAGTTGCCATGAATTCCCCTCAAAATGCTCCCTCTGGCTTTGAACATGCTTATCCCATCCTTATTGTCATTTTCTGAGGCAGCTGTGGAAGTCCTCTTTCATGAATGTCTTCAGTTGCACTGCCATGGCTGCTTTCATGCCCTGAATTAATTCCAAATGTTTACCTTTCATGGAAAATTTGACCTTGGAGAAGAGCCAGAAGTTGCACAGTGCCCCCAGTGAATAAGGTAGATGAGGACACACCGTGATGTTTTTATGAGCCTTTCTTTCATGTGAATGACACTTGCCAGCAGAATCCACTTTATTTTTGATCACACTGCATAAAGACACTCACAAAAGAGGACTTCTAGACCTGCTTGAGAAAGTGGCAAGAAGGATGGGAGAAATGTGTTCACAGAAAGGGGGAGTATTTTCAGGGGGATTAGTGGCAGTGTGTCTTTTACGGTAATCATTTAAAACATTTAAACATTTACCATAGTTTTAGATCACCCTTTGTATGCTTTGTGTTATCGAAGTACCGAGGAAAAGCACCCAGTGCGGCATGGATATCAGAGAAGACTTCGATGAGGTGACCAAAAATCAGTGTCTTACTTGAATTCTCTGCCAGCGCTCTGCTCGACAGCTCTCCTGCCTCAAGTGTCCCATGCCAAAAAAGTCCTAAAAGCAAGGAGGTTGCACTCCATCTACTCAGAAAGAAAAAGACACAGAGGCTGAACTTGGCTTCTTCATTCCTGTCACAGAAGTGTAGGTTGGAAGAAATAGGGAAGACATTTGAAAGATTGTAATTCTTTGACTTTCCAAATCTTCTCAGTCATAGTGTCCATTGTCTCCTGGAACATAGACTTCGTTTTCTCAGAATGATATTAATAGTTCTGAGAATAATTAATATACTGTTGTTTATTCATGAAGTCTCCCAGAAGCCAAGAGGGTGACAGTTTAATAAACACATAATAAATACACATCAGCAGCCCGTTGTACTTGTTCCCGATGTTTTTGTTCCTATCTAAAGACCTCAGGAAGTTTATTGAGATTAATTAATTTATTCAATACCCTTGTGAGAGACTGGTGCATATTAATATAGCCTGCATTTTATACAAGAAGCTCTCCTCTTAACCAAATTGTGGACGAGGAAGAGTTGATTGTTCTTGCTTTTCTAGATACTTCTTTATTATTATCTTCTTTCTTTTCCTCATTCACTCAGTGTTGCTAGCTCCAGTGTGCTCACAACCATTTCCCAGACTTGCACCCAGACTGCCAACCTTTGCTGGAACCGTGATTAAATTCTTCTCCCTGCAGGCAGTGGAGTGTGTGGCCTCTGAGTCAGGCTGCCTGAGTTTGAGCTCTGCCCCCAGCACTTCTTGTGAGTTGTGGTTCAGTCACTTACTAATCTGGAGCTCAGTTTCCTCACTCATAACCCAGGCATTGCCAGAACTCCTGCTTTCGAGGTTTGTTGCTCAGAGTAACTGAAAGAATGCACAGAGAAGTGATTGTAGAGCCAGGCTGCCTGGGTTCAAATCCCAGCTCACCACTTTGTTGCTGTGAAATGCTCTCTAGGCTCTGATCTCAGTTCATGTTACATGTAGTTGTAATTATTGGCAAAGGCATGATGAGTTTTAAAGGCCAAGTCATGTCTCTTAGGCTTTCCTGAGACTCAGAGACACACACTAGAAGCCAATGCTACCATCTAATCCAGGGGGTGAAAACTGCTACCCACAGGCTGACCCCAGCTTACTGCTTGCATTTTTAGCTCATGAGCTGAAAAGTATCAGGGAAAAAATTTTTAAAGGGCTAATATATTTCATGACATGTAAAAATTGTAATTGCATTTCAAATTTCAGGGCCTATAATTAAAGTTTTATGGGTATACAGCTATGTTTATTTATTGTCATGTTTCTGTGGCTCTCTCATTGCTCTAATGGCAGAGTTAAATAGTGTGACAGGGACTATGTTGTCCACAAAGCCTCAAATAGTTACTCTCTGGCCCTTCAATATAAGATTTGCTGGCTCCTGATCTAGTCCAAAGAAAAGCTCATCAGATTGAATGCTTTCTGCATTGGCAGGCTCACTACTGTATTAATCCACCTCCCCTGTTTTCAGAGGAAGGTCTTTCCAACATGCACACAGATTGATCTTCAGGCTTTACTTAAAAGCTGAAGATATAAATGATTTTTCATGCACATGGGAGCACTTCAGGCACACTCCATGGATTCTGTTGTGTCTAGGTTTTCCTGCCACAGGCCGCTCCACTATGCTGCACCTTTTCCAGACCCAATCCATCCAGGTTGCCTTCCTGGGAAAGCAGATCCAAGCTAAGTCCTCTGTTCTCTACTCTCTCTCTGGAATTTTGACTATGTTGAAAATGACTGACTCAAGGCCCGCTTGCCTTACATCTTATAAGCCTCGTTTTTTTTTTAAATATTCCCAGCATGGTGTCTGATACTAACAGCTCAATTATTTGTTGAAGGTTGTTGAATGACTAATCTGTAATTTAAAAAAAAGGTTGAATTCGGAAATTGGCTGCAATTCTCCAAAATGTCAATATTACCCGAACTCTGCGCTTCATTACTCTGTGCATAATAATATTCAATTTTTTTTGCAGTGCTAGGGGTTGAACCCAATGCCTTAGGCATGGTAAGCAAGCATGATACCACTGAGTTATAACACAACCCCCTACAATATTCTTATATTAAGTACATCATATAATTCACATGGAGTTGTTGGCATGTCAAATCCACAGGCTTCTTTGGTTTTTTTTCAGCTTTAATTGAGTTTATTGGTACATTTTAGGGATACAGTACAGTTATATTCATTGTTCGGAATTTGTACCTCTACATGATAAGTCTTGGTTCTCATATTTTCCCCTTGTCCCTGCCCTCCCTTCACCCCCTCCTCCCCTCCCCATCTTCAAACACTTTAATTCCATCTTTTCATTATCTCACATTTTTTTCTTTTCCCTTATTACCCTTCCCCTACCCATCCCACCTTCCGTACACCTTTAGCTCCTTTCTTCCCATTTCTCAATGTCAGTAATCTTATTAGGATCTTATGTATTATTGCAGATCATTCACACCAGAGAAACTATTCGGTATTTACACATGTGTGCACAGGCTTCTTTGAAAACAGTGATTGCAAAGCTGGATCTGATCCATTTCGCTCATGTGAAATGTATTTATTCATATGTGCTTCAGTACTATGTTTCAGATCTGGTTTCAGTGTGTCCCCAAAATTCTTGTGCTGAGGCTTGGTCTTCATGGTGGTGAACTTGCAAGGTGGTGGAGCCTGTAAGAGATGGGACTAGGACATAGTGGGTGCCATCCTCAAGAGCGCAAAGCTAATCTTGCACAGTTAGTTACAAAGCGAGACCACCCTTTGCACTTGGGCTCTTCTGCATGTGACTGGTTCCCTTGGTTTCTCTGCCATGGTGTGATGCAGCCAGGGCAGGGATGCCAGGCTATTTGGATCCTCCAAGCACCAGAATTGTGAGACAAAAACTGTTTAGTTTATAAAGTACCCAGCTTCACATAGTTTATTATGGCAACAGACAGTGGACCAATACCCTTATTTAATTTTATTGTTTTTAAGCACTTTGTTGCAACTTTTTGAGATTTTAAAAAATGTTTAATTCTATTACCTAACATATTCTCTGCCATCTCTATCCTTTAGAAACTAACAAATTGAATGAAGAGTCTTTATCTTTAGTGATGTTGCTAAAATACAGTCCTGTGGCAAGCCACTGAAGTCCTCTTCCCTCCAGCTTGGTCAAAATCTATCAACTCAAAACACTCTTTTATAGTATGTATTTGAGAGGAACTATTAGAATCAATGCCTAGGCCAAAAGAGGCACAGTGAATTGGGGGAAAGAATGGAAAGAGGAACTCTTTGGAGAATGAGGACTTTAAATACTCCTGAATCCTCTAGAAATCACTTGCCACCCATTCTTCTGAAATGAAGAATTACCTTCTAATTGATGTATGTAAGTAAATTAATTTGTGATTCCATTATATGTCACAGCAGTGGAATTAGAACCTGAAAGACTACATATTGTGTCTCAGTCTCTAATTTGGACCATGGAAAGAATGGTAGAACTGCAAGGGGATATAGAGATATGGGCATATCTCCTGTCGCTCCAGGCTTGATGTGTAGACAAATAGAAGAAGTTTCCAGACGGACTTTATAGCTTGGCAAGTGACTCTCATTTTGTATTCAGCAAAGGTTTTATCTTAACCTCCACAATGAATTTTGACAGCTTTAATTTTACATCATAAAATCACCAATTTAAAATATACAGTCCAATGGTTTTTTAGTTTATTTACAGAATTGTGCAACAATGAGTATGATTTTAGAATATTTTCATTACCCCAGAAACTCAATACATATTGGCAATTACATTCTCTTCCCACCCCTTCATGCACAGAGCCCTAGCTAATCTACTTTCCATCTCTATAAATTTGCCTATATTGGACATTTTTCATAAATGGAATAATGCAATATGTAATGTTTTGTGTCTGTCTTCTTTCACTGAATGCAATGTTCTCAAGGTTATTCATGCTGTAATGTTTCAGCAGTTGGTTTTGCCTTTCATTGGCGAATATTATTCCATTGTATGAAGTACCATGTTTTGGTTATCCATTCACTTTTTTTCCTGGCCCTCTGGATCAAACTCAGGACCTTGTGCTTGTGAGGCAGGTGTGGTGCCACTCAGCTAAATCCTGGGCCCCATCCATTCACTTTTTGATGGACATTTGAATTATGCCTACTTTTTATCTTTTTATTTTTATTTTTTGGCAGAGCTGGGGCATTGAACCTAGCACTTCATACATGCTAGACAAGCTAACACAGAATTACCTCCACCGTCCTTTCTTTTTAAATTTTATTTTTGAAACTGAGTTTTGTTGAGTTGCCCAGGCTGTGTCCAAATTTGTGATCCTCCTGCTTCAGCCTCTTGAGTAGCTGGAATTACCAGCGTGCCTCACCATATCCAGCCACCTTTTTGCTCTTTGTTAGTAATATTGTTATATACACTTGGGTGAACGTCTTTGTGTACACATATATTTTCATTCCTCCTGGGCACATGTCTAAGAGTACAATTGTCTTATGATAAAATATATTTAATTTTTCAGAAATTTCCAACCTGTTTTCCAAAGTGGCTCCACCATTTCACCATCCCATATTTTAATTGACACTAGAATGACATTTATTTGAAGACTGTTACTTTTATTACATCTCTTAGGTAATTGAATTTTACTTAAGAAGGGCAGGGAAGAATTGTTATTGAAAATTCCATTTAAAGTGTATAAAACAACAGAATGAAATAGAAAAAAAATCATGAGAAACTGTTGATCCTTAGAGCATTAATGCTGACATCATGTATATTACAGTGAATGGCAAGTGACATTTATTATTATAACAGCATGTTGCGAAAGCATGCTAGAACATGCTTAAGACTTACAAAGAGTTCAAAGCTTCAAAATATTGGCCACACTTAACAAAAAGGTGGGACTATAAGTGGCATCCTGATCTTTAAGTGAAGCAGAAGAAGATTGATCTAACTAGGTTTCATGTGAATTTGTCTTCATTTTTTTTTGTTTATTTAGGATTGAATATTAGAATGAAACCAGTATCAGATGAATTGTATTCTAACCCAGACTTTTAAAGCAAGATGATTTTGACTCCCAAAAGAACAACTGCCATTATCTGGGTCATTTTTTGTCATGACTGGGGATGGCATGCCACCGGCATCTAGTAGTCAGAGATGCCAGGGATGCTACAGCCTACTCCACCCAGGACAGACCCACAACTAAAACATACCCAATCCAGAGCCTCCATAGTACTGAAATGGGAAAGCCTTGCTCTGAATGATACTTGTGAAGGTGAAATAATAAGAACGAATTAAAATGTTTGTTTCCTTCAGTTTGCCTACTAAGTACAGATGACAAGTTATTCTCCATTCCCAGGGGACCCTGAATTTTTGTTAGGGGTGAAGGCTGCATTGTGTGCTGTATTTGTGATAAAGATTTCCAGTTGCTTTTGTTACTCCCTTTCTCCATTCTCTGTCTTTCCAATCCAATCAAAATATATTGCACAAAGTATTTCATAATGACTTTAAATGAAATTCATCTTTAAATGAAAGCAATGTTCAGCATAAAAACGTTATAACAATGGATATTTTCTTATTCCAAATTCTTGTTCTATAAAGAATCGATGATTAAGTTTCTTTCTGACAATGCACTGGACTTTTAGTAACTATTTCTGGATTATGGTAATCCAAATAAGAAGATATCTCCTAATGTCTTCCAGAAAATTCAGGATACAATTATTTTGGGGGGGCATTCCTTCTTTTATTTCTCATTGTATTTATTGGTACATTTTAGGTATACAGTACAGTTACATTCATTATTGGGCTCTTATATATAAATAAAAGCACATTATTTTTTCATTTTCTCATATTTTTTCTTTTCCCTTATTACCTTTCCCCTACCCTTCCCATTTCCCCTGCACCTTTAGCCCCTTTCTTCCTATTTAACATTGTCAATTATATCATTAAGATCTTATGTACCATTATAGTTTTTCACACCAGAGAAACTATTCGGTATTTATACATGTGTGACTTAGGAGTATATCCTCAATAAGGATACAATTATTTTTTAACATTCATATGACAATTCTCCACTTGATTTTGGCAAGACCAACTTCTCGCTGAAATAGTACCTGCAAACCCTTTTGAGACTATAAATTTTACAATAAGTATGGGCCCTGGAATCTTGACAGGTGCAACTTGAGTTATTTGGACACTGTTTGTGTTATGGAGCAACTGTATATTTGGTTGAACAGAGTCCCACCATAAATCCTGCTCGTCAAAGGCTGCAGAAGTATTATGAGTATTATGTGATTAACACAACTGAGCATCGAGGAAAGAACACGAGCTCTGGGATTGAAGGTCCTAGGGTCAAATCTGAGGCATGCCAATTTTGAGCTGGGTAAGCTGTGGCAAGTTGCTTAAACACAGAACAGTAGTTCATTTTCAATTTGGGAATATTATTTCTTTTCTTTTTTTAAAAAAAGGAAAAAACACTACTGATTGTGAAAGAAACTTAGGCTGCTGCTTGCTTTTTAAATAAAGTTTTATTGGGACATAGTTATGCCCTTTCATTTTCATATTCCCTGACTGTTGCTTTTGTGCTTGCTACTACAACCAGTTGAGTAGTTGTGAGAGACTGTGTGTGTCCAAAGTCTAAAATATTTACTATGTGGTCTTTTACAGAAAGAGTTTGTCAGTTGCAGCTTTAAGTCAAAGATTTGATAGGATTGAGTACTTAAATCTCAGCCAATATTTCAAAAAAATATTTGTTCCTACTTCTTCCCAGAGTCAGTAATACTTAAACTGGGATTCATTCAACATGTAATGAGTGTACTTACATATGAAAAGATACAACACACAATAACATAGGTAGTGATTATTTTTATTTTGTATAGAGAAGTCAAGTTCTAGAGAAATTAACTTTCTCAGTGCAACACATCTAATAGGAGAGTTGGTGATTAAAAAATGTAGATATCACAGCAATTTCAGTTTTTCTATTTCTTCCTATTTAAAAAGTTTGACTTTTTTTTGTTGATACTGGGGAGTGAACCAAGGGCCTTTGTCCTGAGCTACACCCCTAGCCCAGTTTTACTTTTTATTTTGAGACAGGGTCTCACTAAGTCACTGTGTTGCCTAGGCTGGGTGAAAACTCTGACTTTTTGCAGAATGCCAGTTTTTGAAGCATCTAAAAAAAGTAGATGAGTTTTAAGCACTTGAATAAACTTTTTGAATATTTGTTGGCAATTGTTTTCTAAAAGTTTTTTTAATACTTATATTAATTAGCTGTTGCCTTTAATGTTCTCCATACTCTCTCATCCTTAGTTTTGTGCTCTCCTGCTTTACTTTCAAGCTCTACTTCTTTTCTTCTGTGTGTAAATTTGGGTCTTGAAAATAATCTTTCTTAGTTCTGAAATTAATTTTTCCTTAGCACCTGAGCACCTTTTAACCTATTATCCACAGGGGAAAGGTCCATTTGCAAATGTGATGTGTTTTATATAAAAGCTATGAAACATACCAGAGACAGAATAAAATCATTCAAAAGGAAAGCCGTCACTATGTGTGATTCAAGTTGTTTCGTGGTTTGTGTGAGTTTAAGCAGTAAGAAGTAATTCAATGAGATCTCACCACCCCACTTCAAATCATTTTCTGCTCCGTTCCTCCTCAGTATCTATTCCTTTCAGGGTGATAAACTATACATTTTGATGTTGACTTTTTCTGTTTGGTGCATATAAATATGAACTCTTTGAAAAATTTACTAGTAAGGTTTATCTACTGCAATATAACACATTTAAGACTCAGTCTGTGTGTTCCAAGTAAGAGGGAAATACAATTCGGGCAGGTTGGTAATGATCATGCATGCATCAGAGTCCAGGCTATTTTGGGGAAGTGATCTATGACTATGATATGATATAGTTTATGTCTAGGTGTCCCCTCAAAGCCTCCTGCACTCCCAGGTAGGGCTTTGGAGAGGTTATTGGACCATGGAGATGTGATAATCATCAGTGAAGTAGTCCACTGGTGAGTTTATAGCTAAATGTGATGTTGGGAGGTTAAGCCTTGTCAGAGGAGGTGGGTCACTGGGGGGGGGTCTACAAGAGTTTGTCTCCCTCTCTCCTCCTTTGATCTCTTTCTGCTTCCTGCCTTTGAAACCATGAGTTCTTTCTCCTCTGGCTATGCCCCCCTCTGCCAGCCACCCTGCCTTGGAGCCAGCTGACTGTGGATGAACACCTCTATAGACTGTGGGCCAGAAATAAATCTTTCCCCTTTTAACTTGTAAGTGTGGAGTTCCAGTGACAAGAAAATAGCTAAGACAGTCTCTCTAGAAATCGAGTTCAATTTTTTGTGTGAGTATTTTATTTTCCTAGAAATAGAGCTCTTATTAAGTTTTCTTGTGGCCTGTGATGATTACACTAAAGAGTAAATTGGTCAGACTTTCCTGAAAAGGCTTAACTGGCTGGCTTAGAGTAATGCTTCATCCTGATGCAACAATAGCTAATGTGAGGGAGAATACAAAGTGGATGGCCTTTTTCCTGATAACGGTTTATCTCATGGTGTATCAGGAACAATATTGATTTGTGCAGGAGAAGGCACTTTCAGCATCCAGGAAAGCCTTTTCCCTCTTGTATTTCAGATATTTCCCCAGGGTTTGTCTTGGTTGGAATGGGACATTCCCTGCCTGCCTCACACCTGGTGGCACCTGTCACCGTTTCTTTTCTATTCTGTCTTTTCCCTGATGCAGACCACTGAGACCTTGATGGCATGGACTGTTATAAGATGGCCTCTCAAGCATCTTTTTGTCCCTATGTCAAGTGACCTGCTGGGCATGTCTCTCACCTCCATGCCACCAGTGCTTATGGCCTTAAGTCCCAATGTTGATCTGGGACCATGGAAGCTCCTTTGGATCCCTTTCAATGGTATATGGGACCCCTTCACCCTTTTCCCATTACTCTGATGCCAGAGTGTCTTTATTTCTTGCTGTCACAGCGTTTTCAGTAAAAATAGTTATTGCTTTAGGATTAGTCTGTAAGTTCCTTCTCTCACTTCTTTTCGCATCTTTTACTCCTTCTCTACGCCTGCTTTTTCCTTCTTGCCTCCCACTCCCTGATTCTAACCCACTGCTGGCTCCCTTGAACACCTGTGGCCCTCGCCTTCCCTCTCCTCCATCTTCTCCCAGCTGTTCCCTTGCACTGCTACCCTGTTTGTCTCCTCCCCATTCCCTTCCTGGCCCATGTCTCTCCCCTTTCTGCCCTGCCCCCAAGCCTCTCTCCCCTTTTTCCTCCCCCTGTCTCCCTACTTCTCCTTTCTTCTCTTATAGGAGTCTGTGAGCTTACACAAAGGACCGAACATCAGGCAGACATTTTCTCTTCCTCCTGCATCCTGCCCAAGTCCCTTTCACTGTCTCCCTGCTCTTGTCAGAGTGATCACTGCTTTACTCAAGCCAGGACCTCTGTCTCAGTGATAGCATACAAGACTAGCATGGGTAGTCATGGTAGTAGTTATAATTTTCAACTTTATGATGGCGTAAAACCATATCTATCTAACCAGTCTGTTTTTCTTTTTCGGTACAATATTCACTAAATTATACGAGTTATCCAGCACTTTGTGATAAGGTAGGTTTTGTGCTAGAGGACTTTCAGGCTTACTCAAGTGTTCTGAGCAGGTTTAGGGCTAGGATAAGCTAGAATGTTCTGTAGGTGAAATATATTAAGTGCATGTTCAATTTACCATGGGCTTATAGGGATATAACCATATAATAAATTGAGGAGCATCTAAACTCAGCAACCCTCCAACGTCTACCAAAGTCTTAGGGGGTCTCAAATGCCTCCTGGACCAAGGTAGGTCAAGGTAGGTGGTAGCGGGGTGTGCTATGCCAGGAGAAAAGGATCTGTGCCTATGTGAGAAGGCCATGTCAGCTTGCAAAAAATTACATTCTAATCATGATACAATATGTATAGATACCAACTCCCCAAGATGATTACAATTATTATATATCACAACATACACCACTAAAATGTAAAAAATAAAATGAAAACTCACTGAAAAATGTTAAATTGTAATTCTCAAATATAAAGAAAACTAAACCTGGCATAGTTTTCAAGATAAAATGCCACACACAAAATTTTAAATTTTAGAAGCCTAAGTATCCTCGAGGTCATGCAATGGGGACTTTTCTTTTGCTTAACAGTTTAGCTTCGTGATTAAGAGCGTAGACCTACAACTCGGATTTCCTGGGTTCTGTTCCTGTTTCAAATTCTATGAGTCAAGTTTCCTCCTGTATACTATAGCAATGATTATAGAATCCAGGCTTCTGGTGGGCTGTTATTAGGAGTAAATTAATTAGTTAATATATATAATGCACATAGAAGAGTAACTGGTACCTAGTAAATACTCCACAAAGATTACTGTTGTTATTATTAATTTTAAAAGTTCAAGCCATCCCAGTTAGGGAGTGACCCAATTATAATAAGCATTTCATAAAAGGCAACCACATTTGAGAATTTTCTTTACACTAATTCAAGGATTAGTAAACTTTGTATGTGTGACTATTTTAGGCCTTGTGACAGCTACTCAACTCTCCCATTGTAATTCCAAAATAGTCAATAGAGGATATGTTAAAAAGGCCAGTAGCTGTGTTCCAATAAACCTTTATTTAAAAAACAGACAGCAGTTGTATCAGTCATTTTCTCATTTCTGGCACAAAATGCCCAACACACAGAACTTGGAGGCAAGGTTTGCTTTGTTCACAGTTTCCAGTGGGTTCAGTTCTAAGTCAGATGGCTCCAAGGCAGAAATGCATAGGGAAAGGGCATGACAGAGAAAAAGGTGTTTAAAACATGAAGCCAGGAGGCAGAGAGAGAAGGACGACCCAGGGACAAGAGTATACACTTCCGGGTCACACCCAGTGACCCACCTCCACCTAGGTTTCACCTCCTAACACATTCAGCCACTGAATTGGGTGGATCCACTGCCCTCACCTTCCACACCTTCCACATGAGACTTCTGGGGGACATTTTAGATTTAAACCATAACAGCAGTCAAACACTAATTTTTAGGCTTCTCTTTCCCCTCCCTCTTAGATAAAATGAAATAGTAGGATTTACATTTTGGTGAATATTCAATGAGTATTCTTCCACTAGAAAGATAATTTTTAAATATCTTCTTTTGTAGCTTTCTGACAGCTTAATTTATTAAGTTATGATTGGTATTGTAATGTTAAGGTGCAATTATGGTAATCAGCAGGCAGGCTATAGTCTGGGTACAGTATTTGTGGCAGTAAAGGCCAGAGGACAGGTGGCGAGATAATACCTTATAAATTTTCGCTCTTCAGAATTGTCTTTTTCTTTTCTGGTATTGAGGATGGAGCCTAGGGAGCACTAAACTACATTCCCTCCCCTTTTTATTATTTTATTTTGATATGGGTTCTCACTATATTGCCCATGTTTTGGATCCCTCTGCCTCAGTCTCCCAAATAGCTGCAGCTTTTCTGTAGTGATTGTCATGCAAGTTGCCTGAATACTATTTCATATCTATGGGACCTAGATTTGTTTATATAATGTGTGTGGTTAAACCTCTTAATGCATATCGAATGTTTTATATATGCACCTATGAAATTGTTAAATTGCTGAATGATTTTAAGTCATTGTTGGGATGCATTCATGCTCTTCTCTTTGTTTTTTTTTTTTTTTTTCTTTTATTGAGTTTATCGGTACATACAATACAGTTACATTCATTATTGGGATCTTGTACCTTTACATGACAGGTGGTCTTGGTTCTCATTTTTTCCCTTTGTCCCTGCCTTCTCTTTGTTTTTAACATTAACTATATATTGAGACTTTACTGTATACTAGACCCATGGTAAATACTATTTGTCACTTCACTGACTCCTCAAAACCTTGTGAAACAGTTGTAACTATTATTTTACAGACAAAAGCAAAAGTGTCCAGAGGTTAACTTTCTGGCAAAGACAACACAGAGTAATTGGCAGGCCTCTATTTGAAGTCCTGTGTCTGTAGACTGATCTTTACTCTGTCTGCTTGACATAGCTTTGTCAAGTACTAATTATCTGCCTTCATTTTTGTTTCAGACAGTGGCCTTCTTTTGTGTAGGGAAGTTAAAATCCCAGCTGTGAATTACCTTCCCTTCTTTGACAAGAAGAGCCCACTTAGACTGAGTGCAGCAATTTACATTGTTATCAGTATGCTAGAGAAGTTCGCTTCTCACTCTTGTGACTCCTTCCATCCCATTTGCCATTCGATTTTGCGCATGAGCAAAGCTGTCTCTGTCTTCTGGAGGATGCTGGGTTTCTCTCTCTGCTGTCGTTGATTGAGACATCCCGGCCCTGCTTTCCTTGGCATTTGCTCCTCAGGTTGTGGCATTGGCACAAACCGTATCTGCAGCGTCATGTTACTCTTTTGTGCTAAAAATAACTGAGATCCTGGGTGAGACTTCATATATAATTCATGGTTTTGATTTATTAATCCTTCCATTAAGCAGGAGAATGACATTTTTGCTGGCTGAAATCCAATCTGCATTTCTTAGACATTTAAAATCAGTGTTACCTTGAATATCCCATGTCTGGGTGTGCACATGTGTGTTGCACGCATGTACACATGTGTCTGTGCTTATTTGCAGTTGCAGCAATGTCTCAGTCTTTGCTGCTTATAGCTCCCTTCATATTTCACTTAACTCCTGCTTCAGACCCTTAATACAAATGTAATATTTGAAAACAGCAGACATCAAATGCATGTTGACCATGATAAAAATCCAGAAGCAGCATGAAAAAGAATAGCCGTGTCTTTTTTGTATAACCATAAAGTTAAATTTATATTCAACGAGTGAGAAAGGGCAACAGTTTGAAGCCAGTTCATTAATTCAATATTTATTTGTCGAGTTCTGCCTAACTGCCAGGAACTGTTGAAGAAAGATAAGCAAGATGAGGGTGCTAGAGATAATAGATCAGCCTTCAACCCTCATGCTACCCAGGAAGTCTCCAGAGTAAATTTAAATCCATTCCTACTCTCATATTGGGATCAGAGTTGGTCTTGTTTACTAGAGATTTTAGATGATACCTTGAAAAGAGTGGAGCCATTGAAATTGCCAATGAGATGCTTTGGGAGAGCAACACCCTGGGGGTAACTTTGGCTTTTGGGGCTCCACTACCCTCATGAAACCTTGATCACCATTGCCACTTTTCCTTGGCAGTAAACAGACTCATAGCGGGAAGAGAGGGCTATGTGCCAAGTGGTCAATAAAGGAAGAAGGTGACCCAGTAGCTTGGCTGTCAGACTCTACCAAGCATTTGTTTCTCAGAATTCTGCTACTCTAGTGTCTCAAGTCCCATTTGAACTGTGATAGTATCCTTGTGGAGGCAGCCTTGCCTTGGGTGGAAACCAGTGCCACTTAGATATTGCTCTTTGTAATTGTTTTGCCTGTTATTAAAACAATAGTTGTCCTTCTAACTGCTGGACTGCCAGATTCATTTGTGACTATTGTATAGGTCAGCTTATTATGGAACCATATGCACAATTAGGGAGTGAGGTTAAAGGTATTAATGAAATTAGAAATTAAATCAAAATCTGAAGCTTGTTTCTCTTTATAATAATGTTTAAAAATCATAATCAGTAGAAGTTCAACAGCAGTTTAAAACTTAGGGGGGCTAAGGATATAGCTCAGTGATGGAGTGCATGACTAGAATGAGAGAGGTCCTATGTTTGATCCTCAGAAACACAGAAACACACACACACACACACACACACACACACACACGCATGCAGGAAAAATAATCATTTTTTATCAGATATTAAATATGCATCTTAAAATAGTATGTTATGTTTTAACTTGGCAGTAACTATGTTTGTTATTTCTTCAATATCTTTACCCTTTCCCTCTTTTAGTAACAGCACCTCTTTTTTTGTGGGATACCAAGTCCATATGGTTTCTATAGGCCAACTCTCCCTAACCCAGTCCCAACCACTAGAGTCGGATGACCACGACCGGACCAAATAAAGTAGTGCATACCCCTAGCTAAATGAAAAATTCAAGAAAATTGGGTGGCCTGGGTCAGACTAATGAAATTCCTCCTGAAGTTTTTCGTGGAAATGTTCTTGATTTTCTTCTTGGGTTACCATCATTAAATAGGACCACCACAGACACCAAGGGGGACCCCTTCATGAAGGAAAGGGAAATCCTCAAACTACCTGTAGCCAGTTTTCTTTTCCATGACATGTGGAGTACCTGCCTGAAAATGAGAACAGCATGGCAGAGAGCATTGCTTAGACATTTTTGTGATAGACAGATTCTTACCATCATCAGAGCCCTTTGATTGCACTGGCTAGAAATTAGCTATGCCCCTGAACATCTTCTCTTAAGTATATTTGTTTTCTGCTGGTGCTATAACAAATATCACAAGCTTGGTGTGTAAGTCACTTTCTTGCCTCTGTGACACAATACCTGTCACACACAACTTAAAGAATGAAAGGTTTATTTTGGCTCACAGTTTATAGAAGTTTCAGTCCATAATCTGCTGGCTCCAAGGCAGAGGGGCCTGGCAGAAGAGAAAGAGCTCATGGCATAGAAGCAGAGAGATTAGGGAAGCAGGTACCCTTCCAGGCCACACCCCAGTGACCCACCTCAATTGACTGGGCTTCCCTCCCAACATCCCACATCACATTTAGCTGTAAAGTAATCCACTGATGAGCATTGTGACCCCAAGATCTAATAACCTCCCAAAAGCCCCACCTATGAGCACAGGAGGCTTTTGGGAACATCTAAGTATAAACAGTAACACTTAGTGACATATAAAAAATCACATTATCTTATGGCTAGGAGGTCAGATGTCTAAAATGAGTCTGCAGAGCCATGTTCCTCCTGGGGGATCTAGGGGAAAATCTAGGGCCTTTTCCAGCTGCGTGGAATGGCCTCCATTCTATGGCTTGCGGCTCTGTATCACTCTAAGCATTCTTCCTATAATCACATTTCTTTCTCCAACTTTGACTCTCCGGTCTGCCTCCCCTTTTCCCCTATAAGGCTCCTTGTAATTAAGCTGGGCCTACCTGGATACTCCAAAATCTGTAACATCATATCAACAAAAGTTCTTTTTGCTATATAAAGAGCTGTATTTTCAGATTCTCGGGATGAGGTCATGACCACTTGTTGGGTGGAAGGATGTTATTCTGCCTACCACAATAAGCAAATTCACTTTTGGGGGAATTAGGCTAATCTGAGTTGTACTACTGTCACTTGTAACCAAGAGTTTTGAAAAACATTATATTAAAGACAATATGATTCTGGAGTAATTTAGAAATTATCAAAAGAGGACTTTTTATATAGATGTTTGGAATTATAAAGTATTTTCTTTCTTTGAAAAAAATGAAAGAATTGAACAGAGAATATTAAATTATATGTATAACTTTAAATGGCTCCGATATTTTCCTGTCCTTTAATCTTTCTGTAATTTTCCAAAATATCTTTTCCCCTTCTTATGCTACCAACTGGGAATTTTCTATCACATAGTCTTGGTCTCATTCAAGTTCACCTTTAAAATATCTTGCTTCCTATAGCCTATTACAAACAACAGAGCCTTGGTGCAATAATTTTTCCTCCTGTTAACCATTTCTTCTCTTTCCTCCCAACTGTCACTCTTCTCATTTTCCAAAATACTCTCCTGTTCTCTGCATAAACTTAAATTGTTTTTCCTTGTTCCCTCTCTGTGACTATTTTTTTCTATCTGTCTTTGGGGATGGAAAATAAGGCTCAAAGTATTTTTTTAAAAAATCATGTGCTTCTCTTCTTGAAAATGTTTTATGATGATTCTCATGACTGGCATCAAATAAACATGAATTCCCATTTCAAAATCAATGAATAAAAAAAAACCTCTTCCACATTCATTCTCATTATTTGCTGTTTCTACATAGATAATATAGCCCCAGTATTTTTCTGAAAAGCTTATAAAATTATATTTTTAGTTTTTAAGCATTTTTAAATATTTTAATTTCATCTTTTTAATATTGGAAAATGACCCTTAGTAGGCCATTTTGATTTTTGGCTCCTAAGAATACACTGCATAAGCTCCTTACTTACTCAGTGACATTTCACTGTAATATTTTACCTATGGCAATTTACTCTAAGAAATGGAAAAAAAATTTAATTATAGTCCTGGGGATGGAACCCTGGACCTTGAACATGTATGAAGTGAGTGTTCTACCACTGAGCCATACCTCCCGCCCAGAAAATTATTTTGTCATTATTCTGGCATATAGTTTTTCCGTTTTTAATTATTTAAAAATAAATATGTAAATAACAATGTAACAGACAATAAAATACAAAATAACTTATTAATGTAATCTTAATTATCTAAAAGATTCTATGACTCCTTCCACTTTATGTGCTCGTGCATGCAGGGTTCATTTTTCTCTTTCCTTAATTCCCATAAGTTTTTCTCTGCATTTACTTGATCAATGATGCGCAGGATATTGCTATAGCATAGCACATATAACCGTATCCTATTCTTGCTCACTTGTCAGCTGTTTTCTAGGTTGTTTTGTTTGTTTTTGCTCTCAGGGATTGAACTCAGTGTCTTGCACGTGCTGAGAATCTGCTGTACAACTGAGCTATACCCTCGGCTCTACCTTTTTTGTTTTTTTTTTCTACTTTTTTTATGCAATAAGCAATAGAGCCATAATCAGTCTTGAATTCATTTTGAAGTCATTTTTTGGGATAGATTGATTCCTAATGGTGGTAGACCAAGTTGAAGATATATAGAGGTGATTTTTTCATCTCTATTACATTTTAGTGCTATCAGAGAAAAATACTTGAAGAGTAAGTAATATTTTGATGAAAGGAGGCAAGGACAGAAAACTATGCTATTTGAACAAGTTTTCAAGGAGATCATTTGATTTTTTTTTGTTTGTTTTTTATGAGACCAGGATCTGAGGGATGTCTTAGAACAGAAATGAGATGTGTAGTATCTTTGGGATAGATATTTTGGGTCTTTCTGATTGGTTTCTCATTTTAAGTTGTTCCTTTCTTTCATTGTTGTATGTCACCCCACGTGGGGCTGTGCCTTTGACATTCTCTTCTTGCTCCCCTGACCCGCTTGTTGGTTCCTTTCACCCTCTAACTGTGAATATTCCCCAATGCTGGCTTCTTTTTCCTCTTCCTTTTTGTCACACATACCCAGATAAAGTAATAGATCTGAGATCAACTCATGTCCCTTCTCTTAGATTTATTGTCATTCCTACAGTATCTTCTCCTCCCCACTGTTACTGACACTTCCTTTTTTGGTCAGACTTTATCATTTATCACCAAGTTAAATTTACTCCTGGATGATTTCCCTGTGCCCTGGTGGTTTCAGTCCTCACTCTTCCATGGCAAGCTGTGCCCCTCTACGCTCGTCATGGAAGCATTTCCGAATCTTGATTTATGTACATAGGCTCCTGGATGAATGGCTCATTGTTCCTAATGTATCATATAGATAGTCATTTCCTTACTCTTCTAGGTTTTCCTTCTTAGAACTCATCTCCCATCCATCTTCCTACTGTGGCAAACAAGTCTCTTCATGTCGTGTCACTTTCAAACTTTTCTAACTTCAGTGACTTTGCAGGGCCGGGAGGGTAATGTCTGAATGCTTTTTAAAAAGAATATCTCCGGCCCTTGGTGTCCTGTTCACATGTCCCACTTCGTCTTCTGCCATTAACCCCAGTCCCCCTAAACCTAGCCCTGTCATGCTTGTCATTATTTCCCCAATGTGCTAAGATCTTTGCATGGGGTCAATTTCAGGGCGAGGACATGAGCTGTGCTTGGAAGCCCTCACTGATCTTTTTCAGATCTTTTAAAGATTTCAGATACTCAAACTCTTGCCATACTCTGAAGATTAAATCCTAAGCACGAATGAAGCAGTAATACACCAATGAAGGCAGTGATCTGTGTGCGACAGGGACCTCCTTGCTGTGGTAACTTCTGCTCAGCCCCTAGGTAGCCCTTCTCAGCTGGGGTACCTTATTTGAACCATAGAAACTAAAAATGCTTTGAGTGACAAGTTGCTCGATTCTGCCTCAGATGGCACACATACATGCGTAGGAGAGGAGGCAAGTCAGTATATGTGAGGCGTGCTGTCGGGCGGTGGAGCTTCCTTTTCTCATGGAGCTCAGGTTAGAAAGACTGCCTGTGACAACAGGACATTGTTGACTCTGTCAACTTCTGAAGTCTGACTCTCCAAGTCCCCGTTGATGCTGGAAGCTCTTGCTATTCTTACATGAAATTCTCTTCGTGTACACCATACCTTGATTCTGTTTTGATAGATGACAAATAAGACTCTTCTCTGACACAATAAAATCAGCAAATATATACCTGTTACTATATGTGTTCATTGCATAATTGGTTAGATGACTCACCTGTGAAATTCCTCTGTTTTCTTTTTTTCTCCTCTGCTAAATGAGTCACCACACCCATAATCTTTATTGCAGGTGTTGCTCAAAGTCTGTGCTTTCTTTGCATTTCTCTGGCCACCATCCTGGTGCAGATCTGTCTTATTTCATCCCACGTTCCTGGAGCCATCGCCTAATGTCATTTATACTTTCACTCTTTCCCCTTCTAGCATATTGAACCAGACCCCCTGCAACGGATACATTGTCATTGCACTTCGAGATATCGTGCCAACTGGCTTCCAGATTAAGTCAAAACTCAGAAGCACCCCCACCCTGTGCTTTGGTCCCACTTTCTGTGCCAACGTGCTTACCCTATTTGGCTCGGGCATGGTGACTGTAGCCCCGTTGGTCATGCTGCTCGTAGTGCCCCTCCTTCCCTGAAACCTAGATTACTGTCATTCATTTGTCAGATTTTACCAAATGTACTTCTCCATATATATACCCCAACTCTTTTCTTTCCTGAGCATATTAAGCAGTATCTGTTGCTTCTTTTTCAGCTTGATATGCTCTTTTCCTATTTCTTACACTTGATTTCATCTGGATCAGTCATTTTTGTTTGTTTGTTTTTTAATATTTAGACTTTTATTCTTTATATAACCCACATACAATGGTAAGGAAAAGTGAGCACAAGGAGAATTACAGCATGTCCAAAAAAACTCTACTGACTCCTAAAAACCTTCAGTACCACATCAAAATCTGTCTCCTCCTCAAAGCCCACTTGACTCTTTTTGACCTAAATACTCATCCTTTCCTTATCTTAATTATTACACTTTATTATTGCCTTGTGTACATACTAGTGAGTGAAATTATCCACTGAAACTGTCTTTATCCATCGAGAGCCATTGACTAACCTGTTAAGTATGCACTTGAGGGCCTGGAAAAGGAGCCAGACATTTCTAAAAAAAGTGCTTAGAAGTATCCTTATCCCACTTTCTTTTTTTTTTTTTAACATCAAATTGCTAAATGCTTTATGTAAAAAAAAAAAAGTGAGTCTGCACCAAGTCACTGCTGCCTGTTAACAGATCTAGTAATGAGCAAAACCATTTCCAAGTCCCTGTTGGGGCATTGTCATTGTCAATAGAAGCAGAAAGGCCTCCTGTGGGCGCCTGCAGGAAGTCAATGAGAACACCTGCCACTGAGGAGTGGGGGTGGGGCAGGGTGGCCTTGGATAGCCAGGCAATGTCAGACAGGAAGCATCAGGCCTCTCAGGCCTGTGCCATCCGGTGGCAATGATCTTGCCCAGAAATCATGTGGTTGCAAGAATTAGAAATCTGCTCAAACTGTGTAAAGAAGAGAATTGTAGAACATTTGTACTATGTAGTCTCTTAGATCGATGAATGAAGATGTGGCCAAGCTTCGTGGGAATGGAAGGATGGAAGCTACTGAGAGCGAGAACTCTTTCCTTGTGTCTCTTCACCCCTCTCTTAGCAATCCCAGACTTCTCCCATTTCTGCTTCTTTTTGTCTTTTCTCTTTAACAATTTGTATTGCCTTAAAAGACCCCAGCCTTAGGACTGTGTCCCCTACCACCAGTAATAGTGCACTTGCTGTAACTCCCCATTCAATTTCTCAGATAAAAGGACTTAGCTAGTCTGAGTTGGACAGTGTGGTTAACCTTAGGACAAATGTTCCTTGTTGGTCTATAGCAGTGTGTCCAGAATTGGGGCCACAATAGTATAATATTTTTTTATTTTTTAATTTATTGTTATTTTTCATTTATTTTTTAATTGAATTTATCGTACATTCTAGGTAGACAGTACAGTTACATTCATTACTGGGATCTTGTACCTTGACATGGCCGGGCTTGGTTCTCATTTTTTCCCCTTGTCCCCACTCTCCCTTCACCCGCTCCTCCCCTCCCCACCTTCAAACACTCCAGTAATAGTGCACTTGCTGTAACTCCCCATTCAATTTCTCAGATAAAAGGACTTAGCTAGTCTGAGTTGGACAGTGTGGTTAACCTTAGGACAAATGTTCCTTGTTGGTCTATAGCAGTGTGTCCAGAATTGGGGCCACAATAGTAATATATTTTTTTATTTTTTAATTTATTGTTATTTTTCATTTATTTTTTAATTGAATTTATCGTACATTCTAGGTAGACAGTACAGTTACATTCATTACTGGGATCTTGTACCTTGACATGGCCGGGCTTGGTTCTCATATTCCCCTTTCCCTATCCTTCTCACTGTCCCTACACCTATGGTCCTTTTCTTCCTATTTCACGTTGCTAACACAATAGTATAATAATAAACACCTGGTACTATCTTTTCACGGGAACTTGGATAGAGTCATACTTAAGTCCTGAACATTGGGACAAAAGTCTCAAATATTCCACCATGAAAAGTTTGATATAGTAGATGTGTTTGAGATTCATCAATGAGCAATATAAAAGATTTTAGGCTTAGTACTTTTAGCTGTTTTTTGCCTGTCATCTAATTTCAGTTTGCCATAATATAGAAGATGATTTGCTAATTTAATCTTAAAATTAACAGAATCAATATAAAAGAAAAAATTAGGAATTAATTCTTACTGTATGTTACATGGTTAAAGATCAGAGACTGGTTGCAATATAGGGCTGTAAATTTAAAAGAGTATCAGAAGAATTAGAGGGGTCTACAGAAAGCTAAGTAAATTATAAAAAGTAAAGGAAATCAATTGCAAGCTTCAATTTAAGAAGTTGATCGGAGGGTTTTTTTTAATCCCCTGGAGAAACAAAGACAGTGATGATGTGAGAATTTCCTCAAACGTAGGAAAGACAGTCAAGAATGCAATGAATTCAATGGTGTTGTCTGGAAATAATATGCAACAGAGTATGGGCTTTAATGATAGGACCAGCTCCACCTCTCAGACTACAGTGCCAAGTGTGGCCCCTTTATGGACACTGTATGTATACCATGAGTAAATGTATCTGCCAGAGCAAGATGTAGGTTATAGTCACAGGAGTGCAATTACAGGACTTCTTTGAGATCATCTCAAATTCTGTGAAGCTTATGTATATTCTATGGCATTAAATAAGAATAAAAGACAAAAGTAAAGACCATTTGTAATCACACTGTTTTTCTCAATGAGTCATTCCAGGCGTGACTAAATGAGTGGTGCTCTCCAAGGGACGTTCAAAGGAACACCAGGAGTCACCAATCTTGAGTTTGCTTTTGTAGAGTGGGAATTATGGACTAAGGATGAAAGCTAAATTTAAAGCTCAAAAATAAAAGTACAATTCTAAGTGACTGAGGGAAGATAGGAGAGAGAGATAGGTTTTCCAGAAACGAGGAAGGATAGAAGATTTTCATTTAGAGAAATTGACTAGCTTTCTTGTAAGTGATGTGTGATGTGCCAACTTTTACTGCCTTTCTACCTGTGATTTCTCCATAAACCATTTCTAGCTACTGGGTCCTGGAATTGGATCTCTGCTAGGATGCATAGAAAATGCTTCTTATAGCCTCAAGGTGGGATTGGGTGAGAGATGAGGTCACCTGTGCCAGATATGCTATACTCAGATTACCTGCAAGCACTTAATAACAGTGGACTGAGTAGACATTTTGATTTAGTCTCAAGACTGAGAATTTTGACTGAGTAGGGTAAAAAAAGAAAACTCAAGACTTGAATTGAAGAGACAGATTAACTATAAGACCCTGAGTGAAGTACATAAATTCTTTAAGTCTTAATTTTATCTTAAGTTGAGCTAATGTGTGTACTTCAACTATGTCAGGATACTCTAATGTATGATTGCTTGAAAGGAAACACGCATTTGGTCTCCAAAGTCCTGCTTCTAGTTAGGAGACTCATTGAGAAAGAGTTTCTGGTTCCAGTGATTCTTCAGATGTAGTCTGGGGGTCCTCAAAACTCACCCAGGAGGTCACAAGGTCAAAATTACTTTTCTTTTTCTTTTTTTTTTCATTTTTTTTGGTACTGGGGATTGAACTCTGGTCCTTGCTCTTGCAAGGCAGGCCACTGAACCGCTGAGCTAAATCCCTGGCAACATTACTTTTCTTATTACACTAAGACTTTATTTCTTTTTTTAGTCTCATCTCATTAATGTTTGGTGAAGTTTTCCACAGGATGCATGTTGTGTGATATCTGAACAGATTGAGGGCAGAAGCAGATAAGAGAATACAGCTGACTTCCTTAAGCCAGATCTTCAAAAGATTTGCAAAGATGTAAATAGTGCCACTTTTCCCACTCTGTTTTTTCTTTTGGATGTATGTATTTTTTGTTAAAATGGTATTTTTGTTAACATATGAGGTGTTTATTGTCCTTATTTTAAAAGAATTGATAACTGCTTAAATGTTTTTCTGTTTTAATGTCTAACACGGTATATATTGACAGGCATAACTCATAGAAACAAAGAATGTGGGGAGTCTTTCATTATTTTTAAGAGTATGATGGGGGTCCTGATAATGAAACAATTTGAGAGCCACTGGTCTACCACTTGACCATGGCAAGGTGGCTTTGCAGAGGGTGATCTGTGCATCTTCTCATTTTCCTTCCTCCCATGATCTTGTGGTAGGTGGTGGGAACCTCAACGGAATCTCTCTGAGAGAACTCCATTTTTGGGATCTGTCCCAAATTGACACAAGATGAAGCTGAACTGTGTGCTTCGTTCCCTTGGCAACACCATCATATCCAAGCCTCACAACACGTCCCATTCTTATGCTGTGGGGTCCTCCAAGGTTACTTGTCTCAGGGTCCCAGAAATGGATGGGATTTTCGGCTGAAGTAAAGGTCCTTTGAAGATCTAGACTTGGTGACAGAGTCTGCTCTTGTGTTATATTGGCAGCTGTCTTCTGTCCCTTGCTCAGCATATGCAGAGTGAACATGTGCAGGGACCAGCTTCAGAATAGCTCGCTATCGTTCAGCCTCTTGGCCTCTGAAACATTGGTGGAGGCAACTTATGTTTATTGGTTCACCACACACTTCAAAATGAAAGATGATTATAACCACCATTTTTATTAGTACCTGTGTATATTCATTGTGAGGCTATAGGTACATGTATATAATATATGTTGATTTTTTCTTCCCTTTTCTTTCTCCTCCCTCCCTACTCCACCTCAAGATCCCCTTCTTGTTCCCAGCATCTGTCTCCCTATTTCCTACTCCCCAATGTTCCTTTCACTCCTTAAATTATTTATACTTTACCTCAATTTTTTATGTGTGGAAAGGGAGGCACACGTTTAAGTAAATTATTCCAAGGTCTCCCAGCTAAAAAGTAGCAGGAACAGGGTGCAAAACACAGGTACTCCGGATCCAGGTTCTCTGGCATTAATCATTGTATTGTAACACTGCCCCATAGATCTGATGATTATAATTTGCTTCTCAAAAATGCACTAAGAGGGCCAGCATAAATGCTCTATGAAACAACCTAAAATCTGTGAAGCACTCATATAAAAGCTGTTCCCATATGCTCCCGTGCATAGTGAGCTGCTCAGGGATCTTTGAATTCACCCAGAGACCCAGAGAGGAGTCACTTCCTGGCTGCCTCCTTCTGAGGGCCCTTGGATTTCTCTTTGCACAAACGGGAAACGACAGAGTGGAAAATTGTATGCAGAAGGGCTTGGTGGGCCTAGCCAGCACTTCCATCCACGTTTCACAGCATCAAATCACCCCTGTGCCCACACTCCACTGTGAGGGGTGCTTGGAAATAGAGGAAGGGGGGGAAATAGAGAAAAGGGGGAACGAGAGTTGAATGAATCATTTCAGCTTCTCTCACAAGTGCTCTGAAGAGTTTTGTGTCATCTAATGATGCAGGGATCCCAGGAATATTGCTAGCACCCGAGCTCAGAAGTCAGTTGATACTCTAGAAAGTGTATCAGTACTTCTAAACTCCTGACACGGAACAAGGTCTACAGTGTCAGGGACTTCAAGTAAATGTGTATATGGGTCTATGGCTAATGATCAGAGAGCCTTGATATGATAGTTACCTCTGAGCAGCTATCATCTTAGTGAAATTAGAAAAAAAGGACTTTATTTTTCTAAAACACTTTAGTGTGATGTTTCAGAAAAATTTCTGAGTTCATATACAAATTTATCGTTAATATTATATGAATGGCACCCCCTGAAATTTTCCGGTGCATTTTCAGCAGAACTGTGTAATGAGTACCTGCCTTTATTCTGGGTGGGAACCACCCCTACCCCACCCCTTTATTCTTTATGGTTTATCCCAGGTTCCCAGCAGTCTTGCTGAAATGTACCCAAAGAGCATAAACAAGTCATAGCTTGATTTTCTTTTAAGGATTCCTCTTTCCAGTTCCTTCCATGTGTCTCCTGCACTCTAGCAGCTCTCACCATAACAAAAAAATGTTAGGCTTCCAGCTTTTAGCTTGACCACGTTGTTCTTGAGCCAGTACCATCGCCCTCTATCAGGGTTTCTCAGCCTTGACCCTTGGATATAATAGGAGCTGTCCTGTCCTTTGGAGGATTCTTAACAGCATCTTTGGTCTCAACCCACAAGAGTCCAGCTGTAACTCTTCTTCCCAGGTGTGGCAATGAGAACTATTTTTTTTTTAAGACAGGGTCTCTCTAAGTCACTAAATTGCTCAGGCTGGTCTTGAACTTGTGACTCTCCTGCCTCCCCCTCCCAGAGGGCTGGGATTACAGGCATGAACCATCACATCTGGCTTGGAAAACTTTCAAAGTACTGCCAGATGTCCCTGAATGGCAACTTGTCTGCAGGGAAAGACTTGCAGGTGGCAGGTAGTGGCTTGGGAGCATAGCCCCTCTTCCGAATGTGTTGGGCCAAA
Organism: Fukomys damarensis; assembly: GCF_012274545.1. Classification (NCBI taxonomy): domain Eukaryota; kingdom Metazoa; phylum Chordata; class Mammalia; order Rodentia; family Bathyergidae; genus Fukomys; species Fukomys damarensis. The sequence goes on from NW_022900951.1 coordinate 8,635,418, forward strand.
TCCCTGTTCCTATGGGCTGTTGTGCTCATGTCATGTGGATCAGAGCAGAGGAGTCTGTTCTGTTTGCACCGCTCCTCCTTCTCCCTCTCCCATCTTGGCCACTCACCCTGGGAATCTTGGGAGCAGACAAGTCATTGCTGCTTGGAAAAGTCACTCCACAGAAGAGTTGATAATAGGAAACAGGGAGCTAATCTTTTGCAAAAAGGAACAGGAGGACCAAGAGATTCAGACAGTGAGGAAGGAGGGGAGGGGAAAGGGAAGTAAAAAGAGTTAAGATGTGTTATGCACATGCACCAACTCCCCAGAGGAAGGTAATCGTTATGCACTGCAAACAAGAGGTGAATGAATGTGGGGGATCTGTGGCTCTTCTCCTCCTCTTTGAGCTCACCAGCTACCACTGTCCCTTGAGGCCTTTGTAATCAATCTCTGGTCCAGACTATGGCCCTTCCTTCCCTGGGACGTGGCATATGTTTGACTTTCTTTCAGGAGTGGCCTTCCTTCTTTATTCCCATGTATTCTTCATTTCTCAGTGCTTATCACTTAGCTCTGGGAAATATCCACGAATATGTACTTTGTTCCTCTCAGGATGAGTTAGGTCCTGAAGTTAAACGCTAATAAGACATTCCATAACTTCCCTTTCTGGTTCTTATCATAAAAATGTAAATACTTCTTTTTGTCTCCCATCCAGAAGGTAAGTTCTATAGTGGGAGGACCCTTTGGGGATACCCTGTCCCTTACAGACCGAATAGCAGGGGCCTTTGAGATTTTCAGGGGTCTAATTGATAATTCGAGGCCTGAGGAAAATATGCAAATCAGCTGTAAAATTGAAAGTAATAAGTGTATAATTAAATATTTACAAAACTCAATGATATTACAATATGGCAGCCAGTTGGCTGAAACTCAATTCATAAGTACTTGTATATAAATAGAATTAAATCAAAAGAACAAGCTGCATATTTTATTTGCAATCAAATTCAAAATTCAAAATATTTTTTAAGTTCTCTCAATTTGCTAGCTTATGAGTGCACATTTTCATATGCTTGGTAGGACAGGGGAGGGAAGGTGGTAGTGGGGTGTCCACTGGAGTGTTGAAGTTCAGTGAAGATGTGTTGTCTGCAGAGTTCTTGCTCAATGCTTTCACGACAGTAAATGCTCAAAAATATTGACCGAAAGAATGAGTGAATCAGTGAGTCAAAGAATGTACTGCACTGCCTCAGCTACCTGTTGAGTTAATTTCTGTGTTGTATTATGTGTTCCATCCTGCAAGTGAGTGGAACATTGCACCCCTATTTCCTTTGAGACAAGCATTGTGCAGTCTTGACAGAATGCCTAGGGCCCCAGAGGCTTTTGTTTGTTTCTTTGGTGGCACTAGAGACCCAATCCAAGCTTTTCATAGCTGAGGTGCAACCTCAGCTCCTTTTTATTTTTATTTTGAGATCGGTTTTTGCTAAGCCACTAAATTTTCTAGGCTGGGCTCAAACTTGCAATCTTCCTGCATGGGTTACCATGCCTGACTCCCAGATGCTTTCTAAAAGCTATGAACTCAGCTAGTAATTCCATACTGATGGTCTAAAATTCTCATCTGCTTGTTAACACCCTCTGATTAAGACCATATCTTTCACCTGGGAGTCAGTGTGGGCTGTGCTAATTTTCTGAACTATTCTCCTGGAACCTGGCCATCCTGAGCTAGCTATCAGGCACCTGCAGTGAGAAGCCTGTCTCTCAGGCTTGTCATGCCTAAAAGGAACGCACATCTGGAGGTGGTTCCATATATGTGGCCAGAAAGAAATCAATCTTAATATTGGCCGATTTCAAATATACCAGAAATCAGTGCCCAGCACTGCTTTTCTCACCGAGTAATCTTTTTATCTTGATGGGCAGCCTCTGGTAGGCCACTGGGAGTTTTACCTTTCCTGCTCTCCCTTCCTCTTGATGCTTTTTCTCTTTGCTCCCTAACTAGTGCCTTCCTGGCAAGCACGCTGGGGTCAGGTGGGTGGAAGCTGTCACTCTTAGCTCTGTTCTGGAAGGAATCCAAGCATCCCTCCAAACCGGGTAAAGTCCTCCTGGGGAATAGAATATTTAAATCCTTTAAGTTCTTCAGGGTAGAACAGTCATACCATCAACTTTCCACTTAGTAACATTGAAAGCCCTCATAACTAGAGTGCAGATGTTCTTAGCTTCAGCAAACAAACATGAAGCTTTCTTTTCCCAAGCGAAGGATGGCAAGGATGGAGTGGGGAGCAACATAGTGGCCCTTCTTGATTCCCATGATCCTGACTCTCATCTACCCTAGTGTTTTCTACTCAGTTCATCAACAGGGTTTGCTCAGCTCAACCCTCCCCAGAATCCAAGGGCATCCCTAAGAGCAAGCATGAGTGGGGGAATTTACATCAACCCATATAACAGTCCTCTAATGACTGAGCTAATATTTTGCTACATTACTTCTGGGTGACAGCAGACAGAGCCTCAGTAATAATACCTTGCAAGTGTAACATGCCTGTAATTAGACTGTCCTGTTATTAGGAAGCTGACAACTTAGCCACAGCTTGTCACTAGCCAGTGACACAGCAGGACACAGGAAGCACCATAGAGAAGGACATCTGTCTGCCAATTAATGGTGAGCATCTCAAGGAAAGCCATAATGAAAAATAAAATAATAATAATAATAATGGTAAAAAGCCATAGAGAGGAGAAGATGGTTCTTGATCAGAGATGAAGCTCGTGAAGAAAGGGGACGTAGCTCTTTCCTTCTCCTCCTGCTCTAAGGGATAACAAATGAGAGGTGGATTCTGGTGTCTCACAGAGCCAGGAATACTGGAAAAGATGGGTCTGAAATTTTGGTGATGACTCCTGGAAGAGTGAGGGACAGGTCCCACCTCACATGCACATTGGACTGCGGCTCCATAATGAGCCCTCTGAGTGGTTCTGAAGGGGATGTAGTTTAATGAAAGTGCCAAAGAGCCAGTCGACCCATCCTCTCTGTCTTGTCACTCCTGGAAACCTGTTACTGAATTCTTGAATTCTCTTTTGGTTACTCCCTTCTCACTGTCCCAGGACCTTACTAATGCTGGGCAAGGGCTCTGCCACCGAGCCACACTCTTGTTCCTCCATCTCTTCCATCTTGGATGCCTCAGCCCGAGTGTGGCCTATCACACCTTTTATCTGGACTGGCCACTGCAAAAAAAAAATAGCCCCTACTCTTGTTTTCTGAAATCCAGGATCACTTCTCCCCTTTCATCCACCCTGATTCTCATTGCTAAAGCTGAATTTCCTGTTATAAACCCCCCAACAATCTCTGTTCTAGCCTCACCAAGGGAGCCTCATTGTCTATTGAAATGGTGTACTTTGCAGGGCTATAATTCCAGACACCAGGGAGGGAGGCTAAGGAAGGAGGACTGCAAGTTTAAGGCCAGCCTGGGCCATTTAGAGAGACACTGTCTGGAAAAAACCAAAAAGGCTGGGATATAGTTCAGTGGTAGAGTGCTCCTGTTGGTCTTCAGTACTGCAAATAAGTAGGTAAATTTTAAAAAAATCCATCCTTGTGAAATTTAAGGCCTGATATCACAAATTTTTTGTCCCTTATATCTTTAGTTTTTTTCCTCAGGGCTTGTAGTGTAATTACAATACTTATTCCTTCCATCTAACCATTGTTCGTATTTGGCATGGTATGTGCTGATTTTTGGAAGTCCCACTCATCCTTCAAAGCCTAACTCAGGAATGATGCTCCCTACCCCTCTCAACCCCCACTCTGGCCACTGTACTGAGCTGAGAAGCCACAGTATATCTGGAATCTCAGTGAATTAATAATTAGAATGCATCTATGTGTGGATTGCTGCTTCTTGTTTGCTTGCTGTGTGATCTCTGGCAAATACTTAACCTCCTAGGGCCTCAGTATTATTATTTATAAATTGGAGGTAATAATCCCTGCCCTATAGGATCGCTGTAAAGCCTGAGACAGCATGTGCAGAAACCTTTCTAAACTGGCAAGCATTATATGAATGTGGGGTATCATAATGATCATCTAGCTTGCACTCCAGTTATTCATACTGTTGTTATTAAATCTCTTACACTATTGTGATTTGAAAAGTGTTTTTTATGCCATCCTCCCACAACCAGTCAGTAGCCTCCAGATCAAGTAGATTTGCATTTGGCAAGGGTAACAGAATGCCTGATTATCATTGGCTTAAGAAAAAAAGAGAGAAAGAGGCAGAAAACGAAAATGTGCAGGTCAGCATTATAGATTGGTTCTAGAACCCAGTTTCAGGTAAGGCCGAGGTCTAATTTCTACTCCATTACCAGCAACCTCATGGTTTCCAGGTGATAGCTACAGCTCAAGGTTTGGTGATTTCATTTAGAGATGGGAAACAGTGAGATGGGAAGAGAGGACTGGATTTTGGATGGGGGTAGAGCCTCAGGTGGTCCTGAAAAAGGACTTCATTTGTACATGAAAAAGAGAAAGCAAGCTTATGGAGCAATCAACAGAAGGTTTCTGCTGCAGGACTTCATATCAAGGTGATGTGAGCTGTGTTGGTACACACCCGTAATCCCAGCACTCTGGGAGGCAGAGGCAGGAGGATCACAAATGCAAGAGTCCAGTGTGGGCAACATAACAGCTTAGTGAGACCTTGTCTCATTATAAAAGCCTAAAAAAAGGGCTGAGGCCATAGTTCAATGGGAAGACCCTGAGTTCAATCTCCAGTACTGCTCCTGCCTCATCCCCAAAAATATCAAGGCCAATAAGACCCGATTTCCTCTCCACAGTGCCTCATACGTACAGAGTAGATGGCATTCAGAAGTTTCAAAAAATATTGAGTGAATTAATAAGTAAAATAATTAATATAAAACAAGACTTCAAATGCCTGGAACAATTCAAATCAGCTGTTTTTGTACATACATCTCCCTTAAAGTTCACCCTTATAATGATCTCAGGACTAGAGCAATTTCTCCATCAAACAGAAGTGCTACTATTCAAAGTGGTTTGATTGGTTTAGGTCTAGTCCATGGCCAGGGGGCAGGAACACTGTGGCAGAAGACAGCATAAAAGTAAGACTGGATGGTGGAGGTTGAAAACGAGTTTGAAATGTTAAAATGTGTCTCAGGCAAACACGAAGCTTTATAGGGTTTTTGAATGTTGCATAAGAATTCAAAATATTGTTACAGGGTATGTCACAGTAAGACTTCATCTTTTGCTCTGTAAATAGGGAAGGGTGAAGGGGTGAAGGGAGGCCAGGGGAATGGGGAAAACATAAGAGCCAAGATACACCATGTAAAGGTACAAGATCCTAATGATGAATATAACTGTATCATATGCCTAAAATGTACCAATAAAGAAAAAAGGAATAAAAAAGACTTCATTTTCTGACAGTTGCGCACTGGCAGAATCTTTTCAATGACCTCCTCCCCCTTTCCTTTCCACACTTCATCAGACAAGAGGACATTCAGTGGGAAAGCAATAATTATAATCCTACATTGGCAAACTTTGGGATGTTCCTGAGCAAAGCGGGTGAAAGAGGGTGGGGAGAAGGATATAAAGGAAATGAGATGACTTAATAAGGCCTGTGGAAGGTATATATGGAAAATGTGGTTCTTAACCTTGGATAAAGTTCAGCTTCTAAGGGGCTGAGCTAATCATTTTCTAGTTTATAGATACACAGTTAACTGTAAAAATCTCTGATCTTGAATTTGTTCCTGTAGAAGCTAGCCTGCTTTCTTTTTTTATTTTTGCTTCTTTTCTTGCTTGCTATTGTGCTTTTTTTTTTTTTTGTACTGGAAATGAAACCCAGGGCCTTACTCACTCCGGGCAAGTGTTCTTCCTCTGAACTTTATCCCTGGCCCATGAAACTAGCCTTTTTGATTACAGAATTACGAAAGTAAATGGGATCTCAAAACACACATCTCTTGCTCTTTGGGAAGATTCATTTATATATTCACAGTGCATGAAAAGTGGATGTATCATGGAAATGTGTTTTAACCCATACAGTTTATAGATGAGGAAGTCAACACGAAGACAAGTTAAGTAGTGGTGCGTACCTAAAGACCCAGCTACTTGAGAGGCTGAGGCAGGAGGATCAAAAGGTTTGAGTCCCTCCTGGGCAACTTAGACCTCATCTCAAAACAAACAAAAACAAAAAAACAAAACACACACAAAGGGGTGTTGGTGCTCCTCAGTGTAGAGTGCCTAGGGGTTCAATCCTGTACTTTTACATACAGATTTGGGAATAGAACTCAATTCCTAGTGCCTTATCAACTGTTCTTTCTAATACCCAGTATGGCATTTAAAATTGTTAAGCCTTTGTGCGGATAATCAAATATAAAACAATTGAATTATATTACTAGAACTTGAGACTTTTTTTCACAAATCTGTATTCCAAAGTTTCCTTTTTGATGCTACATTTATCATCAGGAAACAATGCTTCTCATAGTATAATAATCCTTGTACTTACTAAGAATTATTGTCATCACTTAGCTTTTCTAGTCTCACCTTTTGTCATCCTTAAAATGGGATAATAATACCTTTCCTGTCTAACTTACAGGGTTATTTCCAGGACTAATGGAACAAAAGCTTTTAGGAAAATCAAACCATACAACTGTACAGTGTGATTCATCCTCTTACTTAATAATAATAATAATAATCTTTAAAACTATCTTGTCTTGCCTTCCAACTCCTAGTCCTCCCTCCCACCCCTGTAGAATATCAAGTAAAAAAAGAAGACAGAGATCGAGAAAGGAAGGAAACCAGGGATCCTTTCTTTACTAGTGTTAATTAGGTTTGGTTTTTTTAAACCTAATTTCTCAAGAATCTCATTGTCTTTAGATGCTTGTCCATCTCTGAAAACATTGCTCCATTATTCACAACCACCCCACTGTACAGAAGGGAAATTAATACTTGCAACAAATTCATCATATTCCGTGGCTGGTTGATGTGTCATAACTGCCGCTTGGGTTCAGGCTTGTAGATCTAACATCCTGTGGACATCCGCTGTGTGTTTTACAGCCCATTTGACCCATCTTCCGCATGGCTCAGGCATCCGGTTTAGGCTCATGTAGGGGGTTCCTTGACTCCCCACTTCCTATCTCCATCCATAGTCAGATATGTAGTCTTGATCATTTTAAGTCCAACACAGTTCTCCATTGTTCCTACTTCTGCTATAGACATCCGCCTGGATTTCTTATTTCCAGTCTTCTTGCATTAGCCTTCAGAAGGCTTGGAGCTAGTCTATGATTTGCTGTAACTAGCACAGTGGTTCTCAAACTAGGTTCTTCTGAAGTCCATAGGGGTACCTTAGTTAAAGGAGACAAAGAAGACAAATGGGATACTTTCTGGACTGGGGTCTGTATTCCTTCTTTGCACCAGAAATCTTACTCTAAATATTTGCTTTTGGACAAGTTTTTTTTCTGTGAAAAGTGGAAGTCCACTGACCAATAAGCTGTAGTCCAAGATGTGGCCCTTGCCTGCCTCTCAAGCTTCATCTCTCTCCTGTCTCTGCTCTACACTGTCCTGAACACACAGCACTCGCTCATGCCCCTGACTAGTTATATTTTGCTCTGCACCATGAAAGCTCACTGAACCTGTGTCCTTACCTTTTGGGTCACTAAATGCCACATCCTTTTTAAGATTCAGCATTACCACCTCCAAAAGGCTTTCCTTCTTTTCCCTCTTGTTGCTCCTTCTCCCCCTGACAATCTGCTATCTGTTGTATGCTAGTTGAGATGTGAGGGGCATTCTACCACGTAGTGTCAAGAACACTGGATTCTGATCCTCACTCTGATTCTAAACAATTCATTTTACTTATGCAACACAGTTCATTCATTCATTCATTCATTCATTGGTCTCACTTCACCCTATGGCATCTACCTTCTGGTAAGGGAAATAGTGAATGACATGAAATGCTATGGAGAACAATAAAATGAAAACAGAGGAATAAAGAGTGCTGGAGACTGAGATATTTCTATTTGTCATAAAAGGAAGGTCTTTCAGATGTCGAGGAGAACTTCTATTGAGTGTAAGAAGAGCAGATAATAGGTATTGAGGTGATTCATGGAGAGACAACAGTGAATTGGGCATGCATAGGTGGCAGCAATGAAGTTGGTGAGATACATAAATGGGGCAGTCCTGTTTTTAAAATAGAACAGAAAGATTTAATGATTGATTTGAGGTGAAGGTTTTGAGAAAAAGTCAAAGGTGACTTGTGGATTTTGGAACTAAGCAACTAGGGGATGGGGTTGACCTTAATAATTGGAAAAGACTGCAGGCAAGAGTCTTCTCTATGAAATTGGCTTTAGGATATGTAAAGTTCAAGATACCTATTAGATGTTAGAGATGTTAAGTGGCGACCTGGAGTTAAGAGATCCAGGTCAGAAGTGTATATGTGGGGACTGTTGCATGTAGATGAAGTATCATAAAACTCAATGTGGTCACTTAAGACATAGATATATGAGAGAGATAAAGTACCAGAATGAGGGTCTTGAACAAGCAAGGGAGGGGAGGAACACACATCAGGAGAGGTGGCTTCTGAGAAGGGAGGAAGGAAGTGGAAATAAGCATGGAAGTAGGCAAAAACGTTTCGTATTTTTATATTTTACATGTTTAAACCATGGTTTTGTGTGTGTGTGTGTGTGTGTGTGTGTGTGTGTGTGACTGAATTCAAACCTAGGGCCACCCTACCAATGACGTCCATATCCAGCCCTTTATTTACCAATTTATTTTTATTTTGAGATAGGGTCTTGCTAAGTTACCCAGGCTGACCTTGAACTTGCAATCCTCCTGCCTCTGCCTCCCAAGTAGCTGAGATTACGAGTATGTGCCACTGTGCCCAGATAAGCACTGGATCTTAAGTAGCTACCTGATTCCTCTCTTTGAATCAAAGAAGCTTTAATTATTTGCACATTTCCATTGGTTATTTTATCCCCCACCCCCGTCTTCCTCTCTCTGTACTGGGCTTTGAACACAGAACAATCACACTGAGCTACATTACCAAGGCTTTTGAGAAAGGGTCTTGCTAAGTCCTTCAGTTGCCCAGAATGGTCTTGAACCTGTGATCCACCAACTGTAGCCTCCCACAATATTGGAGTTATTGGTGCGTATCCCCATTCCTGGCTTCTGCTGTTTTCTTATTTGTATTGTTGTTTACCATCTACCTCTCTTATAACAATATACTTTCTGTCAGAGCAGAAGCTTGCCTTCTTACCTGATCTGTTTCCCAGTGCCTACAACAGTTCATGGCACACATGAAAAAGTCCATAATTATTTATAGAAGGAATGAGTACCTTTCCTTACCTTACTTCCACTGCCAGGAATGAGACCAAATGGTTGAGATGCTACATTCCAACCAAGAAATGCATAGGACTGCCTCTACTGCACTTTGCAACAAAAGAACCCTCCACTGCTGTCCTGTATGAAACATGCAACTTAATAGAAGATTATTGACACCAGCTTTAGATAAGGCCTTAGCATTGCTAAGGAGATTCCTCCCCACTTTCCCCTGGCAACCTACCAAAGCATAAAAAATACCACAGCTAAGGGTTTTGATTCAATCATGTAACAGTGCTTTTGACTTTTAGGCAACAATACCCACCTCAATCAATCCAAGCATATATTTTGACCTTTAAAATAATGATTTTAAAGGCTGAAATTTTTCTAACAATATTGCCAAGGGTCAAGACTGGTAGGAATCCTTTTCGAGTTAATATCTGTATACCTTAATTCATCTGCAGCCCAATTTCAAGTGCTAATTCTAGTTAAGGTAGGGATGTATTATAATTTCCATTCTCAGGTGGGGAAACTGAGTCTCTGAGAAGTTACAGGAGTTGCTCTAGATCTAATGACCCTGTTCTTTATTCATGAACACATTCAAGTGTTTCAAAGTGTGTCTGCTTTTCAGAAATGACCAAATGTCACTTGAATCTAAATAGAACAAATTAAGTAGATTCTCAAGGCTGGGAAATACAGTCTCTGATGAGTAAATTGCTGTACAATCTAGAACCAGTCTTAGAGATTATCCAGGCTGGAGCTAAAACTTTTGAAAATCACATAGGTCTTGAAGATCCTGTTCTTAGGTTGTTGATTGTTTTAGACTAGTCCATTTCATGCTAGACAAAGAAACCTCCCCCTCCCAGCCTCTGCCACACACACCTGGCACAGAGAGATGACAGGGATGGGAGACTAGCAACTCAAATCTGTACCTGTCTGCCAGGATGGCACAAAGGGATAAACTGGCTGTGTTAGCATGTTTCAGGGGAGCAGATTCTTCCATTTTGACATTAAAGAGAAACAAAGGCGGAAGGGGAGAATCTCTTTACTTTAGAAAATGCTATCAATCTGTTAGAAAACATACTAGACAATTACTTTAACAGAAGAGTGTAAAGACCTGAAGAAGCTAGTCATATCCCCTGGTGACTATTTTGTTGCAGAGAGTCAGCATCTGCACCATTCATAATTGTAGTGCAGAAATTGGCACAGGAATAAAGCCCAACTGCAAGCTGTTCCAGGTAGACCAGATGTCTTGAAGGGAGATTGTCTCTCTACAAGTAAATTCGGTGCCTATTTCCTGTCACTTTCACTGTTGAATAACTAGCTGTTTGGTATCAGGAATGATTTCTTTTTCTTTTCTTTTCTTTTCTTTTCTTTTCTTTTCTTTTCTTTTCTTTTCTTTTCTTTTCTTTTTCTTTCTTTTTTCTTTTTTTTTTTTGGTGCTAGAGCTTGAACTTAGGGTCCTCTACATGCTAAGTATATGCCCTACCACTGAGCTATGCCCTCAAACCCCTAATTCTTGATTAACAGGGTATTCTTTTTCAGAAGGAATCTCAATTGTTCTGTTCTACAAAAAAACCCACTATTTTTTCAAAACACATTTTCTAAAGGCACTGTTGTATTTCTTTTTTCCTAACCAAAAGCTGGTCTCAGGTGGCCTGATATTGACTCAGAGAGAAGAGAAGAGATTGGTAGACACTCTCTTTGGGCCAGGTAGAGAGGGTGAAAGGGGAAATAAATTGGAGAACATGAGAGGGGTTTCACAGTCATCATTAGCAATGCAAAGGAGGGCAAAGGATTCCTGGGAAGGGGAATGGCTGAGAGAGGTGTTCAGGACTCCTGGGGATGGTTGACCAGCATTACTTGGGCTGTGAATTTAATGACCGCACAATTCATTTGTTCAACAAATACTTACTAAGGTTCTGTTCTAGGCATTTGGGACCCATTAGTGAAAAAGTAAGAAGCAAAACAAAACAAAGTTCTCTGCCCATGTGGAGCTTTCATTCCATTGAAATATTCAGACAAGAAACAATAATGATAAAAAATGAACTCTATATTATGCCAGTGGGCAATAAATTCTCTTGAAATCAAAGAAAGAAAGAGAAAGAAAGAAAGAAAGAAAGAAAGAAAGAAAGAAAGAGAATGACAAAACCAGTTCACAAGGACTTGAAATCCTGGGTGTGAGGGTCCTGAAATTTTAAATAGGTCACACCAAGTGATATTTGTGCAAAGACTCCGTAGGTGAAGAAGCTGGCCATGCAAATATCTACTGGAAGAGCATTCTAGGTTGATAGAACAACCACTGCCAATAAGGTTGGGAGACGTATGCAGGGTTTAAAGAAAAGCAAGGCCAGTGTTGCTGGTGCCCAGTATGTGTGTGGTGGGTGAGGAGGGGAGTGGACAGGTAGAAAGGGTCAGAAGACCATGGCTAAGGCATGCAGGGTCTTGTTGGTCGTTGTAGAAGTGCTACTTTAGCTCAAAGAAGAATGGAACACTTTTGCAGAGTTTGGATCAGACAAGTAACCTCATCTGACCCATGTTTAAAAAAAAAAACATCTCTTTGTCTGCTACATTGAGAATAGATTTTAGGATAAAAAGAAAAAATTTTCTTTTTTCAACATGTTGCCTTACTTATGTGACAGGGTTGCTGTGAGACTCAAATGAAAAAGTGCTTTAAAAATTATGAAGCCCTGTGCAGACCCAAACTATAATTATTTTACACAAACAACAGGGAGTTCAAAAGCCAAGGTCCCCCTCCACAACTTGGTCCAATGAGAAGTTCATGATATTAAACTAGTCTGCCTATAAGAAGTTAAAAGCAAGTTTGTTCAAAAATATGTAATTTTATGCTTGAGTTCTAAGTCATCTAAGATGTGCAGATTGCTGCCGATTTTTTGTTTAATTTTGAAAGAAATGCCTTAAAAACTTGGAAGTACTAAGCTTGAATACTGAAGATTTTCATTTTAGTAGCAGAGCAGGATAGAAGCAGAAGTCTGGGAAGTTTAAATCTATTTCCTTTTCCTTCATCCTCCTGGAGAGCTAGATGCGCTGGCTAGCTCCTCCGTCTCGCGGGTGGCGCCTCTTCTTTGCTGTGGCCCTGCCACCAGGTGAAGGCTGCCGGGTGGGAGAACACACACTTTGTGCGGCCAGCTGACCTTCAGAGAGCGGGGAGGGGCGGGGTGGAGAAAAAATTTAAAGGATTTTTTTCGAAAAGGAGGCCTTGAGACTCCAAGAGAAAGAAGGAAAAGGGGCCGGAAGAAGCCTGAGCCTCCCAGGAGACAGAACTGAGTTCATGAACAGGCGCGATTATCCAAGGTAATTATGTAAAAGAGAAGGCCAGGAGTTCTAAATGGCTGCTACTTGGAGTTTACTCTGCCTGAGGTGAGTGTTTGTGTTTCCGTGATTTTGTTTCTCTGGCAAGGCCCCCCCACCCCCTTTTCCTTTCCGTCTTCACCCGCTGTAATTTGGAAAAGCAGCTCTCTCTGCCGACCAGACCCCAATGCTCACCCTGCTTTCTTTTAGATTGCCAGCCCCCCTCAGATGAGCCTCCGCCTCACCCGTCCCTGGGACCCTCGCTCTTCCCTCTAGTAAGGAACAGCTGTCTGCACACCCCCCATACCCCGCCGCAGCCTCCCAAGCTTATTTCGCTAATATTGCTGTGGTGCCGCTGTCGCTGTCCAAAGAACACACCTTCCCCGCCAGCCGCGATTTCACGTCTGGCCCCGGCGGCTGGGGGAAGCAGTGGGAACTCTGCGCTCTCCAAACAGAGCCGCTCTGCTGTGCAGCTCCCCTGGCTTTTCCCTGGACAAACGATCCCGCCTCAGTCCACCCTGCTTCTTCCTGATCGCTAGTTTTGTTTATGGAGCAAACCGAGGCATTGGGCAGCCTGCGGCGGCACGGCTCCCCTTTGGTTTGGGTGGCAGAGGGTAGCGTTCACGGCTCTCTTGTGTACCATAGACTGTTAGTCCAGGTCTGAAAGATCTGGAGGCACACGCTGAGGGTGACAGGAGGGTGCCCCCTCCCCCTGGGCGGGTGGGGGTGGGAGAGGAGAAGGGACTCAGCTTGGGGAAGGAGGCTGGGAAGCGGCTGCAGTGTTGCGAGGGGTGCGTGCTCCTGTGCCAAGCTTGCCACCGCCGCTCGGCTCAGTCCGCGCTCCAGGGCGCATGGGGCAGAGAGGCTCAAGGGTCCGG